>NC_141876.1:276285504-276588534 GCF_056163025.1 Triticum urartu
CACCATATTATCAACGTGAATTACTTCAAAAATTGCAGCGCTTAAGACAGGGAAAAAATTCTGTAGAAGAATATTATCAGGAATTACAAACTGGCATGATTAGATGTGGTATTGTTGAGGAGAATGAAGCTATGCTTGCACGTTTTATGGGTGGATTAAATAGAGAGATTCAGACGATTCTAGAGTATAAGGAGTATACTAATATCACTCGTTTATTCCATCTTGCTTGTAAAGCTGAACGTGAAGTGCAGGATCGACAGGCATTGGCGCGGACTAACTTTTCTGCAGGTCGACCTTCTTCATGGACACCACGTGCATCATCTACTTCCACACGTTCTGCTTCACCGGCGCCTCCGTCGGCTGCCACCTCCAACCGTGATACAATAAAGCAGGCACAATCACCACTATCTGCCAAGAGCACACCTTCTGGGCCTGCAAAGAGCTCTTCTTCATCCATGGCATCAACAGGGCAGACACATGATATTATTTGTCGACGTTGCAAGGGTGGAGGTCATTATGCGAGAGAATGCCCATCTAAGCGTGTGATGATTGTTACTGAGGATGGTGGGTATGAGTCCGCTAGTGACTATGATGAGGAGACTTTGGCTCTTATTACACGTGACGAACACGGTGGAGACGATTCTGATCATGAGACGCAATACATGGCTCCTGAAGATGCTGACAGGTATGAATGTTTAGTTGCTCAACGTGTTTTGAGTGTGCAGGTTACACAAGCTGAGCAAAATCAGAGGCATAATTTGTTCCATACAAAGGGAGTTGTGAAGGAACGTTCTATTCGCGTGATCATAGATGGAGGGATTTGCAACAACTTGGCTAGCATCCAGATGGTGGAGAAGCTATCTCTCACCACAAGACCACATCCACATCCTTACTACATCCAATGGTTCAACAACAGCGGCAAGGTTAAGGTAACACGTACTGTTCGTGTGCATTTTAGTATCTCTACATATGCTGATTATGTTGATTGTGATGTGGTACCTATGCAAGCATGTTCCTTATTACTTGGTAGACCATGGCAATTTGATAAAAATTCTATTCACCATGGTAGAAACAATCAGTATACTCTTGTTCATAAGGATAAAAATATTACTTTGCTTCCTATGACTCCTGATTCCATTTTGAAAGATGATATTAATAGAGCTAATAAAGCAAAACAGGAGAAAACTAAGAGTGAAAATCAGATTGTGGCAAAAGAATTTGAGCAACAAATGCAGCCTAATAATAATAAACAATCTAGTGTTGCTTCTGAAATTAAATTGAAAAGTGCATGTTTACTTGCCACCAAATCTGATATTGATGATCTAGATTTTAGCAAATCTGTTTGCTATGCTTTTGTGTGCAAAGAGGCATTATTTTCATTCGAGGACGCGCCTTCCTCTTTGCCTCCTGCTGTCACTAACATTTTGCAGGAGTTCGCCGACGTCTTTCCACAAGACGTGCCACCGGGATTACCACCTATTCGCGGGATTGAGCATCAAATTGACTTAATTCCCGGTGCATCATTACCCAACCGTGCACCATACCGTACCAATCCAGAGGAGACGAAGGAGATTATGCGTCAAGTACAAGAACTGCTCGACAACGGTTATATACGCAAATCCCTTAGTCCTTGTGCTGTTCCTATCATTTTAGTGCCGAAAAAGGATGGTACGTCGCGTATGTGCGTTGATTGTAGAGGCATTAATAATATTACTATTCGTTATCGTCATCCTATTCC
Organism: Triticum urartu; assembly: GCF_056163025.1. NCBI lineage: Eukaryota > Viridiplantae > Streptophyta > Magnoliopsida > Poales > Poaceae > Triticum > Triticum urartu. The sequence goes on from NC_141876.1 coordinate 276,287,243, forward strand.
TAGGCTAGATGATATGCTTGATGAATTGAGTGGCTCTACAATATTCTCCAAAGTTGATTTGCGTAGTGGTTACCATCAAATTCGTATGAAATTGGGAGATGAATGGAAAACAGCATTTAAAACTAAGTTTGGATTATATGAGTGGTTAGTCATGCCTTTTGGGTTAACTAATGCACCTAGTACTTTCATGAGGTTAATGAACGAAGTTTTACGTGCCTTCATTGGACGATTTGTGGTAGTTTACTTTGATGACATATTGATTTATAGCAAATCTTTGGAGGACCATTTGGAACATTTACGTGCTGTTTTTATTGCTCTACGTGATGCACGTTTGTTTGGTAACCTTGGAAAGTGCACCTTTTGCACCGACCGAGTATCTTTTCTTGGCTATGTTGTTACTCCACAGGGAATTGAAGTTGATAAAGCCAAGATTGAAGCTATTGAGAGTTGGCCGCAGCCCAAAACGGTCACACAAGTGAGGAGTTTCCTTGGCCTCGCTGGTTTCTATAGGCGTTTTGTGAGAGATTTCAGCACCATTGCTGCACCTCTCAACGAGCTTACAAAGAAGGATGTACCTTTTGTTTGGGGTACCGCACAGGAAGAAGCCTTCACGGTATTGAAAGATAAGTTAACACATGCTCCTTTACTCCAACTTCCTAATTTCAATAAGACTTTTGAGCTTGAATGTGATGCTAGTGGAATTGGATTAGGAGGTGTGTTCTTACAAGATGGAAAACCTGTTGCATACTTTTCTGAAAAATTGAGTGGGCCTAGTCTGAACTATTCTACTTATGATAAAGAATTATATGCTCTTGTTCGGACCTTAGAAACATGGCAACATTATTTATGGCCCAAGGAATTTGTTATACATTCTGATCATGAATCTTTGAAACACATTAAAAGTCAAGCAAAACTGAACCGTAGACATGCTAAATGGGTTGAATTCATTGAGACTTTCCCTTATGTCATTAAACACAAGAAGGGTAAAGAAAATGTTATTGCTGATGCCTTGTCTCGTGGTTATACTATGCTTTCACAACTTGACTTTAAAATATTTGGTTTGGAGACCATCAAGGATCAATATGTTAATGATGCTGAATTGAAAGATGTATTGCAGAATTGTAAGGAAGGGAGAACTTGGAACAAGTTCGTTCTTAACGATGGATTTGTGTTTCGTGCTAACAAGCTATGCATTCCAGCTAGCTCCGTTCGTCTTTTGTTATTGCAGGAGGCGCATGGAGGAGGATTAATGGGACACTTTGGCGTCAAGAAGACGGAGGATATACTTGCTACACATTTCTTTTGGCCAAAGATGAGACGGGATGTTGAGCGTTTTGTTGCTCGCTGCACTACATGTCAAAGAGCTAAGTCACGACTCAATCCTCATGGTTTATATATGCCTTTGCCTGTACCTAGTGTTCCTTGGGAGGATATATCTATGGACTTTGTTTTAGGTTTACCTCGAACAAAGAAGGGGAGGGATAGCATATTTGTTGTCGTGGATAGGTTCTCGAAAATGGCACACTTTATACCATGTCATAAAAGCGATGATGCTGTTAATGTTGCTGATTTGTTCTTTCGTGAAATTATTCGCTTACATGGTGTGCCAAATACTATTGTTTCAGATCGTGATACTAAATTTCTTAGCCACTTTTGGAGATGTTTATGGGCTAAGTTGGGGACTAAGCTGCTTTTTAGTACTACTTGTCACCCCTAAACTGATGGACAAACTGAAGTAGTCAATAGAACATTGTCTACTATGCTTAGGGCTGTTTTGAAGAATAACAAGAAAATGTGGGAAGAATGCTTGCCTCATATTGAATTTGCTTATAATCGTTCATTGCATTCTACTACTAAGATGTGCCCTTTTGAAATTGTGTATGGTTTCCTACCTCATGCACCTATTGATTTGTTGTCTCTTCCATCTTCGGAGAAGGTTAATTTTGATGCTAAAGAACGTTCTGAATTGATTTTAAAAATGCATGAGTTAACTAAGGAAAACATTGAGCGTATGAATGCTAAATATAAACTTGCTGGAGATAAGGGTAGAAAACATGTTGTGTTTGCACCTGGAGATCTTGTTTGGTTACATTTGCGTAAAGATAGATTTCCTAATCTGCGCAAATCAAAGCTAATGCCACGTGCTGATGGTCCTTTTAAGGTTTTAGAGAAAATAAATGATAATGCATATAAACTTGAGCTACCTGCAGATTTTGGGGTTAGTCCCACTTTTAACATTGCAGATTTGAAGCCTTATTTGGGTGAGGAAGATGAGCTTCCGTCGAGGACGACTTCATTTCAAGAAGGGGAGGATGATGAGGACATCAATACCATTGTTACACCCACAGCCCCTACTGTTACATATACTGGACCAATTACTAGAGCTCGCGCACGCCAATTAAATTACCAGGTACTTTCGTTTCTTGGTAATGATTCTAATGTTCATGAGATTATGATGCTGCCTAAATTGGATACATTTGTTTTGCTTACAAATGAAGGTCCTAGCTTGGAGAAGGATGAACATTGGAGCAAGAACACGAATGGAGTTGATGGCATGCGCAAGGGGATCAAGAACGGAGTTACAAGTGATGATTTCAGGACTTTGAAGCCGCCATAAGGAGTGCATGAAGCCTTGGACGAAATATACAAGATGCCACTTCATAATATTCGTCCATAGGCTATTCTAGGTGCTGCGTCACCTTATTAATGGGCCAGGCCCATGTAATTTCGAAATACTTAAGTATAGGCTATTTTTAGAGTCCGTATGTGTGGGGAAACAAGAGTTAGGGTTGGTTTCGGACCCCACCCTCAAGGGCCACGAAATTCCCCTCTCTTCCTCCATATATACAGCCCTTAGGGCGTCGTTTAGACTTGGGTTTTGTTTAGATTAAAAGTTCGCCATAGCTGCAACTTCGCGTACTTCGTTTGTGTCCAACGACCAGACCAAGACGTCACAGAACCCCACCTTGATCAATAAAGCTTTCATCTTATATTCGCAATATCCAGATTGCAATCTCAGCTTCTTGCTTGTTCTTCGTTTGCTCGCAGGAAACAGGCCCTCGTGGTCAGGTTGATCGTGCTCCGGCGTGGTCAATAACCCCTCGGAAGTTGGTTTAGCGATTGCTAAGGCGCGACGTCTCGCACGTTCGTAGTCGGATCGTCAAGGTCGACTCCCACAGAAAACGATAGCCACCATCTCATCGAAACATCGGGACACCTTTGCCTCTATCACAAATTCTTACCAGTTCTTACCCAGCAGCAGGCGGTGATCGGCAACCGTTGTAGTCAAAACTCTCAAAAGCTTGGGTAGAGCGATTGCCAGGGAGAGTCAAACGCACGACGTAGAGGTATGTGGAGCTGGGAAGGCTTATAGTATGGTAGCAAAAAGGGTCAGCAATAATCAATTCAGAGATGCAAAGTTGAATAAACGCTCAACGACGGTACTGTGCTGGTCCTAGGCTAGACCGTGCTAGAGACGCGAGCCTAGAACACTAACAAAATCACGGCGCTGCACGTAAATAAGGGAAAAGCACACTCTGGAACTTTTTTTTTCGCTTTTTTTTTGCGCTCCTCTTTTTTTTTGCGCTCTTTTTTTTTGCGAAAAATTACTATAACGGCGAGTGTATCAAAACTCTTCCCTCGTCAAACTGATAGGATGGGCACGAAATTTTTTTTTTTACTTTTTTTTTCGGAAATCAGGGCAGCGACGACGAAAAAGTGCGACAAAAAATCACTATGATGGCACGTGGCTCAAAAGACTCAGAAAAGCCTAAAAATAGGATAGGGAAAAAATATTTTTGCCCGTGAAAATTTTGGCCTAAAAACTGCTCAAAATAATTTTTTTTTCCGAGACCTACGCAGGCAAGGAAACACGAATCGGAATTGAGATTGATCTCAAGAACAAACCTAATATGAGAAGAACTCGGATTGGTGGTGGATATATGGATATGGATTCAGAGCGGTGGCGGATAAGCAAAAGTGGTAGATGGGCGATGATGATGGTGCGGCGGCGGCGTGACAACTTGTGACCAGAACTCGAAACTCTAAAAGACTAGACTCTAAGACCAGCAACTTGACACGACGATGCAACCGCAAATTCAACAAAGCAAAAACCCTAAAAAGATTATGCAAAGGCTCAGATTGGTTCGGATATGATGAACTAACCCTAATTTTTTTGTGTGGCTTTTTTTTCGTGGACTGTAGGTATGAAGAACAGACTCGATCTAATCTACGAAAAACTGTAAAAATCTCACCGAGCAACCTGGAAATCTCATACCACTTGATAGAGGCTAAGGTGTCCCGATGTTTCGATGAGACGGTGGCTATCGTTTTCTGTGGGAGTCGACCTTGACGATCCGACTACGAACGTGCGAGACGTCGCGCCTTAGCAATCGCTAAACCAACTTCTGAGGGGTTATTGACCACGCCGGAGCATGATCAACCTGACCACGAGGGCCTGTTTCCTGCGAGCAAACGAAGAACAAGCAAGAAACTGAGATTGCAATCCGGATATTGCGAATATAAGATGAAAGCTTTATTGATCAAGGTGGGGTTCTGTGACGTCTTGGTCTGGTCGTTGGACACAAACGAAGTACGCGAAGTTGCAGCTATGGCGAACTTTTAATCTAAACAAAACCCAAAGTCTAAACGACGCCCTAAGGGCTGTATATATGGAGGAAGAGAAGGGAATTTCGTGGCCCTTGAGGGTGGGGTCCGAAACCAACCCTAACTCTTGTTTCCCCACACATACGGACTCTAAAAATAGCCTATACTTAAGTATTTCGAAATTACATGGGCCTGGCCCATTAATAAGGTGACGCAGCACCTAGAATAGCCTATGGACGAATATTATGAAGTGGCATCTTGTATATTTCGTCCATGGCTTCATGCACTCCTTATGGCGGCTTCAAAGTCCTGAAATCATCACTTGTAACTCCGTTCTTGATCCCCTTGCGCATGCCATCAACTTCATGCGTGTTCTTGCTCCAATGTTCATCCTTCTCCAAGCTAGGCCCTTCATTTGAAAGCAAAAAAAATGTATCCAATTTAGGCAGCATCATAATCTCATGAACATTAGAATCATTACCAAGAAACGAAAGTACCTGGTAATTTAATTGGCGTGCGCGAGCTCTAGTAATTGGTCCAGTATATGTAACAGTAGGGGCTGTGGGTGTAATAATGGTATTGATGTCCTCATCATTTGCTTATGCTTCACCCCTTGCCATGCTAAACAACATTTAATATTGTTGAGTACCTAAACGAGATCGAACTAAATAATGGGATGTGGTGTTTTGTCAATATGCATCCCGATGCACTTTGAGCTCCACTTAATTTGTAGGATTGTTTGTGCATTTTTGCCATGCCATGCCTCATTAAACCGGACATGCATCATACTTGTTTGCGCATCGTGCCATGCTTATGTGAGGATTGTTTACTATGTTGTTTGCCTTCTTTCCGGTGTACTTCTTCTCGGTAATCCGGTAACGTCGTGTTTGTGAGGATCCGCTCGACAACGTCCGTTTGTCTTCTTCATGGACTCGTTCTTCTTCCTTACGGGATCTCAGGCAAGATGACCATACCCTTGAAATCACTTCTATCTTTGCATGCTAGTTGCTCGCTCTTTTGCTATGCCTATGCTGCGATACCTACCACTTGCTTATCATGCCTCCCATATTGTTAAGCCAAGCCTCTAACCCACCTTCTCCTAGCAAACCGTTGTTTGGCTATGTTACCGCTTTGCTCAGCCCCTTTTATAGCGTTGTTAGTTGCAGGTGAAGATTGGAGTTTGTTCCATGTTGGAACATGGATATTTTGTTGGGATATCACAATATATCTTATTTAATTAATGCATCTATATACTTGGTAAAGGGTGGAAGGCTCGGCCTTATGCCTGGTGTTTTGTTCCACTCTTGCCGCCCTAGTTTCCGTCATATCGGTGTTATGTTCTCGGATTTTGCGTTCCTTACGCGGTTGGGTTATAATGGGAACCCCTTGACAGTTCGCTTTGAATAAAACTCCTCTAGCAAGGCCCAACCTTGGTTTTACCATTCGCCACCTAGCCTTTTTCCCTTGGGAGTCGCGCATCCCGAGGGTCATCTTTATTTTTAAACCCCCGGGCCAGTGCTTGTCTAAGTGTTGGTCCAACCCACAGCACCGTGCGGGGCCGTCCCTTGGCAACTTGGGTTACGTTGGCTCCCGTACGCTTAGCTTATCCGGTGTGCCCTGAGAACGAGATATGTGCAGCTCCTATCGGGATTTGTCGGCACAGCGGGTGGTCTTGCTGGACTTGTTTTACCATTGTCGAGGATGTCTTGTAACCTCGATGCCGAGCCTGATCGGATTGTCTTGGGAGAAGGAATATGCTTCGTTGACCATGAGAGCTTGTGATGGGCTAAGTTGGGACACCCCTGCAGGGATTTGAACTTTCGAAAGCCGTGCCCGCATTTATGGGCAGATGAGAATTTGTTAATGTCCGGTTGTAAAAAAACCTGAAGTTTATCTTAATTAAAATACATCAACCGCGCGTGTAACCGTGATGGTCTCTTCTCGGCGGAGTCCGGGAAGTGAACACGGTGTTGGAGTAATGCTTGACGTAGGTTGTTCTAGGATCACTTCTTGATCATAGATTCTCGACCGTGCTTTGCCTTCTCTTCTCGCTCTCATTTGCGTTGTTAGACACCAAATATGCTAGTCGCTTGCTGCAGCTCCACCTCATACCTTTTCCCTACCTATAAGCTTAAATAGTCTTGATCGCGAGGGTGTGAGATTGTTGAGTCCCCGTGACTCACAGATACTTCCAAAACCAGCTTGCAGGTGCCAAGGTGATAGAGGCGAGGGTGTCCCAATCTTTCGATGAGATGATAACTATCGATTTGGTGGAGACGACTTTGACGATCCGACTACAAACGTGCACGACGTTGCGCCTTAGCAATCGCTAAACCAATCTCCTGAGGTTACTGACAATGCTGGAAGCACGGTCAGCCTGACCACGAAGGTCTATTCCTGCAAGCAATCGAAGAACGAGCAAGAATATGATAAAGCAATCTGAATATTGCAAATATATATGAAGTATTGATAATGGTGGGGATCCGGAAGCGGTCTTGGTCTGGTCGTTGGACACAAACGAAGTACACGAAGTTGCAATGGCTAACTTTTAACTAAACAAATCCCTAGGCAAAAGCTACTAGATGGATCTACTTATATAGGAGCAAGGGGTGGCGGCCAAGGAGGTGGGAGGATGTCCCAAGGCAGCCTAAAACTAACCCTAGGTCGTACAAGGCTCATGGGCCCAAGTGGAGGTGATGCAACACCTTTGGGCTTGTAGTTTGACTCGAATTCTGTTGCAACGTCAGATTGTTTCGTCCGTAACTCAACTCTCCGGACTAATTTTAAGGTGAATCCAATTGGGTTGGAAAGAGCATGAAATCTAGTTTCCAACAAAAAAAGAATCACCCAATTCGGAGTCCGTATGAAAAAGTTGTTGGCGTTTTGAGTCAGGTATGTCTGTGCAGTCCGAATCTGAATCCAGAACGTGAGAGACTTGGACTCTATCTTCTCTTGGCCCAAAAGTGACGTGAGAGGACTTTTTGAACATAACATAAACTTCTCCTTTTCCCTTATCTTCATATGTGGATTGTACAAATGTCCCATACACCTGCAATTAGACAAAACACAAAAGTGTGTGAAGTATTCTTTTTCTGGATAACATAAATATATTATTGAATAGTTTGCATTAGAAATCACCTGACAAATATGCATGTATGCAATATTTTTGGTCGTATCCAAGGTAGTCATGTCCTCATCATCCTCCCCTTTTTGAAAACAAAGCCGTCCTCGGCGTTGCTTAATCTGAAATGTGGCTAACAAAAGAGACAAGGTGTACATGTTGTATATGTATATGTCATCCAGTTTAACTTCCCTTGATTTTTGCACGTATGACACATGTATACATGAGTAACTTTCATAGTTCATAAAAACTAAAGCCAAAAAATTATCACAAGAAGTAGAAGGCATGAAAATATTAGAACTCAGTTTGCACATATAAGTGAAGCTCTTATTCATTTCAAAAGATTCGCAATGTTCATCATTAAACCATCCCAACTTTGGTGAATAAACCTTACTTGCATCAAATTTACATGCTACAACATGCTTAAATAAGCAAACATGCAATAAGTCATTGGACACAGAATCATCACCAAGATTGGAGGCCATATCAAAATGATTAAACATTAGTTCTTTTGCATCAACAGTTAATTCAATGGGTGCACTCAAAATTGTTGATATTTCAGTTGTTTGATCACATGACGCATTCATGACAGTAACAAGATTCTCTAAAATAGGTGGTGTGCTCAAATCAACAGGTAACTCAATACATGACGCATTCATGTTAACTAGGCATGCATCATTCTCATGTGAATTTATATCATCAATACCTTTACTGTTACCTTGTGGCAAAGATGTAGTTGATGTAGGTATGGATGTTGACAATGTACCATACCCTTGAGATGATGCCGCGCTCATAATCCGAGGTGCAATGATGGAGGAACCCACCGGCGGTGGTGAGCATGAACTGGAATAGTAGTTGTTGTAGTCACCTAATGCATCCTCCTGTATCTGTCTCTCAAAGGTACAGGCACGGACATACATACCAGTAATGCAACGAGGAATATACTGAAATCTTGCCTGAATATTATGGTTCAAACCACCAAAAAATCTATTCATTGTATCATTCTCAGATTCTTCTATGTCACAATGATGCATATAAGATTTGAACTCTTGGTAGTAAGCATGAACAGTGTTGTTGCCTTGTTTAAATTGTTCAAATTTGCGAAGCAATTCACGACGATAATAAGGAGGGAAAAATTGTTGTCTCATTACAGCTTTCAAAACTTTCCAAGTTGTGGGTTGGTTATCAATGTTTTTCTTACAATGTACACTCCACCAAACAGAAGCAAAATCAGTAAATGCTCTAGTGGCTGCTCGCACTCGCTCAAGTTCAGAAAAGTCATGGTGACTAAAAACTTGTTCTACTTCAAGCTCCCAAGCTAGATAAGTAGTAGGATTAAATCTACCCTCAAATGACGGTAAAAAGATAACCTGACCATGTGCTTGTGTGTGTTGTCCCAACTCTCGTGATGGTGAAGATGTGTCCGTCGTCCAAGAACTTCTATCTCTGGAACCTGTCATGATTAGTAGAAACAAGAACCAAAATTCGAGAATAATGTTCCTATGAACTACTAGGATGTGGTTGTAAAGTGCTCACAGTAAAGCAAATATCAATATCTTACAAGTTCTTACCATGCAGCAGGTGGTGAGAGGCAACTAGCGGTGTCAAATAACTCTGAAGATTGTGTAAAGCGATTGCCAGGGGAACGTACGTATACACGGTGTAGAAATATGTGGAGCTGGGTTGGCTATATATGGTAGCAAAAGATTAGCAATAATCAATTCAGAGATGCAATGTTGAATAAACGTTCAACGATGGTACTGTGCTGGTCCTAGGCTAGACCGAACTAGAGACGCGAGCCTAGAACACTAATGAGGTCACGTCGTAGCACAACTAGCATCAATGAAGGATACTAAGTAGCTCTGGACAGCAAGATATAAGTGAAGATCAAAACGGCAGTAAAGATAATGATGTGAAACAACAGCCAAGCAGGATATATCAACAACTTTGTCTCCAACTTTCGTCTGAAAAAATTTGTGCCGATTTTTTTGATTTTATTTTTCAAGAATGGTATTGACTCAAGCTTTCAAACACAAAAGGAATCACTCAATTCTGAGTTGATATGAGGAGTCAAAAAATTTGAAAACTGGCCTGAAAAACTGGAATAAGCTGTGTTCATGAACTTCGGAGGGCAAAAAGACCTATTTAAAAGACGATTTCGAGGTGCCAAATATTGAACTAACTTCTTCAACTATTTAGATGCGGCTCGTCGCTAGCTTTCGTTTGAGTACTCGCGGAGGCAAAACGGACTTCGTATGAGGAAGTTATGCCTGTTTTACTGAACAGTGCACAAAACAGAATCCAATCCGAATTCAACTACGAGATTGAGTCTAAAAAGATCCGAATTTTGTTTTTTTTTCTTCTCTCTTTTTTTTCCTCACACTTTTTTTTTCTTTCTCTCCTTTTGTTCTCTGACTTTTTTTCTCTTTTTTTTTCTCTTGTTTATTTTCTCTCTTTTTTTCTCACTCTTTCCAAAACAAACTAGATAAGATGCAGATTGGATCAAGCGAAGATGTGAACGATCTCAACTATTATTATGATAATGAATGGTGGGTAGCACGTGGTGGAAATTGATGGATGGGTGGTGGACAGCGGAAGAGATAATGTGATAGAGGCGAGGGTGTCCCGATGTTTCGATGAGATGATAACTATCGTTTTCTGTGGGAGTCGACCTTGACGATCCGACTACGAACGTGCGAGACGTCGCGCCTTAGCAATCGCTAAACCAACTTCCGAGGGGTTATTGACCACGCCGGAGCACGATCAACCTGACCACGAGGGCCTGTTTCCTGCGAGCAAACGAAGAACAAGCAAGAAATTGAGATTGCAATCTGGATATTGCGAATATAAGATGAAAGCTTTATTGATCAAGGTGGGGTTCTGTGACGTCTTGGTCTGGTCGTTGGACACAAACGAAGTACGCGAAGTTGCAGCTATGGCGAACTTTTAATCTAAACAAAACCCAAAGTCTAAACGACGCCCTAAGGGCTGTATATATGGAGGAAGAGAGGGGAATTTCGTGGCCCTTGAGGGTGGGGTCCGAAACCAACCCTAACTCTTGTTTCCCCACACATACGGACTCTAAAAATAGCCTATACTTAAGTATTTCGAAATTACATGGGCCTGGCCCATTAATAAGGTGACGCAGCTCCTAGAATAGCCTATGGACGAATATTATGAAGTGGCATCTTGTATATTTCGTCCATGGCTTCATGCACTCCTTATGGCGGCTTCAAAGTCCTGAAATCATCACTTGTAACTCCGTTCTTGATCCCCTTGCGCATGCCATCAACTTCATGCGTGTTCTTGCTCCAATGTTCATCCTTCTCCAAGCTAGGCCCTTCATTTGAAAGCAAAACAAATGTATCCAATTTAGGCAGCATCATAATCTCATGAACATTAGAATCATTACCAAGAAACGAAAGTACCTGGTAATTTAATTGGCGTGCGCGAGCTCTAGTAATTGGTCCAGTATATGTAACAGTAGGGGCTGTGGGTGTAACAATGGTATTGATGTCCTCATCATCCTCCCCTTCTTGAAATGAAGTCGTCCTCGACGGAAGCTCATCTTCCTCACCCAAATAAGGCGTCAAATCTGCAATATTAAAAGTGGGACTAACCCCAAAATCTACAGGTAGCTCAAGTTTATATGCATTATCATTTATTTTCTCTAAAACCTTAAAAGGACCATCAGCACGTGGCATTAGCTTTGATTTGCGCAGATTAGGAAATCTATCTTTACGCAAATGTAACCAAACAAGATCTCCAGGTGCAAACACAACATGTTTTCTACCCTTATCTCCAGCAAGTTTATATTTAGCATTCATACGCTCAATGTTTTCCTTAGTTAACTCATGCATTTTTAAAATCAATTCAGAACGTTCTTTAGCATCAAAATTAACCTTCTCCGAAGATGGAAGAGGCAACAAATCAATAGGTGCACGAGGTAGGAAACCATACACAATTTCAAAAGGGCACATCTTAGTAGTAGAATGCAATGAACGATTATAAGCAAATTCAATATGAGGCAAGCATTCTTCCCACATTTTCTTGTTATTCTTCAAAACAGCCCTAAGCATAGTAGACAATGTTCTATTGACTACTTCAGTTTGTCCATCAGTTTGGGGGTGACAAGTAGTACTAAAAAGCAGCTTAGTCCCCAACTTAGCCCATAAACATCTCCAAAAGTGGCTAAGAAATTTAGTATCACGATCTGAAACAATAGTATTTGGCACACCATGTAAGCGAATAATTTCACGAAAGAACAAATCAGCAACATTAACAGCATCATCGCTTTTATGACATGGTATAAAGTGTGCCATTTTCGAGAACCTATCCACGACAACAAATATGCTATCCCTCCCCTTCTTTGTTCTAGGTAAACCTAAAACAAAGTCCATAGATATATCCTCCCAAGGAACACTAGGTACAGGCAAAGGCATATATAAACCATGAGGATTGAGTCGTGACTTAGCTCTTTGACATGTAGTGCAGCGAGCAACAAAACGCTCAACATCCCGTCTCATCTTTGGCCAAAAGAAATGTGTAGCAAGTATATCCTCCGTCTTCTTGACGCCAAAGTGTCCCATTAATCCTCCTCCATGCGCCTCCTGCAACAACAAAAGACGAACGGAGCTAGCTGGAATGCATAGCTTGTTAGCACGAAACACAAATCCATCGTTAAGAACGAACTTGTTCCAAGTTCTCCCTTCCTTACAATTCTGCAATACATCTTTAAATTCAGCATCATTAACATATTGATCCTTGATGGTCTCCAAACCAAATATTTTAAAGTCAAGTTGTGAAAGCATAGTATAACGACGAGACAAGGCATCAGCAATAACATTTTCTTTACCCTTCTTGTGTTTAATCACATAAGGGAAAGTCTCAATGAATTCAACCCATTTAGCATGTCGACGGTTCAGTTTTGCTTGACTTTTAATGTGTTTCAAAGATTCATGATCAGAATGTATAACAAATTCCTTGGGCCATAAATAATGTTGCCATGTTTCTAAGGTCCGAACAAGAGCATATAATTCTTTATCATAAGTAGAATAGTTCAGACTAGGCCCACTCAATTTTTCAGAAAAGTATGCAACAGGTTTTCCATCTTGTAATAACACACCTCCTAATCCAATTCCACTAGCATCACATTCAAGCTCAAAAGTCTTATTGAAATTAGGAAGTTGGAGTAAAGGAGCATGTGTCAACTTATCTTTCAATACCGTGAAGGCTTCTTCCTGTGCGGTACCCCAAACAAAAGGTACATCCTTCTTTGTAAGCTTGTTGAGAGGTGCGGCAATGGTGCTGAAATCTCTCACAAAACGCCTATAGAAACCGGCGAGGCCAAGGAAACTCCTCACTTGTGTGACCGTTTTGGGCTGCGGCCAACTCTCAATAGCTTCAATCTTGGCTTTATCAACTTCAATTCCCTGTGGAGTAACAACATAGCCAAGAAAAGATACTCGGTCGGTGCAAAAGGTGCACTTTCCAAGGTTACCAAACAAACGTGCATCACGTAGAGCAATAAAAACAGCACGTAAATGTTCCAAATGTTCCTCCAAAGATTTGCTATAAATCAATATGCCATCAAAGTAAACTACCACAAATCGTCCAATGAAAGCACGTAAAACTTCGTTCATTAACCTCATGAAAGTACTAGGTGCATTAGTTAACCCAAAAGGCATGACTAACCACTCATATAATCCAAACTTAGTTTTAAATGCTGTTTTCCATTCATCTCCCAATTTCATACGAATTTGATGGTAACCACTACGCAAATCAACTTTGGAGAATATTGTAGAGCCACTCAATTCATCAAGCATATCATCTAGCCTAGGAATAGGATGACGATAACGAATAGTAATATTACTAATGCCTCTACAATCAACGCACATACGCGACGTACCATCCTTTTTCGGCACTAAAATGATAGGAACAGCACAAGGACTAAGGGATTCGCGTATATAACCTTTGTCGAGCAGTTCTTGTACTTGACGCATAATCTCCTTCGTCTCCTCTGGATTGGTACGGTATGGTGCACGGTTGGGTAATGATGCACCGGGAATTAAGTCAATTTGATGCTCAATCCCGCGAATAGGTGGTAATCCCGGTGGCACGTCTTGTGGAAAGACGTCGGCGAACTCCTGCAAAATGTTAGTGACAGCAGGAGGCAAAGAGGAAGGCACGTCCTCGTATGAAAATAATGCCTCTTTGCACACAAAAGCATAGCAAACAGATTTGCTAAAATCTAGATCATCAATATCAGATTTGGTGGCAAGTAAACATGCACTTTTCAATTTAATTTCAGAAGCAACACTAGATTGTTTATTATTATTAGGCTGCATTTGTTGCTCAAATTCTTTTGCCACAATCTGATTTTCACTCTTAGTTTTCTCCTGTTTTGCTTTATTAGCTCTATTAATATCATCTTTCAAAATGGAATCAGGAGTCATAGGAAGCAAAGTAATATTTTTATCCTTATGAACAAGAGTATACTGATTGTTTCTACCATGGTGAATAGAATTTTTATCAAATTGCCATGGTCTACCAAGTAATAAGGAACATGCTTGCATCGGTACCACATCACAATCAACATAATCAGCATATGTAGAGATACTAAAATGCACACGAACAGTACGTGTTACCTTAACCTTGCCGCTGTTGTTGAACCATTGGATGTAGTAAGGATGTGGATGTGGTCTGGTGGTGAGAGATAGCTTCTCCACCATCTCGATGCTAGCCAAGTTGTTGCAACTCCCTCCATCTATGATCACGCGAACAGAACGTTCCTTCACAACTCCCTTTGTATGGAACAAATTATGCCTCTGATTTTGCTCAGCTTGTGTAACCTGCACACTCAAAACACGTTGAGCAACTAAACATTCATACCTGTCAGCATCTTCAGGAGCCATGTATTGCGTCTCATGATCAGAATCGTCTCCACCGTGTTCGTCACGTGTAATAAGAGCCAAAGTCTCCTCATCATAGTCACTAGCGGACTCATACCCACCATCCTCAGTAACAATCATCACACGCTTAGATGGGCATTCTCTCGCATAATGACCTCCACCCTTGCAACGTCGACAAATAATATCATGTGTTTGCCCTGTTGATGCCATGGATGAAGAAGAGCTCTTTGCAGGCCCAGAAGGTGTGCTCTTGGCAGATAGTGGTGATTGTGCCTGCTTTATTGTATCACGGTTGGAGGTGGCAGCCGACGGAGGCGCCGGTGTAGCAGAACGTGTGGAAGTAGATGATGCACGTGGTGTCCATGAAGAAGGTCGACCTGCAGAAAAGTTAGTCCGCGCCAATGCCTGTCGATCCTGCACTTCACGTTCAGCTTTACAAGCAAGATGGAATAAACGAGTGATATTAGTATACTCCTTATACTCTAGAATCGTCTGAATCTCTCTATTTAATCCACCCATAAAACGTGCAAGCATAGCTTCATTCTCCTCAACAATACCACATCTAATCATGCCAGTTTGTAATTCCTGATAATATTCTTCTACAGAATTTTTTCCCTGTCTTAAGCACTGCAATTTTTGAAGTAATTCACGTTGATAATATGGTGGAACCCAACGAGTACGCATAGCAGTTTTCAAAGCAGCCCAAGTAGCAGGAATGGGATATAATCTACAATGCTCAGACCACCAAACACATGCAAAACTAGTGAATGCACAAACAGCAGCAGGAACACGTCTCTCCTCGGGATATTGTAAACATGTAAATCGTTGTTCAGTTTCTAACTCCCAAGTAAGATATATATCAGGAACATATCTACCCTCAAATGGTGGAATATTCAATTTTAGTTTAGGGAGATGGTCATGATCTCGTACCTGAGGGTGAGCCCTACCATTGCCATTATTTGCATGTGGACGACCTGATGGTTGCTGTGCTGGTGGTGGCACGTAGTTCTGATTTTGATCAACCTCATCCTCGTAATCGCCAGCAAAATCATCCTCCTCCGCATCAGCAGCAGGAGCCACAGAAGTAGCAACAGCAGCACCAACAGTTTGGCCAGGTGCAAGAGGGAGACGGCTCGCTCGGCGGAGGGCTGTTTCACGATGTGTAGGTAGTCGTCGTTGTTGTTGTTGTAGAGGTGCGTTAGGTGCAGCCGGTGGTGGTGGTGGAAGACGCGCGAGCAATTCATTAAACCTGTCATCGAGTTTTGTTTCGAACGTCTTCTCCATGTCATCTATCTTCTCCATGGCCTCTTCAAATCTGTTTAGCACATCCTGCACCTGTCCATTCATCATTTGCTGAAATTTATCATGCAACTCCTGATTCGTCATGTTCTCCCAGTCAGTCTCGTCGGCTTGTGATCCTGCCATGGTTAGCAACAATAGAAAACACACAAGAATATGATCCTACAGAATACTAACAAGAGGTGGTGGTGGCGGGTGTCACAAATCCGTCAAGCAAATCTCAAATTCTTACCAGTTCTTACCCAGCAACAGGCGGTGATCGGCAACCGTTGTAGTCAAAACTCTCAAAAGCTTGGATAGAGCGATTGCCAGGGAGAGTCAAACGCACGACGTAGAGGTATGTGGATCTGGGAAGGCTTATAGTATGGTAGCAAAAAGGGTCAGCAATAATCAATTCAGAGATGCAAAGTTGAATAAACGCTCAACGACGGTACTGTGCTGGTCCTAGGCTAGACCGTGCTAGAGACGCGAGCCTAGAACACTAACAAAATCACGGCGCTGCACGTAAATAAGGGAAAAGCACACTCTGGAACTTTTTTTTTTCGCTTTTTTTTTTTGCGCTCCTCTTTTTTTTCCGCTCCTCTTTTTTTTTTTGCGAAAAATCACTATAATGGCGAGTGTCTCAAAACTCTTCCCTCGTCAAACTGATAGGATGGGCACGAAAAAAAAAATTCCACTTTTTTTTTTGGAAATCAGGGCAGCGACAACGAAAAAGTGCGACAAAAAATCACTATGATGGCACGTGGCTCAAAAGACTCAGAAAAGCCTAAAAATAGGATAGGGAAAAAATATTTTTGCCCGTGAAAATTTTGGCCTAAAAACTGCCCGGGGGTCTCCAGACTCTTTTTTTTTTCCGAGACCTACGCAGGCACGGAAACACGAATCGGAATTGAGATTGATCTCAAGAACAAACCTAATATGAGAAGAACTCGGATTGGTGGTGGATATATGGTGGAGGTATATGGCAGCGGTGGTGGTATATGGTAGCGGTGGTGGTATATGGATAGAGATTGATGGTGGTATATGGATACGGATTGGTGGTGGTATATGGATATGGATTCAGAGCGGTGGCGGATAAGCAAAAGTGGTAGATGGGCGATGATAATGGTGCGGCGGCGGCGTGACAACTTGTGACCAGAACTAGAAACTCTAAAAGACTAGACTCTAAGACCAGCAACTTGACACGACGATGCAACCGCAAATTCAACAAAGCAAAAACCCTAAAAAGATTATGCAAAGGCTCAGATTGGTTCGGATATGATGAACTAAACCTAATTTTTTTTGTGTGGCTTTTTCGTGGACTGTAGGTATGAAGAACAGACTCGATCTAATCTACGAAAAACTGTAAAATCTCACCGAGCAACCTGGAAATCTGATACCACTTGATAGAGGCGAGGGTGTCCCGATGTTTCGATGAGATAATAACTATCGTTTTCTGTGGGAGTCGACCTTGACGATCCGACTACGAACGTGCGAGACGTCGCGCCTTAGCAATCGCTAAACCAACTTCCGAGGGGTTATTGACCACGCCGGAGCACGATCAACCTGACCACGAGGGCCTGTTTCCTGCGAGCAAACGAAGAACAAGCAAGAAATTGAGATTGCAATCTGGATATTGCGAATATAAGATGAAAGCTTTATTGATCAAGGTGGGGTTCTGTGACGTCTTGGTCTGGTCGTTGGACACAAACGAAGTACGCGAAGTTGCAGCTATGGCGAACTTTTAATCTAAACAAAACCCAAAGTCTAAACGACGCCCTAAGGGCTGTATATATGGAGGAAGAGAGGGGAATTTCGTGGCCCTTGAGGGTGGGGTCCGAAACCAACCCTAACTCTTGTTTCCCCACACATACGGACTCTAAAAATAGCCTATACTTAAGTATTTCGAAATTACATGGGCCTGGCCCATTAATAAGGTGACGCAGCTCCTAGAATAGCCTATGGACGAATATTATGAAGTGGCATCTTGTATATTTCGTCCATGGCTTCATGCACTCCTTATGGCGGCTTCAAAGTCCTGAAATCATCACTTGTAACTCCGTTCTTCATCCCCTTGCGCATGCCGTCAACTTCATGCGTGTTCTTGCTCCAATGTTCATCCTTCTCCAAGCTAGGCCCTTCATTTGAAAGCAAAACAAATGTATCCAATTTAGGCAGCATCATAATCTCATGAACATTAGAATCATTACCAAGAAACGAAATGATAGAGGCAAAGGTGTCCCGATGTTTCGATGAGATGGTGGCTATCGTTTTCTGTGGGAGTCGACCTTGACGATCCGACTACGATCGTGCGAGACGTCGCGCCTTAGCAATCGCTAAACCAACTTCCGAGGGGTTATTGACCACGCCGGAGCTCGATCAACCTGACCACGAGGGCCTGTTACCTGCGAGCAAACGAAGAACAAGCAAGAAACTGAGATTGCAATCTGGATATTGCGAATATAAGATGAAAGCTTTATTGATCAAGGTGGGGTTCTGTGACGTCTTGGTCTGGTCGTTGGACACAAACGAAGTACGTGAAGTTGCAGCTATGGCGAACTTTTAATCTAAACAAAACCCAAAGTCTAAACGACGCCCTAAGGGCTGTATATATGGAGGAAGAGAGGGGAATTTCGTGGCCCTTGAGGGTGGGGTCCGAAACCAACCCTAACTCTTGTTTCCCCACACATACGGACTCTAAAAATAGCCTATACTTAAGTATTTCGAAATTACATGGGCCTGGCCCATTAATAAGGTGACGCAGCACCTAGAATAGCCTATGGACGAATATTATGAAGTGGCATCTTGTATATTTCGTCCATGGCTTCATGCACTCCTTATGGCGGCTTCAAAGTCCTGAAATCATCACTTGTAACTCCGTTCTTGATCCCCTTGCGCATGCCATCAACTTCATGCGTGTTCTTGCTCCAATGTTCATCCTTCTCCAAGCTAGGCCCTTCATTTGAAAGCAAAACAAATGTATCCAATTTAGGCAGCATCATAATCTCATGAACATTAGAATCATTACCAAGAAACGAAAGTACCTGGTAATTTAATTGGCGTGCGCGAGCTCTAGTAATTGGTCCAGTATATGTAACAGTAGGGGCTGTGGGTGTAACAATGGTATTGATGTCCTCATCATCCTCCCCTTCTTGAAATGAAGTCGTCCTCGACGAAAGCTCATCTTCCTCACCCAGATAAGGCTTCAAATCTGCAATATTAAAAGTGGGACTAACCCCAAAATCTGCAGGTAGCTCAAGTTTATATGCATTATCATTTATTTTCTCTAAAACCTTAAAAGGACCATCAGCACGTGGCATTAGCTTTGATTTGCGCAGATTAGGAAATCTATCTTTACGCAAATGTAACCAAACAAGATCTCCAGGTGCAAACACAACATGTTTTCTACCCTTATCTCCAGCAAGTTTATATTTAGCATTCATACGCTCAATGTTTTCCTTAGTTAACTCATGCATTTTTAAAATCAATTCAGAACGTTCTTTAGCATCAAAATTAACCTTCTCCGAAGATGGAAGAGGCAACAAATCAATAGGTGCACGAGGTAGGAAACCATACACAATTTCAAAAGGGCACATCTTCGTAGTAGAATGCAATGAACGATTATAAGCAAATTCAATATGAGGCAAGCATTCTTCCCACATTTTCTTGTTATTCTTCAAAACAGCCCTAAGCATAGTAGACAATGTTCTATTGACTACTTCAGTTTGTCCATCAGTTTGGGGGTGACAAGTAGTACTAAAAAGCAGCTTAGTCCCCAACTTAGCCCATAAACATCTCCAAAAGTGGCTAAGAAATTTAGTATCACGATCTGAAACAATAGTATTTGGCACACCATGTAAGCGAATAATTTCACGAAAGAACAAATCAGCAACATTAACAGCATCATCGCTTTTATGACATGGTATAAAGTGTGCCATTTTCGAGAACCTATCCACGACAACAAATATGCTATCCCTCCCCTTCTTTGTTCGAGGTAAACCTAAAACAAAGTCCATAGATATATCCTCCCAAGGAACACTAGGTACAGGCAAAGGCATATATAAACCATGAGGATTGAGTCGTGACTTAGCTCTTTGACATGTAGTGCAGCGAGCAACAAAACGCTCAACATCCCGTCTCATCTTTGGCCAAAAGAAATGTGTAGCAAGTATATCCTCCGTCTTCTTGACGCCAAAGTGTCCCATTAATCCTCCTCCATGCGCCTCCTGCAACAACAAAAGACGAACGGAGCTAGCTGGAATGCATAGCTTGTTAGCACGAAACACAAATCCATCGTTAAGAACGAAGTTGTTCCAAGTTCTCCCTTCCTTACAATTCTGCAATACATCTTTAAATTCAGCATCATTAACATATTGATCCTTGATGGTCTCCAAACCAAATATTTTAAAGTCAAGTTGTGAAAGCATAGTATAACGACGAGACAAGGCATCAGCAATAACATTTTCTTTACCCTTCTTGTGTTTAATCACATAAGGGAAAGTCTCAATGAATTCAACCCATTTAGCATGTCGACGGTTCAGTTTTGCTTGACTTTTAATGTGTTTCAAAGATTCATGATCAGAATGTATAACAAATTCCTTGGGCCATAAATAATGTTGCCATGTTTCTAAGGTCCGAACAAGAGCATATAATTCTTTATCATAAGTAGAATAGTTCAGACTAGGCCCACTCAATTTTTCAGAAAAGTATGCAACAGGTTTCCCATCTTGTAATAACACACCTCCTAATCCAATTCCACTAGCATCACATTCAAGCTCAAAAGTCTTATTGAAATTAGGAAGTTGGAGTAAAGGAGCATGTGTCAACTTACCTTTCAATACCGTGAAGGCTTCTTCCTGTGCGGTACCCCAAACAAAAGGTACATCCTTCTTTGTAAGCTCGTTGAGAGGTGCAGCAATGGTGCTGAAATCTCTCACAAAACGCCTATAGAAACCAGCGAGGCCAAGGAAACTCCTCACTTGTGTGACCGTTTTGGGCTGCGGCCAACTCTCAATAGCTTCAATCTTGGCTTTATCAACTTCAATTCCCTGTGGAGTAACAACATAGCCAAGAAAAGATACTCGGTCGGTGCAAAAGGTGCACTTTCCAAGGTTACCAAACAAACGTGCATCACGTAGAGCAATAAAAACAGCACGTAAATGTTCCAAATGTTCCTCCAAAGATTTGCTATAAATCTATATGTCATCAAAGTAAACTACCACAAATCGTCCAATGAAAGCACGTAAAACTTCGTTCATTAACCTCATGAAAGTACTAGGTGCATTAGTTAACCCAAAAGGCATGACTAACCACTCATATAATCCAAACTTAGTTTTAAATGCTGTTTTCCATTCATCTCCCAATTTCATACGAATTTGATGGTAACCACTACGCAAATCAACTTTGGAGAATATTGTAGAGCCACTCAATTCATCAAGCATATCATCTAGCCTAGGAATAGGATGACGATAACGAATAGTAATATTATTTATGCCTCTACAATCAACGCACATACGCGACGTACCATCCTTTTTCGGCACTAAAATGATAGGAACAGCACAAGGACTAAGGGATTCGCGTATATAACCTTTGTCGAGCAGTTCTTGTACTTGACGCATAATCTCCTTCGTCTCCTCTGGATTGGTACGGTATGGTGCCCGGTTGGGTAATGATGCACCGGGAATTAAGTCAATTTGATGCTCAATCCCGCGAATAGGTGGTAATCCCGGTGGCACGTCTTGTGGAAAGACGTCGGCGAACTCCTGCAAAATGTTAGTGACAGCAGGAGGCAAAGAGGAAGGCATGTCCTCGAATGAAAATAATGCCTCTTTGCACACAAAAGCATAGCAAACAGATTTGCTAAAATCTAGATCATCAATATCAGATTTGGTGGCAAGTAAACATGCACTTTTCAATTTAATTTCAGAAGCAACACTAGATTGTTTATTATTATTAGGCTGCATTTGTTGCTCAAATTCTTTTGCCACAATCTGATTTTCACTCTTAGTTTTCTCCTGTTTTGCTTTATTAGCTCTATTAATATCATCTTTCAAAATGGAATCAGGAGTCATAGGAAGCAAAGTAATATTTTTATCCTTATGAACAAGAGTATACTGATTGTTTCTACCATGGTGAATAGAATTTTTATCAAATTGCCATGGTCTACCAAGTAATAAGGAACATGCTTGCATCGGTACCACATCACAATCAACATAATCAGCATATGTAGAGATACTAAAATGCACACGAACAGTACGTGTTACCTTAACCTTGCCGCTGTTGTTGAACCATTGGATGTAGTAAGGATGTGGATGTGGTCTGGTGGTGAGAGATAGCTTCTCCACCATCTCGATGCTAGCCAAGTTGTTGCAACTCCCTCCATCTATGATCACGCGAACAGAACGTTCCTTCACAACTCCCTTTGTATGGAACAAATTATGCCTCTGATTTTGCTCAGCTTGTGTAACCTGCACACTCAAAACACGTTGAGCAACTAAACATTCATACCTGTCAGCATCTTCAGGAGCCATGTATTGCGTCTCATGATCAGAATCGTCTCCACCGTGTTTGTCACGTGTAATAAGAGCCAAAGTCTCCTCATCATAGTCACTAGCGGACTCATACCCACCATCCTCAGTAACAATCATCACACGCTTAGATGGGCATTCTCTCGCATAATGACCTCCACCCTTGCAACGTCGACAAATAATATCATGTGTTTGCCCTGTTGATGCCATGGATGAAGAAGAGCTCTTTGCAGGCCCAGAAGGTGTGCTCTTGGCAGATAGTGGTGATTGTGCCTGCTTTATTGTATCACGGTTGGAGGTGGCAGCCGACGGAGGCGCCGGTGTAGGAGAACGTGTGGAAGTAGATGATGCACGTGGTGTCCATGAAGAAGGTCGACCTGCAGAAAAGTTAGTCCGCGCCAATGCCTGTCGATCCTGCACTTCACGTTCAGCTTTACAAGCAAGATGGAATAAACGAGTGATATTAGTATACTCCTTATACTCTAGAATCGTCTGAATCTCTCTATTTAATCCACCCATAAAACGTGCAAGCATAGCTTCATTCTCCTCAACAATACCACATCTAATCATGCCAGTTTGTAATTCCTGATAATATTCTTCTACAGAATTTTTTCCCTGTCTTAAGCGCTGCAATTTTTGAAGTAATTCACGTTGATAATATGGTGGAACCCAACGAGTACGCATAGCACTTTTCAAAGCAGCCCAAGTAGCAGGAATGGGATATAATCTACAATGCTCAGACCACCAAACACATGCAAAACTAGTGAATGCACAAACAGCAGCAGGAACACGTCTCTCCTCGGGATATTGTAAACATGTAAATCGTTGTTCAGTTTCTAACTCCCAAGTAAGGTATATATCAGGAACATATCTACCCTCAAATGGTGGAATATTCAATTTTAGTTTAGGGAGATGGTCATGATCTCGTACCTGAGGGTGAGCCCTACCATTGCCATTATTTGCATGTGGACGACCTGATGGTTGCTGTGCTGGTGGTGGCGAGTGTCTCAAAACTCTTCCCTTGTCAAACTAATAGGATGGGCACGAAATTTTTTTTTCACTTTTTTTTTCGGAAATCAGGGCAGCGACGACGAAAAAGTGCGACAAAAAATCACTATGATGGCACGTGGCTCAAAAGACTCAGAAAAGCCTAAAAATAGGATAGGGAAAAAATATTTTTGCCCGTGAAAATTTTGGCCTAAAAACTGCCCGGGGGTCTCCAGACTCTTTTTTTTTTTTCCGACACCTACGCAGGCAAGGAAACACGAATCGGAATTGAGATTGATCTCAAGAACAAACCTAATATGAGAAGAACTCGGATTGGTGGTGGATATATGGTGGATTCAGAGCGGTGGCGGATAAGCAAAAGTGGTAGATGGGCGATGATGATGGTGCGGCGGTGGCGTGACAACTTGTGACCAGAACTCGAAACTCTAAAAGACTAGACTCTAAGACCAGCAACTTGACACGACGATGCAACCGCAAATTCAACAAAGCAAAAACCCTAAAAAGATTATGCAAAGGCTCAGATTGGTTCGGATATGATGAACTAACCCTAATTTTTTTTTGTGTGGCTTTTTCGTGGACTGTAGGTATGAAGAACAGACTCGATCTAATCTACGAAAAACTGTAAAATCTCACCGAGCAACCTGGAAATCTGATACCACTTGATAGAGGCAAAGGTGTCCCGATGTTTCGATGAGATGGTGGCTATCGTTTTCTGTGGGAGTCGACCTTGACGATCCGACTACGATCGTGCGAGACGTCGCGCCTTAGCAATCGCTAAACCAACTTCCGAGGGGTTATTGACCACGCCGGAGCTCGATCAACCTAACCACGAGGGCCTGTTACCTGCGAGCAAACGAAGAACAAGCAAGAAACTGAGATTGCAATCTGGATATTGCGAATATAAGATGAAAGCTTTATTGATCAAGGTGGGGTTCTGTGACGTCTTGGTCTGGTCGTTGGACACAAACGAAGTACGTGAAGTTGCAGCTATGGCGAACTTTTAATCTAAACAAAACCCAAAGTCTAAACGACGCCCTAAGGGCTGTATATATGGAGGAAGAGAGGGGAATTTCGTGGCCCTTGAGGGTGGGGTCCGAAACCAACCCTAACTCTTGTTTCCCCACACATACGGACTCTAAAAATAGCCTATACTTAAGTATTTCGAAATTACATGGGCCTGGCCCATTAATAAGGTGACGCAGCACCTAGAATAGCCTATGGACGAATATTATGAAGTGGCATCTTGTATATTTCGTCCATGGCTTCATGCACTCCTTATGGCGGCTTCAAAGTCCTGAAATCATCACTTGTAACTCCGTTCTTGATCCCCTTGCGCATGCCATCAACTTCATGCGTGTTCTTGCTCCAATGTTCATCCTTCTCCAAGCTAGGCCCTTCATTTGAAAGCAAAACAAATGTATCCAATTTAGGCAGCATCATAATCTCATGAACATTAGAATCATTACCAAGAAACGAAAGTACCTGGTAATTTAATTGGCGTGCGCGAGCTCTAGTAATTGGTCCAGTATATGTAACAGTAGGGGCTGTGGGTGTAACAATGGTATTGATGTCCTCATCACGAAAGTACCTGGTAATTTAATTGGCGTGCGCGAGCTCTAGTAATTGGTCCAGTATATGTAACAGTAGGGGCTGTGGGTGTAACAATGGTATTGATGTCCTCATCATAATGATGCAGCGGTGGCGTGACTAATATGAACAGAACTCGAAACTCTAAACAAACTAGACACTAAGACCAGCAACTCGACACGACGATGCAACCGATAATTCAACTATGCAAGCAATGAAAAGAAAATTGCAAAGGCTCAGACTGGCTTGGACCAAGGATGAATAGATCTAACTCTTTTTTTGTGGATTTTTCTTGGACAATAGGTAAGAAAATAAATCTAATCTAGGAAAACTGGAAATTCTCACCGAGTAACCTGAAAACTGATACAACTTGATAGAGGCGAGGGTCCCGATTTTTCGATGAGATGATAACTATCGATTTGGTGGAGACGACTTTGACGATCCGACTACAAACGTGCACGACGTTGCGCCTTAGCAATCGCTAAACCAATCTCCTGAGGTTACTGACAATGCTGGAAGCACGGTCAGCCTGACCACGAAGGTCTATTCCTGCAAGCAATCGAAGAACGAGCAAGAATATGATAAAGCAATCTGAATATTGCAAATATATATGAAGTATTGATAATGGTGGGGATCCGGAAGCGGTCTTGGTCTGGTCGTTGGACACAAACGAAGTACACGAAGTTGCAATGGCTAACTTTTAACTAAACAAATCCCCAGGCAAAAGCTACTAGATGGATCTACTTATATAGGAGCAAGGGGTGGCGGCCAAGGAGGTGGGAGGACGTCCCAAGGCAGCCTAAAACTAACCCTAGGTCGTACAAGGCTCATGGGCCCAAGTGGAGGTGATGCAACACCTTTGGGCTTGTAGTTTGACTCGGATTCTGCTGCAACGTCAGATTGTTTCGTCCGTAACTCAACGCTTCGGACGAATTTGAAGGTGAATCCAATTGGGTTGGAAAGAGCATGAAATCTAGTTTCCAACAAAAAAAGAATCACCCAATTCGGAGTCCGTATGAAAAAGTTGTTGGCGTTTTGAGTCAGGTATGTCTGTGCAGTCCGAATCTGAATCCAGAACGTGAGAGACTTGGACTCTATCTTCTCTTGGCCCAAAAGTGACGTGAGAGGACTTTTTGAACACAACATAAACTTCTTCTTTTCCCTTATCTTCATATGTGGATTGTACAAATGTCCCATACACCTGCAATTAGACAAAACACAAAAGTGTGTGAAGTATTTTTTTCTGGATAACATAAATAGATTATTGAATAGTTTGCATTAGAAATCACCTGACAAATATGCATGTATGCAATATTTTTGGTCGTATCCAAGGTAGTCATGTCCTCATCACGAGGTTACCGTGCAGATGACGCAACCAAGCTCAAGGAGGAGCTCGATGAAGATCTTGTCCTTTGTGTTGTTTCGTTCTAGTTGATCAGTAGTGGAGCCCAGTCGGGACGATCGGGGATCTGTGTCGCTTTTGGGGTATTCTTCTTTTGTTTTGGTTCCGTAGTCGGACCTTGATTGTATCTGGATGATGTAATGCTTTATTCATGTATTTGTGTGAAGTGGCGATTGTAAGCCAACTATGTATCTCTTTCCCTTGTGTCTTACATGGGTTGTGTGAAGATTACCTTACTTGCGACATTGCTTTCAATGCGGTTATGCCTCTAAGTCATGCTTTGACACGTAGGAGATATAGCCGCATCGAGGGCGTTACATTTCCACCACTTCTTCTCGCTGCAACTGATTGATCCTAGGCAGAGCTCCGGGTGCCTGAATTATCGCTGTAGATGCTACATAGTGGGTTCTCATCCTTCAGAGACTACGAGTGTAATAGGAGCATCCGTTGACAAAAGGATCACCCTAAGATGATCATCTCATGGCTATTGGGAACGAATCAAATCAGATGGTTCTATTTCTCAACCTTTCTGACTTGCTCCTACGGAACCAAGGTCGAAAGGATTGAAAAAGTCAGTCATTCACAACCACTGATGAAGGATTCCACGGTGACGGCCGGCGATGAGATCGACTTCGAGCTTCCACCATCCGCGAGCGGGTTCCAGACACGGCGGGTGTTTGCTGACGCCGGAGTGCTCAGCCCCCTACTCTCTTCTTCGTCTGAGCCCGCCATTCCTAACTCTGGTTGGTGCCTCCGGAGGCTCGCCGATCCACACCTTGTCCCCGCCTGGCTGAGGTTGAGATGGCTCAAAGACCTTGGCGTGAATGCGCCTATGGTGGTGAGGGAGTTCGTCCGGCGTCGAATTGCTCCGCTTCAGCGCCACTCCCGGCTGATGTGGGCCTTGCTCAATAGCCAGGACCACATGAGACTTCAGGAGTCTAAGCTCACCAATGAGGCGCGGCGAACGGTGTTTGAGGTCCTGGCGGGCGTGCCGTTGCCGGACGACTTGCCGAGGAAGAGTTGTGTTTTGTACCATTGCTCGAACAAGATGTTCTTCGCGGAGCAGATGCCCTCCTTCGACGAGTGGGGGTTGCGCCCAGCTGGCCTCATGGGGCCCCGCGAGAACCCCATCGTCGTGGTTCCTTTCCTTGACGCTGGCGCAGAGCTCGCCCCTAGTGTTGGTGCAGGGGGCGTACACCGCTGGGGGCTGATAGTGAAGGTGCCGAGATGCTGATGCCGCCCAGGGCTCCCGAAGCGTCGACCTCGGGGTCTCATGACTCTTGCCCTGGGGCGGCGGTTGAAGGGGCGATGCAGCCCGCGTCTCCCGCGGCCGGGGCTCCTGAGGCCTCGACAAGTCACTGCGAGGTAGAGCCGGCCAGCTCTCCTCAGCCTGGCGCTTCTAAGGCTGCCCCTCCGAGCACTTCTCCAGCCGCGCCTCATGTCGGCCTCCATGTCCAGCACTTCGGCCGGCTGTGCGTGGACTTCGCAGAACTCCGCAAGAGAAAGGGGTCCCCAAGCTGCGACAGCGGCACCTTCGGGCCGTTGAAACAGAGGAAGTATATCGCTGTTGACGAGTAAGTACCTTATCTTGGTGATCTTCTGTGTGCCGCTTTCCTTCCTGACGATTGTCCCCTCAGGACCCCTTCTGCCAACGCCGTAAAATCTCCTGAGAAGCAGGTCCCTCTCGTCCCGTTGCACCCGCCAAGCCCCAGCGTAGCAGGCTCATGCGCTGCCCATGGCGTGGGGTCAACCGCTGGAGTTGGCCCATCAGCAAGGCGCCTTGAGCTTGCGCCTTCGCCGTCCTTCCTTCGTGGCCTTGCTCGGAGCGTAGCAAGCGTGCCAAGGGCTCCTCCCCTGGTCACGGTCGGCAGCTGGCTGGCTTTGATCCTGGGGTCCTCTTCAAGCAGCGGGCCCCGTTCAGTTCGGGCCCCTCGCGAGGGCCGGCTAGCGCTTGGGATCGCGCCAGCCCCCAGCCCCCTACGGAGAGGGGGCACACCGCTCCGAGCGTCGCCCACAGCCCCTGTAGCGGAGGGCGAGAAGGGTCGTGCACTCGAGTTCGAGCGCGGGCAGAGCGTTGTTCGTCATGAGCTCTTCCAGGAGGCGATGGGCGTGATGAACCGACTTGGCAAAGAACTTGTGGGTGTCGACGCGCGCCTTGAGACCGAGGGCCTTCGGTTGGCGGAGGAGTGGCACAAGCTGAAAGTGGCCATCAATCTCGGGCACCACCAGCGCGAGATGGATAACATGAAGGTCGAGGTTTCCCTTGCAGCCTCCCGCAAGGCCTGCTCCCGAGCTCTGGAGGAGGCTTGTGAAGCTGACCGCCGTCGCGAGGCCGCGGAGAAACGTGCGTGGGAGATCCAAGCCTAGAGTGTTGTCTTGGATCAGTAGGTGGAGGCGTGCAGGGCTGCGCTTGCATCGTTGAGGGGATCGCCAGCCGAGGAGGAAGAGATCCAGAAGCGCGAGGAGGTGCTGGCGCTGGAAGCCGTGGAGCGCAGCCTTGAACTCGAATGGTTGGAGATGAGGGAGCGCCAGGTTGCTCAGGTGGAGGACAACATCGGCGCGCGTGAGGTCAGGGCCCAGGAGGAGGTCGACCGCCGGGTGGCCGAGGCTCGCGCGGATCTCGAGAGCAGGAACAACCTGAAGCTGAAGCACGTGGAAGCTGGGGCCGCTGGTAGGACTGCTACCCTCAAGTCCAGGTTGGTCGAGGTGGAGCGGCGCGAGGAGGCCACCGCATCAGCCCTGGCCTCGGCACAGGCTGAGCTAGCTTCCGCCCGCGCCGAGCTACTCTCTCTTCAGCAGCGGGTCGCCGACGCCGAGTCCGTTGTGCGGCAGAACATGGACAAAGTGCTCGAGCGGCAGTCGTTGGAGCGTGTGCACGCCCCCATGCTCGAGGACCTCAGGAATAGGGCCAACACCGCCCTGGGCCATTTCTGTGATGAGAGTGCTCCTCATCCCAATGCAAACGACTACGCCAGCCACCTCCGCTTCTTTGGGGATGTGGTGACGCGCCTGCAGAACCATTCTGAGAGGGCTCGCCAACTTGTTGAGGAGAGGAGTCGCAGTTTGCTCGGGCGCGCGTTCTCCCGCGTCTTCAGCCACCTCCGGAACATCGACCCCGACTTCGATTTTGACGCCACCATTGCTCCCGTACCAGAAGCCATCCGGGGCAACTTGGCGCATTGGGTTGAAGACAATGTGGATGCGCTAGTCAGGGCCTTCGCTTCCAACGATGATGGGGTAGTGGTTGTGGCAGACAAAGGCGCCGTGGTTGACGACGGCGACGGTGAAGGTGGGGGCGACGCCGACGATGGCGACAACGACGCCAGCGGTGCATCTGAAGGTGACGTGGGTGATGCGGCGAACAACATATCTGGCTGATCCTTTGTTCCCCTGTCATTTACCTGTAAAAACTTGGGCGTGGCCCCGGAAGATTGTAAGATCATTTTGAGAGGGGGAGCCCCTCATGTAAACAATCATCGCTTTTATCCTTCTGTGTCAAAGTGAATACGCATCTTCACGAGCTTACGCATGTCGGGGCAAGGTTGTTGTTGTGGTTTACCTTAGCTTGGACGAGCCCAAAACCGGCCCAAGAGATTGCGGGTTTTTGCGAAGCTCCTGAGGAGTTCGACGACACGCCCGAGGGGGGCATGTGATAAGCAAGCGCCAGCCATGGCTTGGCGCGTGCGTGGCTCATGTGCTTCGTGCCCAGCCCGGCTCGCAAGGGGCCCGCGAGGGGGGAGCGACTAGCGTGAACTCCAAAATAAGGCAAGAACTAGACTGCGAGAAATAGCTCGAACGAGAAAAGGCATCCCCCTGCGCGCATCAAATAAATCAACTTCAACTTAAATATAAATCTAGAAGGCAGGGTTACAGAAAAGAGATCCAAAGCAAATGGCCGCATCCGGCGCCTAGTCTAATCTTCGACATCTTATCACCAGCGCGGAGCTAAGAGCTGCCACAGGGCGTGGGAGGGAGCCCCCGAGGCCCGAGGGCGGCTCTCCTGAGGCTCCGGGGCGTGTACAGCCCCACTCATTATTACGTGAGAGTGTCACGGGCGGCGATCTTCATAGGCGTGAGCCTTACTTCATATCGCCTGACGAGGGCTCCGCCTTGCGGTCGGATGTGGGGTTCCGGAAAACCCTTAAGGTTCGAACACTAGGGTGCGCGCGAAGTCTTTCCTTCCTACCGATCTACGCCCTAGCTCGCTAAGATCTCACGGACGAACTCGACGAACTCGCAACACAGAAAGACACGAGGTTTATACTGGTTCGGGCCACCGTTGTGATGTAATACCCTACTCCAGTGTGGTGGTGGTGGATTGCCTCTAGGGCTGATGATGAACAGTACAAGGGAAGAACAGCCTCCTGAGGTTGAGGAGTTCTTGTGAGTAGGCTCTCGATCGGGTTGGATTGAGCTAAGATGAGATGAGATGCCCCTACTATGGTGGCTAGCTCTGCTTATATAGGCCCTGGTCCTCTTCCCAAATATCGAGCGGGAAGGGAGCCAACAACGGCGTGTCAGTTTGAAGGGGGACAGCTAGTACAAGCTATCCTAACAAAAGTGGTCTTCGACTATGAAAAGCTCTGGTGGTGACGCGTCTTGGGCTCCACAATGACCTCCGCCTTGTCATCCTCCTAGTCTTGGTCTCGTTGCAATGATATAGCAACCATTGCCTGATGCCTCGGTACTCTTCGCCTGTGCTGGCCTCCTTAGCACCAAAGAGGAAACAAGGACGCTGCGCATGCTGGCGCCCGCCTGGTGTCATCCGTCATGGCTCACGTCACGAGGGCCTCGTGAGGTTTGCCCCGTCTTGATATCTCCGCTCCTCGTGAGCCCGCCTGGCTAGGCTACTCCAGAGGAGGTCTTGCATCGTTTGCCTCGCGAGGGTCTTGGATGCTTTGTTGGTGAAGATGGGCCGTACGGCCTGCTGGCTTAGCCACGTCGTGGGCCGTAGGCAGGCGAGTCTGGGGACCCTCGTTCCCAGAACGCTGACAGTAGCCCCCGGGCCCAAGGTGCGCTCGGGCTTGGCTTCACGGCGAAGCCAAGGGCCAAGTACGGAGCACCGCGGGCCCCCAAAGCCTACGGCCTCGGTTGACGCGTGGCGGTTGATTGGACGTGGGCGGCTCCGCTTCCCCATGCTGCCTCAGCAACTGCACGACTTGACAAGTCCCTGCGACATGCAAGGAAAACCGTCATTACCTGCGATCGTGGGAGACGTCGGTTGGCCTTCTCTTGCTGTAAAGGGGGAGGGGGTGGAGCGCCTGTTGCCCATCTCTTCCTCGCTTGCTTGCTTCTTCCTCCTTGTTCCACTGCTAACAACAATGGCGCCCATCAGAAAGTTTTCTACTGAAGAGAAAGGAAAGGCTCCCCGTGATGATCCGGGGCCTCTTCGCCGAAGAAAAGGTCGATCCATCGCCGTGATGAAGTGGCGATGCAGGTGGTGTTGAGGCCTTGGTGCGAGCGGCCTCCTCCGGGGTACCCACTGCCCTTGTACGCCTGAGCCGAGGGCTCAGGAGGACGAAGTGACGAGCAGCGCCACCCACGCCGCATCCGGGGTCGCCGCTCCACGGCGACGCGTGCCGTCGCCCCTTGGGTTCACGCCGCGGACTCCTCGCGCGAGTTGGTGCTGTGGGCACCGATGCCTCCAAGCTCCTAGATCCGCTTCCCGCGGTTCTTCTCCGACGTGATGCCGCGAGGGGGCCTCTCGAGCTCTGGCTACAGCGCGCCGACTGCAGTGCTCCGGCAACCGGAGCGGAGATCGAAGTAGTCCCCACCGGCAAGATCTTCATGACTCGTGGCTGGGGCGAGATCATGCGGGACTGCCGTGCGAGGGGCGCCCTCGCGATCCACTTTGACTACGACGGCGTCTCCACGCTCTTCTTCAAGGTCTTCGATGCTGAGGGCCGCCGCCTGGAGTGCTACTCCGGAGAGGAGCGTGAGGTTGACGAGCGTCCCGCTCGCGGCCACTCCAGCAGCAGCAGCCCTTGGGAGTCCAGCAGCTTTTCTGAGCTCTATGAGACTCCAAAGACGAGCGATGACAGCTACGCGCCTCCGAGCTCTCGCCGCGCTCGGAGCAGAGTTGCGGCGTCCAGCCGTCGCCGCCGCTGATCTGGATGGGTTTGGCGCCGGCCTCCCGTGGCCCACTTTTGATGATGGTGTCCACCACGGAAGGATGTAGATAGGATTCCCCTTAGTATCAGCTTTTGTTTCCTGTGAAGAATCATAAATTACCCCATGGGGGCATGTGAGGGTCCGTAACATCTTTTATGCTTATCTTCCCTATTATGAAAATTTGGTGAATGCATGTCCCGTTAAGGCTCGGTCCCCCCCTTTCTTTCCTCGCGATAGCTTGTTGCTCTACGCTGACAGGTCCCGGTCCCTAGGCAGGCTACAGCCATCGCTGGTATGCCAGGTCGCGTGCCGTGGTCAAGGCCAGGTGGTGTGCGGCCCGAGGTCCAGTAAGAGCCGCTGAGGCGCGATGCTCAGGAGGTCCCCCTTAGCGCTCAAGCAGCCATGGTAAGGCGAGAAAGGGAGTTGACGTGGCCGCAACGGGGTCGCGGCAAGGCGTGAGTGACCATTAGGCCCAAACATTTAGCCGATCCGAGTGCGGGACTTATCTTGTTGATCTCGTGGCGACTCCTGACGTTGTGCTAGGGCTTCGCGCCTACTCCTGCGGCACAGCTAGGCCAGCCCATACGAGTTTCCCTCCCCTCATGCTCTCCTTAGTGCTCTACGTCCTCAGGTCCCGGCCCTCGAGCGAGCTCAGCCGCCGCTGGTATGCCAGGTCGCGATGTTGTGGTCAAGGCCAGGGGGTGAGGGCTGGAGAGCCAATAAGAGCTCCTGAGTCACGATGCTCAGGAGCCCCCCTTTTAATGCGCAAACGAATTGCACGAGAGAAAAGGAGACTCGCGGTGCCGCCTTCCATCCTCCCCGCGGGGTCCCTGTGGACAGGCACAAGATGAACATGGTTTGCCGTTACAGCCGTCAGCCTGCCGTTGGTAGGTCCAGATGAAGTGAAAGCACTGAGGGCCTGGTGAGGTGACGTGCGCGGGGGCATGCCGTGAGCCAGAGCTCAACCACTTAGATTTGTCGACGTGGCAGGGACGGACCCATGCACCAGCATCGTGCCTGTGAGGAGGCCCCGTGGGAAGCGATGATCGAGCAGGTGATAACCGTACGCAGGTTAAGCAGGGAAGGCAAATCAGCCTAGGTAAATGCAGGAAGATACATGCCACTAGGTCCGGCCCGAGCGGCCTGGGGATGATGCAGCCCGGGGGGCGCCCCCAGCAAGGTAAGCTAAAGACACAAGAAAAAGGGATACATGCCGCAGGGACAGACCCACACGGCCTGGGAATAATGCATCCCGAGGGGCGCTCCCAGCTAAACGAGCTTGGAAGATGTCACCTAGTTCTGTAGACGAAGTAGAGTTGGTGCAGCTGAAGGCATGCGTTGAAGAAATGACTCCTGATGAGCCGCCAGAACCCTGAGCCTCGGGAGGCTCTGGGGGCTCGGGAGATTCCCTGAAGACCGTCTCCATCTCCTCCAGAATGGCATGGTACCTGGCTTCCTGAGCCGCCAGGACACGTCACAGGTTGCGTTGATAGGCCGACGCCACGCTCGGCAAGCCAAAAGGCATACGAACGTAGCTGTGCAGTGGGCCCTCGCAGCAGCCCACACGCGAAGGCCAGAAATGCTCCTGAGATGCAGCCCTGTTGAGCCCTGGGACATGCAGACACGCAGCCCAGCATCCTCGCTAGGATGCGGAGCTGCGCCTTGTGGGCGGCTGTCGCCGCGCATGGCTCTTGCTTCTTGCAGTTCCTGGGTGGTCCTGGTGATGAACTCCTGAGTGGTGGGCACTCCTTGCCATGTGTTCTCCTGAGGGTCACGTGCCGCGAAGCACGCCTCCAAGTGGTGCCCAAGCACCTCCCTTGTGAGGTTGGCAAGGTCCGAGGCCCTCCAGAAGAGAGTCCTCGAGCCCTGCTTGAGGAGGGCGATGGGCGCGCCTTCCTATGCGATGGAGGGAGGCACCCCTGGAGCGGGCGCTGGTCCTGACGAGGCTCCTGCCACGACGCCATCCTCCTGAGGTCCTGCATGGCGCGGCTGCTTCCTCTTGGGGATGGCCTCCAGAGGGCCTTCATTTCTGCTGTTGGGGTCGTCGATTGCTGCGGCTTGAAAGGCGCGCTCGAGGGAGCACACCGCATCCCTCTCTTCACACGGGACCGTGATGATTCCTCCGCTTCCTGGCATCTTGAGAATGTTGTAGCCGTGATGAGTGACTGCCATGAACTTGGCCAGGGCCGGATACCCGAGGATGGCATTGTACGGCAGGCGGATGTGCGCGACGTCGAAGCCGATGAGCTCAGTGCGGTAGTTATTGCGCTCCCCGAAGGTGACAGGCAGGCGGACCTGCCCTATCAGTGTGGTGGAGCTGTCGGTCACTCCTGAGAAAGGCTTGGTGGGCTGGACCTGTTCATAAGGCACTTGGAGGTTGTCGAATGTGTCGATGGACAGGACGTTGAGCATTGCACCGTTGTCGACGAGGGTCTTGGTGACCTGCACATTGCTGATGACCGGGGAACACAGCATAGGGAGGGCGCCAGCGGTGGCTGCGCACTTGAGCTGATCTGCCGAGTTGAAAGTGATGGCGCATTGGGACCACCTGAGCGGGTGCGTGGCCTCGAGTTTGGGGAGCGCTGCGTTCACCTCGCGAGCGAACTATTTGAAGGTGGGCTGAGAGGCTGGGGCCTGGGCGCCCCCAAGATGCAGGCGATCGCACACGGCTCCTGGAAGCCCCCAGCCCCCTCGTCCTGGTGGTGGTCGTCGTTCCTTCTTGGTGGTGGCAGCGGGGGAATACCAGCGTTGTCCTTGGGGTGATCTTCACGCGGCGGGTCCCTCTAGGTGCCCTCGCGAGGTTGGTCCTGCCAGCGGTCCTCACGAGGCCGGTCGCGCAACTCCTGGAGCGGGCCACGGTCGTCCCAGCGTCTGCCTCCACGTCCTCCTCCGCGACCGTAGCCCCGGTCGTTGCGCTCGGGGCGTCGACCATAGCGTTCTTCTCGTATGGCTCTGAGCTCTTGACAGTCGCTGGTGTTGTGGGTGTTCAGGTTGTGGAAGGCGTAGAACGGTCGGCCGTTCTTGGATGACTCGGGTTGATCTCTGCCCCGCTTGATGTTGGGCTCGCTGCGAGCACAGCTGCCTCCTTGCGCTTCACGTCCTTGGCCTTGGCCTTCTTCTCCTCCGTGCCCACGGTTGGCAACTCAAGGAGAGAGAGGCGCCCCTCCTCATCTCTTGCGCACTTGGTCGCCAGGTTGAACAGCTCCTGAGATGTGCAGAGCTCCTCGTGGATGGCGAGCTCTTCCTTCATCTTGACGTCACGGACGCCGTCGGAGAACGAGGAAATGATGGCCTCGTCCGTGACCTTGGGGATCTTGAGGCGGGTGTTGTTGAAGCGCTGGATGTACTTCTGGAGGGTCTCTCCTGGTTGCTGCCTGATGCAGCATAGATCACCCGTGGCCGGTGGGCGGTCGCGAGTGCCCTGGAAGTTGGTGACGAAGCGGTCGCGCATCTCGTCCCAGGAGGAGATCGAGCCGTGCTGCAGGTTCAGGAGCCAGGAGCGAGCTCCATCCTTGAGAGTCATGGGAAACCAGTTCACCATGACCTTTTCATCGCCGTTGGCCGCTTCGATGCTCAGCTCATAGAGCTGCAAGAACTCCGCGGGGTTGGCGGTACCATTGTAGCGAGGAGGCACATCCGGCTTGAACTTGCCTGGCCAGACGACGCTACGCAACTCGGGGGTGAAGGCGCGGCAGCCAGCCCTGGTTGCCGGGGCCCGCTTTGGAGGTGGAGCTTGGTCTTGACGAGGTCCGCGCTACACCTGATAGAGGCGAGGGTGTCCCGATCTTTCGATGAGATGATAACTATCGATTTGGTGGAGACGACTTTGACGATCCGACTACAAACGTGCACGACGTTGCGCCTTAGCAATCGCTAAACCAATCTCCTGAGGTTACTGACGATGCCGGAAGCACGGTCAGCCTGACCACGAAGGTCTATTCCTGCAAGCAATCGAAGAACGAGCAAGAATATGATAAAGCAATCTGAATATTGCAAATATATGTGAAGTATTGATAATGGTGGGGATCCGGAAGCGGTCTTGGTCTGGTCGTTGGACACAAACGAAGTACACGAAGTTGCAATGGCTAACTTTTAACTAAACAAATCCCAAGGAAAAAGCTACTAGATGGATCTACTTATATAGGAGCAAGGGGTGGCGGCCAAGGAGGTGGGAGGACGTCCCAAGGCAGCCTAAAACTAACCCTAGGTCGTACAAGGCTCATGGGCCCAAGTGGAGGTGATGCAACACCTTTGGGCTTGTAGTTTGACTCGGATTCTGCTGCAACGTCAGATTGTTTCGTCCGTAAATCAACTCTCCGGACGAATTTGAAGGTGAATCCAATTGGGTTGGAAAGAGCACGAAATCTAGTTTCCAACAAAAAAAGAATCACCCAATTCGGAGTCCGTATGAAAAAGTTGTTGGCGTTTTGAGTCAGGTATGTCTGTGCAGTCCGAATCTGAATCCAGAACGTGAAAGACTTGGACTCTATCTTCTCTTGGCCCAAAAGTGACGTGAGAGGACTTTTTGAACACAACATAAACTTCTCCTTTTCCCTTATCTTCATATGTGGATTATACAAATGTCCCATACACCTGCAATTAGACAAAACACAAAAGTGTGTGAAGTATTTTTGTTCCGGATAACATAAATAGATTATTGAATAGTTTGCATTAGAAATCACCTGACAAATATGCATGTATGCAATATTTTTGGTCGTATCCAAGGTAGTCATGTCCTCATCAGCACCGCTGCGGGCGGTGCGCGGTCTTGACGAGGTGGCGCAGGGAGCGCAGGTGCAGCTTCTCGTGGCCGCGGAATTTCTTGGAAGCTTCTCTCTTTGCGCACGGGCGCCGGGCACGATGGATCATGCCGCGGAGCTGCGCGCCTTGGTGCCAAGGCGCCGTCTTGGGGCTGAGGTGGTGGAGGCACGCCATGAGCCCCGTCGCCCGCGGCTGGTTGAGGGGCAGGCAGAGAGTGGGACGGCGTCGGAGAGCCCCCTGCGGCGCAGACGAGCTCGGCGACGCGGTCGAGCCACTCCTCGTAGAGGTTGTCGACGGGGCGGTAGCGCAGGAGCTCGTTTGCCGCGAGGAGCGCAACCCATGCCTCCATGGGAGCGCGGTGCGCGTGAGACGAAGAACCGGCAGGGGTCAGCGATGGAGTGGCGGTGCGGCCGTCCTACCGCACCGAAGGATGCAGCGAGGACGCCTGCTGCTCGTTCCCCGCCGGGCCGGTGGCAGCGTTGGCGGCGGGAGACGGAGAACGACGATGTGGCCCGCTGACGGGAGCCGTCTGAGCGACACGGGCGGTGAGGGCAGCCCGACGCTCAGCTCGAGCATGGCGAGCATCCTCCATGGAGATGACGGAGCGACGGAGCGACGAACTGATGGAAGGGAAGCTATGACGCACCCCTACCTGGCGCGCCAAATGTCAGATGTGGGGTTCCGGCAAACCCTTAAGGTTTGAACACTGGGGTGCGCGCGAAGTCTTTCCTTCCTACCGATCTACGCCCTAGCTCGCTAAGATCTCGCGGACGAACTTGACGAACTCGCAACACAGAAAGACACAAGGTTTATACTGGTTCGGGCCACCGTTGTGGTGTAATACCCTACTCTAGTGTGGTGGTGGATTGCCTCTAGGGCTGATGATGAACAGTACAAGGGAAGAACAGCCTCCTGAGGTTGAGGTGTTCTTGTGAGTAGGCTCTCGATTGGGTTGGATCGAGCTAAGATGAGATGAGATGCCCCTACTATGGTGGCTAGCTCTGCTTATATAGGCCCTGGTCCTCTTCCCAAATATCGAGCGGGAAGGGAGCCAACAACGGTGGCCAGTTTGAAGGGGGACAGCTAGTACAAGCTATCCTGACAAAAGTGGTCTTCGCCTGCGACAAGCTCTGGTGGTGACGCCGTCTTGGGCTCCACGATGACCTCCGTCTTGCCGTCCTCCTGGTTTTGGTCTCGTTGCACCGATATAGCAACCTTTGCATGATGCCTCGGTACTCTTCGCCTGCACTGGCCTCCTTAGCACCAAAGAGGAAACAAGGACGCTGCGCGCGCTGGCGCCCGCCTGGTGTCGTGCATCATGGCTCACGTCACGAGGGCCTCGTGAGGTTTGCCCCGCCTTGATATCTCCGCTCCTTGTGAGCCTGCCTGGCTAGGCTACTCCAGAGGAGGTCTTGTGTCGTCCCCTCCTGAGGCTTGGACCCAGAATGCCGACAATTGCGCCACCCCCTACCACCGCTGGGACGACCGGAAACCAGGACGGCCCAACGAGGGTAGAGGGGACGCCAGCGGCGCCCTCGGCGACCACGGGTCCTCTGCCGAGGGAAGGGTCGCCGTCGCCACCCCGGCAGAGGGCCTACCTCCGGGCGTTGCCTTGCTCCGTGTGACACGGGGAGGGGCATTGCTCCTGGCCCCTCCCACGCAGCCCCGAGCGGGTCTCTCCTGTCGGGGTGGGCATTGCCTTACTGGGACCATCATTTGTTGTCATGACCTGGTTCACCTGTGACTCATGGTTAGCGTAAGCTTGCCCCTGAGGGATTAATGGTACCCTGTATCTGTCGTCGACGGCGCGGTCGGCGGAGCTCTTTGGCGGCTCCTGGAAGGCTTCAGCTCCTAACGCCTCCTCCTCCCATCCTGGCCCGAGGAATGAGCCGGGGTCGTCCTCCGGCGTGTACTCCTGATCCATCATGCGGGGCACGTAGGCCTCCGAGGCTGCTGCCCCAAAGACCTCGCCGAAGTGCCCCACGCTCCAGGTCGCTCGGCCCGTCACGCTGTCCTGGGGGTGGCGGGGTGGTGCTCTGATGAGGCCGTGTGTGAGGACACTCGTGCCCGCGCACATCCGAGGTGGCTCGGATGCGAGGGGATGCCCTCCGCTGTGGACCACACTGATGTCGACGAAGCCCCCGGGGGCACTTGGGGGTACGCGGGCGCGGTGAGGCCCGTCGTGGGATCCTGCCACTGCCTGGGGCATGAGCTGGTAGCAGAAAGGCGGTGCTCCCGTGGCCGCCGCATCCAAGAGCTCGGCGACGCATTCCAGCATTGCATCTCGGCCGCTCTCCATCAGCCGGCACCGCAGCAGCTCCCGTGCCACCGTGAGCGCGGCGCGCATGTTCGCCTACTCCCTCCTGGTGTGCGGTGCCATCGCTCCGGTGTGGATGGCGGCCCTTGCAGCGGCTCGCGTCTGTCGGGGGGTAAGAGCAAAGGGTGAGTGGTCGCTCCGCCCATGCCCCGTGGTGTTTGGGGCACGCACCGCCTCAGATGTGGGGTTGAGGACTTCCTGGGCGGGCGGTGCCGCCCGGGCGGGCCAGGCTGCCCATCAGTCATCGTCAACCCTCGGGTCACCGGACATCGGAACCACGGAGCGTCGGCGGATCGTCTGGTGGGGAAGAAGCTCCGGCGCACCCCCACCTGGTGCGCCAAATGTCGGATCACGGGTTTCGGCAAAACCCTTAAGGTTCGAACACTGGGGTGCACGCGAAGATCTCCCCCCTATCGATCTGCGTCCTAACTTAGCCTAGATCTCACGAACTAACTCGACGAACTCGCAACACAAAGGACACAAGATTTATACTGGTTCGGGCCACCGTTGTGGTGTAATACCCTACTCCAGTGTGGTGGTGGTGGATTGCCTCTTGGGCTGAGGATGGACAGTACAAGGGGAAGAACAGCCTCCTGAGGTTGAGGTGTTCTTGTGCTTGGTGCACTTGTGTGGTTGAGGATGAACTTGATCCTTTCGTCCTCTCCTGCCTATGGTGGTGGCTAGTCCTATTAATAGAGGCCCTAGTCCTCTCCCCAAATATTGAGCGGGAAGGGAGCCAACAACGGCCAATTTGAAAGGGGAGAGATAGTACAAGCTATCCTGACAAAAGGTGGTCTTCGTATGCCAAAGGTTCTGGTGGTGACGCCGTCCTGGGCTCCATGGTGACCTCCGTCCTGCCATCCTTCTAGTCTTGGTCTCATTGCACCAATATGGAAACCTTTGCTTGATGCCTTAGTACTTCGTGCCTGCACTTGCCCCCTTAGCACCAAAGAGGAAACAAGGACGTTGCGCGCGCTGACACCCGCCTCGCACCCGCCTGGTCTCGATTGTCATGGCTCACGTCATGAGAACCTCGCGAGGTTTGCCCGACCTTGAACTCTCCGCCCCTCACGAGCTAGCCTGGCGAGGCTGCTCCTAAGGAGGTCTTGTGCCGTCCGCCTCATGAGGCTTGGCCCCTCGCGAGGGTCTTGATTCCTTGTTGATGAAGATGGGTCGTACAGGCCTGCCAGCAAAGCCACGCCGTGGGCCGCAGGCAGGCAAGTCTAGGGACCCCCGTTCCCAGAACACCGACAATGGCCGACAAGATCCGAAGCGGCTCACCCCCCTCTAGTAGGGGGCTGGGGGTTGGCGTCTCCCGGGACACCGATCGGGCTTCGGCAGGGGCTCGGATGGGTCGAGGCCCGTCGCTCGATGGAGCCAGGATCGAGGTCCTCCAGCCGCTGTCCACAACTAGGGGAGGAGCCCTAGGAACGCTTGCCACACCCAAGCGAGGCCACGAAGGAGAGATGGCGAGGGCGCGGGCTCTAGGCGCCAGGCTAGCATGTATGCCCCTTCGGCCGACCTCGCGCCGGGTGCGGCATGCTGGCTTGGGGCGCTCAAGGCCAGAAGGGAATTCGAGGCAGGAGAAGGTTGCTTCTCGGGAGACCTCGCTGCCTTAGCAGAAGGGACCCTGAGGAGCCACAGTCAGGAGGAGAAGCAACACTTGAGAAAATACAAAGACAGGGTACTCACTCGTCTATGGCGATATACTTCCTCTGCTTCAACAATCGGAAGGTATCACTGCTGCAGCTTGGGGACCCTTTCCTCTTGCGGAGCACATCGAAGTCCAGGTGGAGCCGGCCGAAGCGTTGGACGCGGCAACTAGCGCGGGGCATGGTTGGTGAGGCTGCTGAGGAGACAGCATCGGGAGTGCTGGGCTGAGGAGAGCCCTCGGGCACCGGCTCATGATGGCCCGCTGAGACCTCGAAAGCTTCGGCCTTAGGAGCAGCGGATTGCGTCGCCCCCTCAGCTGTCACCCCCAAGCAAGAGTCTCGGGCTCCTGGGGATAGCACCTCAGGAGCCTCGAGCGGCGTCGATGCCTCAGCACCCGCGCCTCCAGCCTCCAGCAGTGCTCGCCCCCCTGCGTCCACTCTTGGGGCAAGTTTGGCGCTGGCGGCAAGGAGGGAGGCCATGGAAACAGGGTTCTCGCGGGGCCTTTCAAGGCTGACTGGACGCAGCCCCCATTCGTCCAAGGAGGGCATCTGCCCCGCAAACTCCACCCGGTTTGAGCATCAGTACAAAAGACAGCCCTCCTGCGGCATGTCAGCTGGCAAAGGGTCGCCCGTCAAGACCTCGAGCATCGTTCTTCATGCCTCGAGTGGAAGCCCCGACTCCTGAAGCCTCATGCGATCCTGGCTATCGGGCAAGTCCCACATCGGCCGGGAATGGCGCTGGAGTGGGGCAACGCAACATCGGAGGAACTCCTTCATCACCATGGGCGCAGTCACGCTGAGATCTTTCAGCCTCTTCAACCGGAGCCAGACGAAGGCCAGGCGGGGGTCAGCGAGCTTCTCGTGGCCCCAGCCGGAGGTGGGAACAGTGGGCGCCGAGGGGGGCGAGAGCAAGGGGCTGAGCACACCGATGTCCACATACACCCATCGTTCCCGAAACTCGCTTGTGGATGAAGGAAGCTCAAAATCAATCCCCGAGCCAGCCGTCGCAGCCACGGCCTGGAAGCTCAAGCATCCCGAGCGCTGCCGAGGGCTAGTCAGGTGCAGCGAGAAGAAATGGCGCAGTAGGGCCACGGAGGGGGGAATGCCCACCATGGCCTCGCAGAATTAAGCGAAGACGGCGAGAAGGGAGACTGATTGGGGATCCAGGTGCAACATATGGATCTGATAGTGGGAGAGCACGGCTTGAAGAAAGCAGAGAAAGGAGGAACCAGGCCAGCCCACAGGGTGTCGATGAAGAATGGAACCTCGGTGGTTGTCCTGTCGACGGAGGCGCGAGATGCGGGCCAGGCCGCCATCCTCCCCCAATCATTGAAGACAGCGGCGAGCGCAGGGCGAACCTTGTCCATGGCTTCCTGGTTGAGCACCAGTGACCGGCCAACGGCAGGTTCAACGGCCGGGGGCGGCCTGACTGAAGAGTGAGGCTTCTTCTTTTCCTTCTCCGTTCGCCGGGGCGCCATGGCAAGGAGGAGGGGCCAAGCTCAGGACAGATTGGAAGGGAGGTTATTGTTCTGGAAAGGCAAGAGAGTCGGAGGGCGCGTCACCGACAATGGGGGGATAAATGTGTAAGTCACAGTGGTTGCCTAGCGAGGGGGATATCAAGGCTGCGTAGGGAAGCGAAGACGCCCACGTCCAATCGATTGCCACGCGTCAAGCGAGGCACAGGCTGTTGGGGCCCGCGGCGCTCCGCACTTGCCCCTTGGCTTCCCCTCAAAGCCAAGTCTGAGCGCGCCTTGGGCCTGGGGGCTGCTGTCGGCGTCCTGGGAACGGGGGTCCCCAGACTAGCCTGCCTACGGCCCATGGCGTGGCTCCACCAGCAGCCCAGTACGGCCCATCTTCACCAGCAAACACTCAAGACCCTCGCGAGGCGAATGACGCAAGACCTCCTGATGAGGACATCAATACCATTGTTACACCCACAGCCCCTACTGTTACATATACTGGACCAATTACTAGAGCTCGCGCACGCCAATTAAATTACCAGGTACTTTCATTTCTTGGTAATGATTCTAATGTTCATGAGATTATGATGCTGCCTAAATTGGATACATTTGTTTTGCTTTCAAATGAAGGGCCTAGCTTGGAGAAGGATGAACATTGGAGCAAGAACACGCATGGAGTTGATGGCATGCGCAAGGGGATCAAGAACGGAGTTACAAGTGATGATTTCAGGACTTTGAAGCCGCCATAAGGAGTGCATGAAGCCTTGGACGAAATATACAAGATGCCACTTCATAATATTCGTCCATAGGCTATTCTAGGTGCTGCGTCACCTTATTAATGGGCCAGGCCCATGTAATTTCGAAATACTTAAGTATAGGCTATTTTTAGAGTCCGTATGTGTGGGGAAACAAGAGTTAGGGTTGGTTTCGGACCCCACCCTCAAGGGCCACGAAATTCCCCCCTCTTCCTCCATATATACAGCCCTTAGGGCGTCGTTTAGACTTTGGGTTTTGTTTAGATTAAAAGTTCGCCCTAGCTGCAACTTCTCGTACTTCGTTTGTGTCCAACGACCAGACCAAGACGTCACAGAACCCCACCTTGATCAATAAAGCTTTCATCTTATATTCGCAATATCCAGATTGCAATCTCAGTTTCTTGCTTGTTCTTCGTTTGCTCGCAGGAAACAGGCCCTCGTGGTTAGGTTGATCGTGCTCCGGCGTGGTCAATAACCCCTCGGAAGTTGGTTTAGCGATTGCTAAGGCGCGACGTCTCGCACGTTCGTAGTCGGATCGTCAAGGTCGACTCCCACAGAAAACGATAGCCACCATCTCATCGAAAGATCGGGACACCTTTGCCTCTATCAAGTGGTATCAGATTTCCAGGTTGCTCGGTGAGATTTTTACAGTTTTTCGTAGATTAGATCGAGTCTGTTCTTCATACCTAAAGTCCACGAAAAAGCCACAAAAAAAATTAGGGTTAGTTCATCATATCCGAACGAATCTGAGCCTTTGCATAATCTTTTTAGGGTTTTTGCTTTGTTGAATTTGCGGTTGCATCGTCGTGTCAAGTTGCTGGTCTTAGAGTCTAGTCTTTTAGAGTTTCGAGTTCTGGTCATAAGTTATCACGCCGCCGCCGCACCATCATCATCGCCCATCTACCACCATTGCTTATCCGCCACCGTTCTGAATCCGTATCCATATACCACCACCAATCCGTATCCATATACCACCACCAATCTGTATCCATATACCACCACCAATCTGTAACCATATATCCACCACCAATCCGAGTTCTTCTCATATTAGGTTTGTTCTTGAGATCAATCTCAATTCCGATTCGTGTTTCCTTGCCTGCGTAGGTCTCGAAAAAAAAAGTCTGGAGACCCCCGGGCAGTTTTTAGGCCAAAATTTT
Organism: Triticum urartu; assembly: GCF_056163025.1. Taxonomy (NCBI): domain Eukaryota; kingdom Viridiplantae; phylum Streptophyta; class Magnoliopsida; order Poales; family Poaceae; genus Triticum; species Triticum urartu. Next base: position 276,331,895 of record NC_141876.1, read on the forward strand.
CACGGGCAAAAATATTTTTTCCCTATCCTATTTTTAGGTTTTTCTGAGTCTTTTGAGCCACGTGCCATCATAGTGATTTTTTGTCGCACTTTTTCGTCGTCGCTGCCCTGATTTCCGAAAAAAAAGTGAAAAAAAAATTTCGTGCCCATACTATCAGTTTGACGAGGGAAGAGTTTTGAGACACTCGCCATTATAGTAACTTTTCGCCAAAAAAAAGAGGAGCGCAAAAAAAAGGAGCGCAAAAAAAAAGAGGAGCGCAAAAAAAAAGCGAAAAAAAAAGTTCCAGAGTGTGCTTTTCTCTTATTTACGTGCAGCACCGTGATTTTGTTAGTGTTATAGGCTCGCGTCTCTAGCACGGTCTAGCCTAGGACCAGCACAGTACCGTCGTTGAGCGTTTATTCAACTTTGCATCTCTGAATTGATTATTGCTGACCCTTTTTGCTACCATACTATAAGCCTTCCCAGCTCCACATACCTCTACGTCGTGCGTTGACTCTCCCTGGCAATCGCTCTATCCAAGCTTTTGAGAGTTTTGACTACAACGGTTGCCGATCACCGCCTGCTGCTGGGTAAGAACTGGTAAGAATTTGAGATTTGCTTGACGGATTTGTGACACCCGCCACCAACACCTCTTGTTAGTATTCTGTAGGATCATATTCTTGTGTGTTTTCTATTGTTGCTAACCATGGCAGGATCACAAGCCGACGAGACTGACTGGGAGAACATGACGAATCAGGAGTTGCATGATAAATTTCAGCAAATGATGAATGGACAGGTGCAGGATGTGCTAAACAGATTTGAAGAGGCCATGGAGAAGATAGATGACATGGAGAAGACGTTCGAAACAAAGCTCGATAACAGGTTTAATGAATTGCTCGCGCGTCTTCCACCACCACCACCGGCTGCACCTAACGCACCTCTACAACAACAACAACGACGACTACCTACACATCGTGAAACAGCCCTCCGCCGAGCGAGCCGTCTCCCTCTTGCACCTGGCCAAACTGTTGGTGCTGCTGTTGCTACTTCTGTGGCTCCTGCTGCTGATGCGGAGGAGGATGATTTTGCTGGCGATTACGAGGATGAGGTTGATCAAAATCAGAACTACGTGCCACCACCAGCACAGCAACCATCAGGTCGTCCACATGCAAATAATGGCAATGGTAGGGCTCACCCTCAGGTACGAGATCATGACCATCTCCCTAAACTAAAATTGAATATTCCACCATTTGAGGGTAGATATGTTCCTGATATATATCTTACTTGGGAGTTAGAAACTGAACAACGATTTACATGTTTACAATATCCCGAGGAGAGACGTGTTCCTGCTGCTGTTTGTGCATTCACTAGTTTTGCATGTGTTTGGTGGTCTGAGCATTGTAGATTATATCCCATTCCTGCTACTTGGGCTGCTTTGAAAACTGCTATGCGTACTCGTTGGGTTCCACCATATTATCAACGTGAATTACTTCAAAAATTGCAGCGCTTAAGACAGGGAAAAAATTCTGTAGAAGAATATTATCAGGAATTACAAACTGGCATGATTAGATGTGGTATTGTTGAGGAGAATGAAGCTATGCTTGCACGTTTTATGGGTGGATTAAATAGAGAGATTCAGACGATTCTAGAGTATAAGGAGTATACTAATATCACTCGTTTATTCCATCTTGCTTGTAAAGCTGAACGTGAAGTGCAGGATCGACAAGCATTGGCGCGGACTAACTTTTCTGCAGGTCGACCTTCTTCATGGACACCACGTGCATCATCTACTTCCACACGTTCTGCTTCACCGGCGCCTCCGTCGGCTGCCACCTCCAACCGTGATACAATAAAGCAGGCACAATCACCACTATCTGCCAAGAGCACACCTTCTGGGCCTGCAAAGAGCTCTTCTTCATCCATGGCATCAACAGGGCAAACACATGATATTATTTGTCGACGTTGCAAGGGTGGAGGTCATTATGCGAGAGAATGCCCATCTAAGCGTGTGATGATTGTTACTGAGGATGGTGGGTATGAGTCCGCTAGTGACTATGATGAGGAGACTTTGGCTCTTATTACACGTGACGAACACGGTGGAGACGATTCTGATCATGAGACGCAATACATGGCTCCTGAAGATGCTGACAGGTATGAATGTTTAGTTGCTCAACGTGTTTTGAGTGTGCAGGTTACACAAGCTGAGCAAAATCAGAGGCATAATCTGTTCCATACAAAGGGAGTTGTGAAGGAACGTTCTGTTCGCGTGATCATAGATGGAGGGAGTTGCAACAACTTGGCTAGCATCGAGATGGTGGAGAAGCTATCTCTCACCACAAGACCACATCCACATCCTTACTACATCCAATGGTTCAACAACAGCGGCAAGGTTAAGGTAACACGTACTGTTCGTGTGCATTTTAGTATCTCTACATATGCTGATTATGTTGATTGTGATGTGGTACCTATGCAAGCATGTTCCTTATTACTTGGTAGACCATGGCAATTTGATAAAAATTCTATTCACCATGGTAGAAACAATCAGTATACTCTTGTTCATAAGGATAAAAATATTACTTTGCTTCCTATGACTCCTGATTCCATTTTGAAAGATGATATTAATAGAGCTAATAAAGCAAAACAGGAGAAAACTAAGAGTGAAAATCAGGTTGTGGCAAAAGAATTTGAGCAACAAATGCAGCCTAATAATAATAAACAATCTAGTGTTGCTTCTGAAATTAAATTGAAAAGTGCATGTTTACTTGCCACCAAATCTGATATTGATGGTCTAGATTTTAGCAAATCTGTTTGCTATGCTTTTGTGTGCAAAGAGGCATTATTTTCATTCGAGGACGTGCCTTCCTCTTTGCCTCCTGCTGTCACTAACATTTTGCAGGAGTTCGCCGACGTCTTTCCACAAGACGTGCCACCGGGATTACCACCTATTCGAGGGATTGAGCATCAAATTGACTTAATTCCCGGTGCTTCGCTACCCAACCATGCACCATACCATACCAATCCAGAGGAGACGAAGGAGATTATGTGTCAAGTACAAGAACTGCTCGACAAAGGTTATATACGCGAATCCCTTAGTCCTTGTGCTGTTCCTATCATTTTAGTGCCGAAAAAGGATGGTACGTCGCGTATGTGCGTTGATTGTAGAGGCATTAATAATATTACTATTCGTTATCGTCATCCTATTCCTAGGCTAGAAGATATGCTTGATGAATTGAGTGGCTCTACAATATTCTCCAAAGTTGATTTGCGTAGTGGATAACATCAAATTCGTATGAAATTGGGTGATGAATGGAAAACAGCATTTAAAACTAAGTTTGGATTATATGAGTGGTTAGTCATGCCTTTTGGGTTAACTAATGCACCTAGTACTTTCATGAGGTTAATGAACGAAGTTTTACGTACTTCCATTGGACGATTTGTGGTAGTTTACTTTGATGACATATTGATTTATAGCAAATCTTTGGAGGAACATTTGGAACATTTACGTGCTGTTTTTATTGCTCTACGTGATGCACGTTTGTTTGGAAACCTTGGAAAGTGCACCTTTTGCACCGACCGAGTATCTTTTCTTGGCTATGTTGTTACTCCACAGGGAATTGAAGTTGATAAAGCCAAGATTGAAGCTATTGAGAGCTGGCCGCAGCCCAAAACGGTCACACAAGTGAGGAGTTTCCTTGGCCTCGCTGGTTTCTATAGGCGTTTTGTGAGAGATTTCAGCACCATTGCTGCACCTCTCAACGAGCTTACAAAGAAGGATGTGCCTTTTGTTTGGGGTACCGCACAGGAAGAAGCCTTCACGGTATTGAAAGATAAGTTGACACATGCTCCTTTACTCCAACTTCCTAATTTCAATAAGACTTTTGAGCTTGAATGTGATGCTAGTGGAATTGGATTAGGAGGTGTGTTATTACAAGATGGAAAACCTGTTGCATACTTTTCTGAAAAATTGAGTGGGCCTAGTCTGAACTATTCTACTTATGATAAAGAATTATATGCTCTTATTCGGACCTTAGAAACATGGCAACATTATTTATGGCCCAAGGAATTTGTTATACATTCTGATCATGAATCTTTGAAACACATTAAAAGTCAAGCAAAACTGAACCGTCGACATGCTAAATGGGTTGAATTCATTGAGACTTTCCCTTATGTGATTAAACACAAGAAGGGTAAAGAAAATGTTATTGCTGATGCCTTGTCTCGTCATTATACTATGCTTTCACAACTTGACTTTAAAATATTTGGTTTGGAGACCATCAAGGATCAATATGTTAATGATGCTGAATTAAAGATGTATTGCAGAATTGTAAGGAAGGGAGAACTTGGAACAAGTTCGTTCTTAACGATGGATTTGTGTTTCGTGCTAACAAGCTATGCATTCCAGCTAGCTCCGTTCGTCTTTTGTTGTTGCAGGAGGCGCATGGAGGAGGATTAATGGGACACTTTGGCGTCAAGAAGACGGAGGATATACTTGCTACACATTTCTTTTGGCCAAAGATGAGACGGGATGTTGAGCGTTTTGTTGCTCGCTGCACTACATGTCAAAGAGCTAAGTCACGACTCAATCCTCATGGTTTATATATGCCTTTGCCTGTACCTAGTGTTCCTTGGGAGGATATATCTATGGACTTTGTGTTAGGTTTACCTAGAACAAAGAAGGGGAGGGATAGCATATTTGTTGTCGTGGATAGGTTCTCGAAAATGGCACACTTTATACCATGTCATAAAAGCGATGATGCTGTTAATGTTGCTGATTTGTTCTTCGTGAAATTATTCGCTTACATGGTGTGCCAAATACTATTGTTCCAGATCATGATACTAAATTTCTTAGCCACTTTTGGAGATGTTTATGGGCTAAGTTGGGGACTAAGCTGCTTTTTAGTACTACTTGTCACCCCCAAACTGATGGACAAACTGAAGTAGTCAATAGAACATTGTCTACTATGCTTAGGGCTGTTTTGAAGAATAACAAGAAAATGTGGGAAGAATGCTTGCCTCATATTGAATTTGCTTATAATCGTTCATTGCATTCTACTACTAAGATGTGCCCTTTTGAAATTGTGTATGGTTTCCTACCTCGTGCACCTATTGATTTGTTGCCTCTTCCATCTTCGGAGAAGGTTAATTTTGATGCTAAAGAACGTTCTGAATTGATTTTAAAAATGCATGAGTTAACTAAGGAAAACATTGAGCATATGAATGCTAAATATAAACTTGCTGGAGATAAGGGTAGAAAACATGTTGTGTTTGCACCTGGAGATCTTGTTTGGTTACATTTGCGTAAAGATAGATTTCCTAATCTGCGCAAATCAAAGCTAATGCCACGTGCTGATGGTCCTTTTAAGGTTTTAGAGAAAATAAATGATAATGCATATAAACTTGAGCTACCTGCAGATTTTGGGGTTAGTCCCACTTTTAACATTGCAGATTTGAAGCCTTATTTGGGTGAGGAAGATGAGCTTCCGTCGAGGACGACTTCATTTCAAGAAGGGGAGGATGATGAGGACATCAATACCATTGTTACACCCACAGCCCCTACTGTTACATATACTGGACCAATTACTAGAGCTCGCGCACGCTAATTAAATTACCAGGTACTTTCGTTTCTTGGTAATGATTCTAATGTTCATGAGATTATGATGCTGCCTAAATTGGATACATTTGTTTTGCTTTCAAATGAAGGGCCTAGCTTGGAGAAGGATGAACATTGGAGCAAGAACACGCATGGAGTTGATGGCATGCGCAAGGGGATCAAGAACGGAGTTACAAGTGATGATTTTAGGACTTTGAAGCCGCCATAAGGAGTGCATGAAGCCTTGGACGAAATATACAAGATGCCACTTCATAATATTCGTCCATAGGCTATTCTAGGTGCTGCGTCACCTTATTAATGGGCCAGGCCCATGTAATTTCGAAATACTTAAGTATAGGCTATTTTTAGAGTCCGTATGTGTGGGGAAACAAGAGTTAGGGTTGGTTTCGGACCCCACCCTCAAGGGCCACGAAATTCCCCCCTCTTCCTCCATATATACAGCCCTTAGGACGTCGTTTAGACTTTAGGTTTTGTTTAGATTAAAAGTTCGCCCTAGCTGCAACTTCTCGTACTTCGTTTGTGTCCAACGACCAGACCAAGACGTCACAGAACCCCACCTTGATCAATAAAGCTTTCATCTTATATTCGCAATATCCAGATTGCAATCTCAGTTTCTTGCTTGTTCTTCGTTTGCTCGCAGGAAACAGGCCCTCGTGGTCAGGTTGATCGTGCTCCGGCGTGGTCAATAACCCCTCGGAAGTTGGTTTAGCGATTGCTAAGGCGCGACGTCTCGCACGTTCGTAGTCGGATCGTCAAGGTCGACTCCCACAGAAAACGATAGCCACCATCTCATCGAAACATCGGGACACCTTTGCCTCTATCACCTCCTCGGGGGCGGCCTCACCAGGCTGGCTCGCGAGGGGCGGGGAGATCAAGGCAAGGGACACCTCGCAAGGTTCCTATGACGCAAGCCATGACGACCAAGGCTAGGCGGGCACCAGCGTGCGCAGTGTCCTCGTTTCCCCTTTGGTGCTAAAGAAGCAAGCACAGGCGCGGTGTCCCGAGGCGTCAAGCAAAGGTTTCCATATCGGTGCAGGATAGCATGTACTAGCTGTCCCCCTTCAAACTGGCCGTTGTGGGATCTCTTCCCGCCTAATATTTGTGAAGAGGACCCGAGCCTCTATAAATAGGACTAGCCACCACCTTAGAAGGGGGGATGATCCTCGACCGCATCAACTCACCAAGCACAAGAACACCTCTCCTCAGGAGGCTGTTCTTCCCTTGTAATTATTCATCCTCGGCCCAAGAGGCAATCCACCACACCACACTGGAGTAGGGTATTACACCACATCGGTGGCCCGAACCAGTATAAATCTTGTGTCCCTTCATTCTGCGAGTTTGACGTGCTAATCCTTGAGATCGTGGTGAGGGCGTGAGCTAGGGGGAGGAGAGATCTTCGTGCGCACCCCTGTGTTCGAACCTCAATGGTTTTACCGGAACCCGAAATTCGACAATTTCTTCTTAGGTTTTCCGCTAGATAGTAACCTTGGAGTGATTCTTCATCGCATGTTGAGGGATGGTTATATGATCCAATTATATTAGCATTGTTGAGAGATTGCACTAGCGAAAGTACGGACCCTAGGCCTCATTTTCAAGCATTGCTATACTGTTTGTGCTCCGTTTTATCAATTGCTACCTTGCTGTTTTTTATTGTTCCTATTACAAAAATCAATATCTACTATCATTACTACACGAGTATCAACATCTCTTCGCCGAACTCGTGCACCTATACAATTTACCATTGTATTTTGTGTGTTGGGGACACAAGAGACTTTTTATTATTTGGTTGCAGGGTTGTTTGAGGGAGACCATCTTCATCCTACATCTCCCACGGATTGATAAAGCTTAGGTCATCCACTTGAGGGAAATTTGCTACTGTCCTACAAAACTCTACGCTTGGAGGCCCAACACGAGTCTAGAAGAACAAGTTGTGTAGTAGACATAAAGCTCTTTTCTGGTGCCGTTGCCGGGGAGTTGAGTGCTTGAAGGTATATCTTTAGATCTTGCAATTGAATCTTTTAGTTTCTTGTTTTATCACTAGTTTGGTTTATACAAAGAAAACTAAAAAATGGAATTGAGGTTGCATCATATTGTTCATCTTCATAATGTATTTCATGAAAATTATGGAAAGGAAAACTGTGCTCAACTAATAGAAGAAGAATTCTGTAAAATGTTTGACAAAAAATCTTTGAATGATGAGCATGACTGCAATGTTGTTATTATGAATTCTTTGAATATCCATGATGCTAATGATATGCAAATCCATAAGCTTGGGGATTCTATGTTTGATGAAGATGATGTTTTTTGTTCCCCAAGCTTTGATGAGAATATTTATTATGATGATTGCATGCCTCCTATTTATGATGATTACAATGATGAAAGTGGATTTGGAGAGGTCATGACTTTATTTAGTGATGAACCCACTATTTTGGAAGAGGTTTCAATTGATTATGACAACAAAGTTGCTATCTATGATGATTATGGTGATGCCATGTATGCTATAAAGAAAAATGATAACCATGAAACTTGTCATCATGATTTTAATTTTCAAACCCATGATAGTTATTTTGTTGAGTTTGCTCCCACTAGTATTCACGAGAATAAATTTGCTTATGTGGAGAGTAATAAAATTTCTATGCCTATGTACCATGAAGAGAATGATTTATGTGAGAGTTATATTGTTGAATTCATTCATGATGCTGCTGAAAATTATTATGAGAGAGGAACATATGCTTTTACATATCTCAATAATATCAAGTTTCCCCTCTATGTGTTGAAAATCTTGAAGTTATGCTTGTTTTGCCTTCCTATGCTAGTCGATTCTTGTTCCCATAAGTTGCTTGCTCACAAAATCCCTATTCATAGGAAGTGGGTGATACGTCTCCATTGTATCTACTTTTCCTAACGCTTTTCCTCCTGTTTTGGACTCTAATTTGCATGATTTGAATGAAACTAACCCTGACTGACGTTGTTTTCAGCAGAACTACCATGGTGTTGTTTTGTGCAGAAATAGAAGTTCTCGAATTGGAATGAAACTTTGCGAGGATTTTTTTATTCAATAAAAGATAATTTCTTGAGCCAAGAAGCACCGGAGGGGAGCACCTGGGTGGGCACAACCCACCAGCCCCCCCTCTAGGCGCACCCAGGTGGGTTGTCCCCACCTGATGGCCCTGCAAACCCTGAAACCGACGCTATAAAAACACATATTTCCAGAAAAAATAAGGGGCAAGAATTATCTCGTTTCACGATACGGAGCCGCCGTCACCTCTTGTTCTTCATTGGGAGACCATATCTGGAGTTCGTCTGGGGCTCCGGAGAGGGAAACCTTCGGTCTTCATCATCACCAACCCTCCTCCATCACCAATTCCATGATGCTCTCCAACGGGAGTGAGTAATTCTTTCGTAGGCTCGCTGGTCGGTGAGGAGTTGGATGAGATTCATCATGTAATCGAGTTAGTTTTGTTAGGCCTTGATCCCTAGTATCCACTATGTTCTGAGATTGATGTTGCTATGACTTTGCATGCTTAATGCTTGTCACTTCGGGCCCGGGTGCCTTGATTTTAGATCTGAACCATTTATGTTATCACCATTATATCTATGTTCTAGATCCGATCTTGCAAGTTATAGTCACCTACTACGTGTTATGATCCGGCAACCCCAGTGTGACAATAGTCGGGATACTTCCCGTGATGACCGTAGTTTGAGGAGTTCATGTATTCACCGTGTGTTAATACTTTGTTCTGGTTCTCTATTAAAAGGAGGCCATAATATCCGTTAGTTTCCAATAGGACCCCCCCTGCCACGGGAGGGTATGACATGTAAGTTCTTTCCATAAGTGCGTATGACTATTTACGGAATACAAGCCTACATTATATTTATGAACTGGAGCTAGTGTCGTATCACCCTAGGTTATGACTATTATATGATGAATATCAACCAACAAATCATCGATCCAATGCCTATTATTTTCCTACATATTGATCTTGCTAAGTTACTACTGCTGCTGTTACTATTGTCATGGCTACAAAACTATTACTATCACTGTTACCGTTACCGTTACTGTTGCTGCTACTACTATCAAAACTATCACACTACTTTGTTACTGATCACTTTGCTGCAGATAATTAATCTCCAGGTGTGGTTGAATTGACAACTCAAGTGCTAATACTTGCAAACATTCTTTGGCTCCCCTTGTGTCGAATCTATAAATTTGGGTTGAATACTCTACCCTCGAAAACTGTTGCGATCCCCTATACTTGTGGGTTATCAAGACCTTTTTCTGGTGCCGTTGTCGGGAGCGTAGCTATATTTGTTGAGTCACTTGGGATTATTATCAAATTATCACTATGAAGAATCTGAAGGATGCTAAGACTAAGATTTTTCCCTCTAAGACGAGGGGAGGTAAGGAACTGCCATCTAGCTCTGCATTTGATTCACCTTCTATTATAAGTAAACTTGCAACACCACCACATGCCATTAATCCTAATATGCCGCAAGTTATTGATGATGCCAATTCTACTATGAATGATATTTATGATGATGTTAGTACCTTGCTTGATGATAATGTGCCACCAGGTGAATTTCTTGATGAAAAACTTGCTAGAACTAAAGCTTTTGAGAATGCTGAAACTGATGAAATTGTTGAAACTGATGAAGAGCTTGAAACTGGAAATCTTGAAACACCTATTAGAACTAGTCGTCCTAGATATGAATTGCCAAAGGTACTGGAAGGTTATGTTATGAATGAGGAGACAACTAGAGACATTCTTGCTTGTAAGGATAGAGATGATCTAGAAAAATTATTATGCAAGTATAAAGAAAAGACTTTGAATGCTAAAATGAAATGTGATCCTCAGTTTCCTACTTCACCTATCTTTGTTGATGATAAGGATTATGAATTTTCTGTCGACCCAGAGGTGATTACTTTGGTTGAATCTGATCCTTTCCATGGTTCTGAAACTGAAACTGTTGTGGCACATCTTACTAAGTTGAATGACATAGTCCACCCTTTTTGCACATGATGAGAAAATTCGCTATTATTATATTCTCAAATTATTTCCATTCTCATTAAAGGGTGATCTAAAACCTTGGTACAATACTCTTGCTCCTGGTTGTGTGCGTAGTCCCCAGGACATGATTTATTACTTCTTTGAAAAATATTTCGTTGCTCATACAAGGTGCCTTACAGGAAATATTTAATTTTGTGCAAATTGAAGAAGAGACTCTCCCACAAGCTTGGGGGAAGCTTCTCCAATTGCTTAATGCTTTGCCGGATCACCCTCTTAAGAAAAATGAAATACTTGATATCTTCTATAATGGACTAACTGATGCTTCGAGATTTCCTAGATAGTTGTGCTGGTTGTGTTTTCATGGAACGGACTATTGGGCAAGCTGAAGAATTATTGAATAACATTTCAAAAATTATGATGATTGGACACTTCCTGAACCACCGCTTAAACTCATTCAGAAGAAGAGGGGCATCTTATATCTCAGTCCTGAAGATATGCAAGAGGCAAAGAAATCTATGAGAGAAAAGGTATTAAAGCTGAGGATGTCAAAAATTTACCTCCTATTGAAGAAATACATGGGCTTGATACACCACCACCACCTAAGGTGGTAGAGGTAAACTCTCTAATGAAATTCAATGAAAATGATAATCCTCACAATATGCACCCTAGCCAATGCCTTTATGAGTTTGAAAATTACATTAGAAAGCAAGATCACTTCAATGCAAATTTTATGAAACAATTGAAATACAATTCTGATATGATTGCTCGCTTGAGTGACTTGTTATTTAGAATCTCAAATGATGTTAGAGGTGTGGGGAAGCATGCTTCTATGGTTCAAACTCAGTTAGAACAAGTTGCTAAATCTCAAAGAGAGTTGTTAGATGAGATGAATAATAATATCAATGATCATGCTGTTAGAGTAATGACTGGAGGAGGTAGGATGACTAAGGAACCACTTTATCCTGAGGGGCACCCAAAAAGAATTGAACAAGACTCTCAAAGGGTTAACATTGATGCACCTAGTCCTTCTAAAAAGAGAAAGACGAAGAAAAATGATAGGACTTTGCATGCCTCTAGTGAACCTGAAGTAGAAAAAAACCTGATAATATAATGAAGTTTCTATCTCTGATGTTGAAACTCAATCGGGTAATGAACACTCGCCCTCTGATAATTAAGAAGATAATGATGAGGTTCATGAAGACACTCAAACTAATAATAAAGAGCCAGACAATGATATTGAGATAGAGCCAGCAGTTGATCTTGATAACCCACAACCCAAGAATGAAAGATATGATAAAAGAAACTTTGTTGCTAGAAAACACGGTAAGGAAAGAGAACCATGGGTTCAAAAACCTATTCCCTTTCCACCTAATTCAACTAAAAAGAAAGATGATGAAGAATTTGAACGCTTTGCTAAAATGTTGAGGCCAATCTTTTGCGTACTCGCTTGTCTGATATCTTAAAAATGCCTCCTTATGCAAAGTACATGAAAGACATCATCACCAATAAGAGAAAAATACCGGAAGCTAAATTATCCACCATGCTTGCTAATTATACTTTTAAAGATGGAGTACCTAAAAGGCTTGGAGATCCATGAATACCAACTATACCTTGCTCCATCAAAAGAAAATTTGTGAAAACTGCTTTATGTGATTTGGGAGCTGGTGTTAGTGTTATGCCTTTCTCTTTATATAAAAGACTTGATTTGAATAAAATCACACCTACTAAAATATCTTTGCAAATGGCTGACAAATCAACTACCATACCTATCGGTATTTGTGAGGATGTGCCCGTTGTTGTTGCTAATGTTACTATTTTGACTGACTTTGTTATACTTGAGATGCCCGAGGACGACAACATGTCAATTATCCTTGGTAGACCCTTCTTGAATACTGCAGGGGTTGTTATTGATTGCAACAAAAGCAAGGTCACTTTTCATATCAATGGTAATGAGCACACGATGCACTTCCCGAAGAAACAATTCCAAGTGAATTGTATTAATGTTATTGAAAAATCTCCGACAATCACTATTGGAAGTTTTCAACTACCTCTACCTACTGCCAAAAATAAATATGAAATGCTTATTGTTGGGGACATTCATATCCCCATTGAGGTAACTTAGTGAGTTACGAAAGTTCTTTGGTTTCATGCTAATCGAAAGTGGTTGTTAATAAGACTTGATCAATCTTATTAATGGATCATTTTTTAGAGGTATGAAGTTGATGAATTTAGTAAGCACTACTTTCTGTCCCTACCTTTTGTTTTCTATTTTTATTACTTCAATAAAATAAAATGCCATGTGTTTGTCTGTTTTTTGAATTTCTTGTGCAATAAAAAAATGACCCAAAAATAAAAGTTCTCGGAATGCTCTAAAATTTTAATACGATTCTTTTCTGAATATTTAAGAATTTTTGGTGCAAATAACATCAGAGGGAGGTGCACCAGGTGGGCACAACCCACCTGGCCGTGCCAGGACCCCCGAGCGCGCCCTGGTGGGTTGTGGTCCCCACATGGGCCCCTCACTTATCTCTTCATCCCACATCACCACCTACCTCCAGAAAAAAATCACCATTGCTCTCTTTCTCGTGTTCTTGCTCCCAAAACCACGAATTTCGATATCTTTGCTCGAAGCTCTGTTTCCGAAATTGTTTCGGGGGATTGTTGCTTGGTATGTGACTCCTCCGTTGGCCCAATTAGTTTTTGCTTTAGTGGTTTATATTTTGAATAATTAGCTACTCTTGGTGCTGCTCTAGATGAGCTTGCATGTTGAATTCTTAGAGTTCTAAGTAGTTTGAATGCTTGCTATGGCCTCTATGCGTCCCTATGAGTAGTTTCTTTCAATGTTGTCAAGTTTTGTTGAGAAAAATTTTGTGGACTAAAAATTCCAGAATTTTGTTCATAGGAAAAATATGGGTATCTTTAGGAAGCTTGCTTCCAAGAAGAACTCCGAGGGAGTTTTCGGGGAGTCATCTGACAGTGATCTCCACACCCAGAGAATGGCAAAGGTACGACCATGCGAATGGCCGCATAACCCGTTCATGGAAGGGGCCGGAATCCTTCAAGAGTTTGCACAATATGCTGGTAATGTTGGCCTCACCGACTTCATTGCAGCTGAATGTGAACAATGTCATCTCCTCACAAATTCCTTTGTGCAAAGTTTTCATTTCCTTCCTAGTAATAATCGCCCCAAGGTGCGGTTTAATTTATATGTTGAAACCCGTCAGATACCACTTACTGAATTTTGTGATATTTGCATGATCCCTTCTGACGGGGATTTAGTTGAGCCTAGGCACGCGGAGTTTGATGGTTTTCACCACACTCTGACTATGGGGGATGAGAGAGGGGTGTCAGGTGTCACCGCCACTAGCTTGCACTTTCCTGTTGTGCATTATTTTTCTCTATTTATTGCGAAGTGTTTACTTGCTAGAGAAAAGGTAGGTGCACTCAGTGCTCCAGATTTTGTTGTTTTACATCGTGCACTTTACGGCGACAACACTCATAGCTTGGGAGCTATTGTGGCACGTCGCCTCCACATTAACAGATCCAAGGGAAAAATACATGGTGGTATTTACGCTACTCATTTGTCGACTCACTTTAACATTCAGATACGCCAGCATGATTATCCCTTACCCAAGGTTTACCTAGATCGCGCAGCTATGGCACACCACCAGTTTATTGATAGCGAGAACACCACTATGGATGTTCCATATAACTTAGTTTTCAGTGTGGACACTCGTTGATGAGAACATGACTACCTTGGATACGACCAAAAATATTGCATACATGCATATTTGTCAGGTGATTTCTAATGCAAACTATTCAATAATCTATTTATGTTATCCAGAACAAAAATACTTCACACACTTTTGTGTTTTGTCTAATTGCAGGTGTATGGGACATTTGTACAATCCACATATGAAGATAAGGGAAAAGGAGAAGTTTATGTTGTGTTCAAAAAGTCCTCTCGCGTCACTTTTGGGCCAAGAGAAGATAGAGTCCAAGTCTTTCACGTTCTGGATTCAGATTCGGACTGCACAGACATACCTGACTCAAAACGCCAACAACTTTTTCATACGGACTCCGAATTGGGTGATTCTTTTTTTGTTGGAAACTAGATTTCGTGCTCTTTCCAACCCAAATGGACTCACCTTCAAATTCGTCCGGAGCGTTGAGTTATGGACGAAACAATCTAACGTTGCAGCAGAATCCGAGTCAAACTACAAGCCCAAAGGTGTTGCATCACCTCCACTTGGGCCCATGAGCCTTGTACGACCTAGGGTTAGTTTTAGGCTGCCTTGGGACGTCCTCCCACCTCCTTGGCCGCCACCCCTTGCTCCTATATAAGTAGATCCATCTAGTAGCTTTTTCCTTGGGATTTGTTTAGTTAAAAGTTAGCCATTGCAACTTCGTGTACTTCGTTTATGTCCAACGACTAGACCAAGACCGCTTACGGATCCCCACCATTATCAATACCTCATATATATTTGCAATATTCAGATTGCTTTATCATATTCTTGCTCTTTCTTCGATTGCTTGCAGGAATAGACCTTCGTGGTCAGGCTGACCGTGCTTCCGGCATCGTCAGTAACCTCAGGAGATTGGTTTAGCGATTGCTAAGGCGCAACGTCGTGCACGTTTATAGTCGGATCGTCAAAGTCGTCTCCACCAAATCGATAGTTATCATCTCATCGAAAGATCGGGACACCCTCGCCTCTATCAAGTGGTATCTGTTTTCAGGTTGCTCGGTGAGAATTTCCAGTTTTCCTAGATTAGATTTATTTTCTTACCTATTGTCCAAGAAAAAGCCACAAAAAAGAGTTAGATCTATTCATCCTTGGTCCAAGCCAGTCTGAGCCTTTGCAAATTTTCTTTTCATTGCTTGCATAGTTGAATTATCGGTTGCATCGTCGTGTCGAGTAGCTGGTCTTAGTGTCTAGTTTGTTTAGAGTTTCGAGTTCTGTTCACATTAGTCACGCCACCGCTGCATCATTATCTCTTCCGCTGTCCACCACCCATCCATCAATTTCCACCACGTGCTACCCACCATTCATTGTCATAATAATAGTTGAGATCGTTCACATCTTCGCTTGATCCAATCTGCGTCTTATCTAGTTTGTTTTGGAAAGAGGGAGAAAAAAAAGAGAGAAAAAAAAGAGAAAAAAAGTCAGAAAAAAAGGAGAAAAAAAATCAAAAAAATCGGCACAAACTTTTTCAGAGGAAAGTTGGAGACAAAGTTGTTGATATATCCTGCTTGGCTGTTGTTTCACATCATTATCTTTACTGCCGTTGTGATCTTCACTTATATCTTGCTGTCCAGAGCTACTTAGTATCCTTCATTGATGCTAGTTGTGCTACGACGTGACCTCATTAGTGTTCTAGGCTCGCGTCTCTAGTTCGGTCTAGCCTAGGACCAGCACAGTACCGTCGTTGAGCGTTTATTCAACATTGCATCTCTGAATTGATTATTGCTAATCTTTTGCTACCATATATAGCCAACCCAGCTCCACATATTTCTACACCGTGTATACGTACGTTCCCCTGGCAATTGCTTTTCACAATCTTCAGAGTTATTTGACACCGTTGGTTGCCTGTCACCACCTGTTGCTTGGTAAGAACTTGTAAGATATTGATATTTGCTTTACTGTGAGCGCTTTACCACCACACCCTAGTAGTTCATAGGAACATTATTCTTGAATTTTGTTTCTTGTTTCTACTAATCATGACAAGTTCCGAAGATAGAAGTTCTTGGACGACGGACACATCTTCACCATCACGAGAGTTGGGACAACACACACAAGCACATGGTCAGGTTATCTTTTTACCGTCATTTGAGGGTAGATTTAACCCTACTACATATCTAGCTTGGGAGCTTGAAGTAGAACAAGTTTTTAGTCACCATGACTTTTCTGAACTTGAGCGAGTGCGAGCAGCCACTAGAGCATTTACTGATTTTACTTCTGTTTGGTGGAGTGTACATTGTAAGAAAAACATTGATAACCAACCCACAACTTGGAAAGTTTTGAAAGCTGTAATGAGACAACAATTTTTCCCTCCTTATTATCGTCGTGAATTGCTTCGCAAATTTGAACAATTTAAACAAGGCAACAACACTGTTCATGCTTACTACCAAGAGTTCAAATCTTATATGCATCATTGTGACATAGAAGAATCTGAGAATGATACAATGAATAGATTTTTTGGTGGTTTGAACCATGATATTCAAGCAAGATTTCAGTATATTCCTCGTTGCATTACTGGTATGTATGTCCGTGCTTGTACCTTTGAGAGACAGATAAAGGAGAATGCATTAGGTGACTACAACAACTACTATTCCAGTTCATGCTCGCCACCGCCGGTGGGTTCCTCCATCATTGCACCTCGGATTATGAGCGCGGCATCACCTCAAGGGTATGGTACATTGTCAATGTCCGTACCTACATCAGCTACATCTTTGCCACAAGGTAACAGTAAAGGTATTGATGATATAATTTCACATGAGAATGATGCATGCCTAGTTAACTTGAATGCGTCATGTATTGAGTTACCTGTTGATTTGAGCACACCACCTATTTTAGAGAATCTTGTTACTGTCATGAATGCGTCATGTGATCAAACAACTGAAATATCAATAATTTTGAGTGCACCCATTGAATTAACTGTTGATGCAAAAGAACTAATGTTTAATCATTTTGATATGGCCTCCAATCTTGGTGATGATTCTGTGTCCAATGACTTATTGCATGTTTGCTTATTTAAGCATGTTGTAGCATGTAAATTTGATGCAAGTAAGGTTTATTCACCAAAGTTGGGATGGTTTAATGATGAACATTGCGAATCTTTTGAAATGAATAAGAGCTTCACTTATATGTGCAAACTGAGTTCTAATATTTTCATGCCTTCTAATTCTTGTGATAATTTTTTGGCTTTAGTTTTTATGAACTATGAAAGTTACTCATGTATACATGTGTCATACGTGCAAAAATCAAGGAAAGTTAAACTGGATGACATATACATATACAACATGTACACCTTGTCTCTTTTGTTAGCCACATTTCAGATTAAGCAACGCCGAGGACGGCTTTGTTTTCAAAAAGGGGAGGATGATGAGAACATGACTACCTTGGATACGACCAAAAATATTGCATACATGCATATTTGTCAGGTGATTTCTAATGCAAACTATTCAATAATCTATTTATGTTATCCAGAACAAAAATACTTCACACACTTTTGTGTTTTGTCTAATTGCAGGTGTATGGGACATTTGTACAATCCACATATGAAGATAAGGGAAAAGGAGAAGTTTATGTTGTGTTCAAAAAGTCCTCTCGCGTCACTTTTGGGCCAAGAGAAGATAGAGTCCAAGTCTTTCACGTTCTGGATTCAGATTCGGACTGCACAGACATACCTGACTCAAAACGCCAACAACTTTTTCATACGGACTCCGAATTGGGTGATTCTTTTTTTGTTGGAAACTAGATTTCGTGCTCTTTCCAACCCAAATGGACTCACCTTCAAATTCGTCCGGAGCGTTGAGTTATGGACGAAACAATCTAACGTTGCAGCAGAATCCGAGTCAAACTACAAGCCCAAAGGTGTTGCATCACCTCCACTTGGGCCCATGAGCCTTGTACGACCTAGGGTTAGTTTTAGGCTGCCTTGGGACGTCCTCCCACCTCCTTGGCCGCCACCCCTTGCTCCTATATAAGTAGATCCATCTAGTAGCTTTTTCCTTGGGATTTGTTTAGTTAAAAGTTAGCCATTGCAACTTCGTGTACTTCGTTTGTGTCCAACGACTAGACCAAGACCGCTTACGGATCCCCACCATTATCAATACCTCATATATATTTGCAATATTCAGATTGCTTTATCATATTCTTGCTCGTTCTTCGATTGCTTGCAGGAATAGACCTTCGTGGTCAGGCTGACCGTGCTTCCGGCATCGTCAGTAACCTCAGGAGATTGGTTTAGCGATTGCTAAGGCGCAACGTCGTGCACGTTTGTAGTCGGATCGTCAAAGTCGTCTCCACCAAATCGATAGTTATCATCTCATCGAAAGATCGGGACACCCTCGCCTCTATCACTCGTGATGTTATTCCGTTGCTTGCACCTGCTTTGTTTGATCCTATTGCTAGGGGCGGATGCAGGATTTTTCCTGAGGACATTGTCGCCTACCGGAACAACCTGGCTGCAGCAAAGGAGGAGCCTCAGGAGTGCGACCCTCAGGTGCCCGCTCCCCAGCACTTCAACATCGGACCCCACGGTTTCTTCGAGTGGTGATTACCAAGTTAGGCCAAAAGCCTAAGCTTGGGGGAGTACGTATTTCCACTGACATTACATTCATGTTCACACATTTCATTCCAGTTGTCGGTGTCCACACTCTTTCATTGTATTATCCATGCTAAATTTATTTTCTCGCTTTCTTCTTGTGTGTTTGAAAAACTTTGAGAAAATACAAAAATATTTCCTAGTTCTCTTTGATTTTTATTTCTAGTGTAGTTAGTTGTAGTATCTAAAAAGAACACCCAAGAAGATTTCCTTATTCTTCTTTTACTTGATGGGAGCTTTCCCATGTAAATAGTTTTTCTCGTTTTTGTTTTTCTTTCTTTAATTTGCTTTCTTCCAGGAAAACCAAAAACTCCAAAAACATTTTAGTGTGTTTCTCTGCATTTATTTTTCTTTCTATTTGAGTCATACCGAGGAGAAGACCACGATGAAAATGTTGAGTGGCTCTCATATGCACTATTGTTGATCTAACAAAGAGCCCATATTACCTTGTGATGAGGACATCAATACCATTGTTACACCCACAACCCCTACTGTTACATATACTGGACCAATTACTAGAGCTCGCGCACGCCAATTAAATTACCAGGTACTTTCGTTTCTTGGTAATGATTCTAATGTTCATGAGATTATGATGCTGCCTAAATTGGATACATTTGTTTTGCTTACAAATGAAGGTCCTAGCTTGGAGAAGGATGAACATTGGAGCAAGAACACGAATGGAGTTGATGGCATGCGCAAGGGGATCAAGAACGGAGTTACAAGTGATGATTTCAGGACTTTGAAGCCGCCATAAGGAGTGCATGAAGCCTTGGACGAAATATACAAGATGCCACTTCATAATATTCGTCCATAGGCTATTTTAGGTGCTGCGTCACCTTATTAATGGGCCAGGCCCATGTAATTTCGAAATACTTAAGTATAGGCTATTTTTAGAGTCCGTATGTGTGGGGAAACAAGAGTTAGGGTTGGTTTCGGACCCCACCCTCAAGGGCCACGAAATTCCCCTCTCTTCCTCCATATATACAGCCCTTAGGGCGTCGTTTAGACTTGGGTTTTGTTTAGATTAAAAGTTCGCCATAGCTGCAACTTCTCGTACTTCGTTTGTGTCCAACGACCAGACCAAGACGTCACAGAACCCCACCTTGATCAATAAAGCTTTCATCTTATATTCGTAATATCCAGATTGCAATCTCAGTTTCTTGCTTGTTCTTCGTTTGCTCGCAGGAAACAGGCCCTCGTGGTCAGGTTGATCGTGCTCCGGCATGGTCAATAACCCCTCGGAAGTTGGTTTAGCGATTGCTAAGGCGCGACGTCTCGCACGTTCGTAGTCGGATCGTCAAGGTCGACTCCCACAGAAAATGATAGCCACCATCTCATCGAAACATCGGGACACCTTTGCCTCTATCAAGTGGTATCAGATTTCCAGGTTGCTCGGTGAGATTTTACAGTTTTTCGTAGATTAGATCGAGTCTGTTCTTCATACCTACAGTCCACGAAAAAGCCACACAAAAAAAATTAGGGTTAGTTCATCATATCCGAACCAATCTGAGCCTTTGCATAATCTTTTTAGGGTTTTTGCTTTGTTGAATTTGCGGTTGCATCGTCGTGTCAAGTTGCTGGTCTTAGAGTCTAGTCTTTTAGAGTTTCGAGTTCTGGTCATAAGTTGTCACGCCGCCGCCGCACCATCATCATCGCCCATCTACCACTTTTGCTTATCCGCCACCGCTCTGAATCCTTATCCATATACCACATACCACCACCGCTACCATATACCACCACCGCTGCCATATACCACAACCATATATCCACCACCAATCCGAGTTCTTCTCATATTAGGTTTGTTCTTGAGATCAATCTCAATTCCGATTCGTGTTTCCTTGCCTGCGTAGGTCTCGGAAAAAAAAAATTCACAGGCAAAAATGTTTAGGCCAAAATTTTCACGGGTCTTTTGAGTCTTTTGAGCCACGTGCCATCATAGTGAATTTTTGTCGCACTTTTTCGTCGTCGCTGCCCTGATTTCCGAAAAAAAAAGTGAAAAAAAAATTTCGTGCCCATCCTATCAGTTTGACGAGGGAAGAGTTTTGAGACACTCGCCATTATAGTAATTTTTCGCAAAAAAAAAAAGAGGAGCGCAAAAAAAAAAGAGGAGCGCAAAAAAAAAAGAGGAGCGCAAGAAGAAAAACAAGCGAAAAAAAAAAGTTCCAGAGTGTGCTTTTCCCTTATTTACGTGCAGCGCCGTGATTTTGTTAGTGTTCTAGGCTCGCGTCTCTAGCACGGTCTAGCCTAGGACCAGCACAGTACCGTCGTTGAGCGTTTATTCAACTTTGCATCTCTGAATTGATTGTTGCTGACCCTTTTTGCTACCATACTATAAGCCTTCCCAGCTCCACATACCTCTACGTCGTGCGTTTGACTCTCCCTGGCAATCGCTCTATCCAAGCTTTTGAGAGTTTTGACTATAACGGTTGCCGATCACCGCCTGCTGCTGGGTAAGAACTGGTAAGAATTTGAGATTTGCTTGACGGATTTGTGACACCCGCCACCACCACCTCTTGTTAGTATTCTGTAGGATCATATTCTTGTGTGTTTTCTATTATTTCTAACCATGGCAGGATCACAAGCCGACGAGACTGACTGGGAGAACATGACGAATCAGGAGTTGCATGATAAATTTCAGCAAATGATGAATGGACAGGTGCAGGATGTGCTAAACAGATTTGAAGAGGCCATGGAGAAGATAGATGACATGGAGAAGACGTTCGAAACAAAGCTCGATGACAGGTTTAATGAATTGCTCGCGCGTCTTCCACCACCACCACCGGCTGCACCTAACGCACCTCTACAACAACAACAACGACGACTACCTACACATCGTGAAACAGCCCTCCGCCGAGCGAGCCGTCTCCCTCTTGCACCTGGCCAAACTGTTGGTGCTGCTGTTGCTACTTCTGTGGCTCCTGCTGCTGATGCGGAGGAGGATGATTTTGCTGGCGATTACGAGGATGAGGTTGATCAAAATCAGAACTACGTGCCACCACCAGCACAGCAACCATCAGGTCGTCCACATGCAAATAATGGCAATGGTAGGGCTCACCCTCAGGTACGAGATCATGACCATCTCCCTAAACTAAAATTGAATATTCCACCATTTGAGGGTAGATATGTTCCTGATATATATCTTACTTGGGAGTTAGAAACTGAACAACGATTTACATGTTTACAATATCCCGAGGAGAGACGTGTTCCTGCTGCTGTTTGTGCATTCACTAGTTTTGCATGTGTTTGGTGGTCTGAGCATTGTAGATTATATCCCATTCCTGCTACTTGGGCTGCTTTGAAAACTGCTATGCGTACTCGTTGGGTTCCACCATATTATCAACGTGAATTACTTCAAAAATTGCAGCGCTTAAGACAGGGAAAAAATTCTGTAGAAGAATATTATCAGGAATTACAAACTGGCATGATTAGATGTGGTATTGTTGAGGAGAATGAAGCTATGCTTGCACGTTTTATGGGTGGATTAAATAGAGAGATTCAGACGATTCTAGAGTATAAGGAGTATACTAATATCACTCGTTTATTCCATCTTGCGTGTAAAGCTGAACGTGAAGTGCAGGATCGACAGGCATTGGCGCGGACTAACTTTTCTGCAGGTCGACCTTCTTCATGGACACCACGTGCATCATCTACTTCCACACGTTCTGCTTCACCGGCGCCTCCGTCGGCTGCCACCTCCAACCGTGATACAATAAAGCAGGCACAATCACCACTATCTGCCAAGAGCACACCTTCTGGGCCTGCAAAGAGCTCTTCTTCATCCATGGCATCAACAGGGCAGACACATGATATTATTTGTCGACGTTGCAAGGGTGGAGGTCATTATGCGAGAGAATGCCCATCTAAGCGTGTGATGATTGTTACTGAGGATGGTGGGTATGAGTCCGCTAGTGACTATGATGAGGAGACTTTGGCTCTTATTACACGTGACGAACACGGTGGAGACGATTCTGATCATGAGACGCAATACATGGCTCCTGAAGATGCTGACAGGTATGAATGTTTAGTTGCTCAACGTGTTTTGAGTGTGCAGGTTACACAAGCTGAGCAAAATCAGAGGCATAATTTGTTCCATACAAAGGGAGTTGTGAAGGAACGTTCTGTTCGCGTGATCATAGATGGAGGGAGTTGCAACAACTTGGCTAGCATCGAGATGGTGGAGAAGCTATCTCTCACCACAAGACCACATCCACATCCTTACTACATCCAATGGTTCAACAACAGCGGCAAGGTTAAGGTAACACGTACTGTTCGTGTGCATTTTAGTATCTCTACATATGCTGATTATGTTGATTGTGATGTGGTACCTATGCAAGCATGTTCCTTATTACTTGGTAGACCATGGCAATTTGATAAAAATTCTATTCACCATGGTAGAAACAATCAGTATACTCTTGTTCATAAGGATAAAAATATTACTTTGCTTCCTATGACTCCTGATTCCATTTTGAAAGATGATATTAATAGAGCTAATAAAGCAAAACAGGAGAAAACTAAGAGTGAAAATCAGATTGTGGCAAAAGAATTTGAGCAACAAATGCAGCATAATAATAATAAACAATCTAGTGTTGCTTCTGAAATTAAATTGAAAAGTGCATGTTTACTTGCCACCAAATCTGATATTGATGATCTAGATTTTAGCAAATCTGTTTGCTATGCTTTTGTGTGCAAAGAGGCATTATTTTCATTCGAGGACGCGCCTTCCTCTTTGCCTCCTGCTGTCACTAACATTTTGCAGGAGTTCGCCGACGTCTTTCCACAAGACGTGCCACCGGGATTACCACCTATTCGCGGGATTGAGCATCAAATTGACTTAATTCCCGGTGCATCATTACCCAACCGTGCACCATACCGTACCAATCCAGAGGAGACGAAGGAGATTATGCGTCAAGTACAAGAACTGCTCGACAAAGGTTATATACGCGAATCCCTTAGTCCTTGTGCTGTTCCTATCATTTTAGTGCCGAAAAAGGATGGTACGTCGCGTATGTGCGTTGATTGTAGAGGCATTAATAATATTACTATTCGTTATCGTCATCCTATTCCTAGGCTAGATGATATGCTTGATGAATTGAGTGGCTCTACAATATTCTCCAAAGTTGATTTGCGTAGTGGTTACCATCAAATTCGTATGAAATTGGGAGATGAATGGAAAACAGCATTTAAAACTAAGTTTGGATTATATGAGTGGTTAGTCATGCCTTTTGGGTTAACTAATGCACCTAGTACTTTCATGAGGTTAATGAACGAAGTTTTACGTGCCTTCATTGGACGATTTGTGGTAGTTTACTTTGATGACATATTGATTTATAGCAAATCTTTGGAGGACCATTTGGAACATTTACGTGCTGTTTTTATTGCTCTACGTGATGCACGT
Source organism: Triticum urartu (assembly GCF_056163025.1). Taxonomy (NCBI): domain Eukaryota; kingdom Viridiplantae; phylum Streptophyta; class Magnoliopsida; order Poales; family Poaceae; genus Triticum; species Triticum urartu. Next base: position 276,356,217 of record NC_141876.1, read on the forward strand.
ATGTTTGGTAACCTTGGAAAGTGCACCTTTTGCACCGACCGAGTATCTTTTCTTGGCTATGTTGTTACTCCACAGGGAATTGAAGTTGATAAAGCCAAGATTGAAGCTATTGAGAGTTGGACGCAGCCCAAAACGGTCACACAAGTGAGGAGTTTCCTTGGCCTCGCTGGTTTCTATAGGCGTTTTGTGAGAGATTTCAGCACCATTGCTGCACCTCTCAACGAGCTTACAAAGAAGGATGTACCTTTTGTTTGGGGTACCGCACAGGAAGAAGCCTTCACGGTATTGAAAGATAAGTTAACACATGCTCCTTTACTCCAACTTCCTAATTTCAATAAGACTTTTGAGCTTGAATGTGATGCTAGTGGAATTGGATTAGGAGGTGTGTTATTACAAGATGGAAAACCTGTTGCATACTTTTCTGAAAAATTGAGTGGGCCTAGTCTGAACTATTCTACTTATGATAAAGAATTATATGCTCTTGTTCGGACCTTAGAAACATGGCAACATTATTTATGGCCCAAGGAATTTGTTATACATTCTGATCATGAATCTTTGAAACACATTAAAAGTCAAGCAAAACTGAACCGTAGACATGCTAAATGGGTTGAATTCATTGAGACTTTCCCTTATGTCATTAAACACAAGAAGGGTAAAGAAAATGTTATTGCTGATGCCTTGTCTCGTCGTTATACTATGCTTTCACAACTTGACTTTAAAATATTTGGTTTGGAGACCATCAAAGATCAATATGTTCATGATGCTGAATTTAAAGATGTATTGCAGAATTGTAAGGAAGGGAGAACTTGGAACAAGTTCGTTCTTAACGATGGATTTGTGTTTCGTGCTAACAAGCTATGCATTCCAGCTAGCTCCGTTCGTCTTTTGTTATTGCAGGAGGCGCATGGAGGAGGATTAATGGGACACTTTGGCGTCAAGAAGACGGAGGATATACTTGCTACACATTTCTTTTGGCCAAAGATGAGACGGGATGTTGAGCGTTTTGTTGCTCGTTGCACTACATGTCAAAGAGCTAAGTCACGACTCAATCCTCATGGTTTATATATGCCTTTGCCTGTACCTAGTGTTCCTTGGGAGGATATATCTATGGACTTTGTTTTAGGTTTACCTCGAACAAAGAAGGGGAGGGATAGCATATTTGTTGTCGTGGATAGGTTCTTGAAAATGGCACACTTTATACCATGTCATAAAAGCGATGATGCTGTTAATGTTGCTGATTTGTTCTTTCGTGAAATTATTCGCTTACATGGTGTGCCAAATACTATTGTTTCAGATCGTGATACTAAATTTCTTAGCCACTTTTGGAGATGTTTATGGGCTAAGTTGGGGACTAAGCTGCTTTTTAGTACTACTTGTCACCCCCAAACTGATGGACAAACTGAAGTAGTCAATAGAACATTGTCTACTATGCTTAGGGCTGTTTTGAAGAATAACAAGAAAATGTGGGAAGAATGCTTGCCTCATATTGAATTTGCTTATAATCGTTCATTGCATTCTACTACTAAGATGTGCCCTTTTGAAATTGTGTATGGTTTCCTACCTCGTGCACCTATTGATTTGTTGCCTCTTCCATCTTCGGAGAAGGTTAATTTTGATGCTAAAGAACGTTCTGAATTGATTTTAAAAATGCATGAGTTAACTAAGGAAAACATTGAGCGTATGAATGCTAAATATAAACTTGCTGGAGATAAGGGTAGAAAACATGTTGTGTTTGCACCTGGAGATCTTGTTTGGTTACATTTGCGTAAAGATAGATTTCCTAATCTGCGCAAATCAAAGCTAATGCCACGTGCTGATGGTCCTTTTAAGGTTTTAGAGAAAATAAATGATAATGCATATAAACTTGAGCTACCTGCAGATTTTGGGGTTAGTCCCACTTTTAACATTGCAGATTTGAAGCCTTATTTGGGTGAGGAAGATGAGCTTCCGTCGAGGACGACTTCATTTCAAGAAGGGGAGGATGATGAGGACATCAATACCATTGTTACACCCACAACCCCTACTGTTACATATACTGGACCAATTACTAGAGCTCGCGCACGCCAATTAAATTACCAGGTACTTTCGTTTCTTGGTAATGATTCTAATGTTCATGAGATTATGATGCTGCCTAAATTGCATACATTTGTTTTGCTTACAAATGAAGGTCCTAGCTTGGAGAAGGATGAACATTGGAGCAAGAACACGAATGGAGTTGATGGCATGCGCAAGGGGATCAAGAACGGAGTTACAAGTGATGATTTCAGGACTTTGAAGCCGCCATAAGGAGTGCATGAAGCCTTGGACGAAATATACAAGATGCCACTTCATAATATTCGTCCATAGGCTATTCTAGGTGCTGCGTCACCTTATTAATGGGCCAGGCCCATGTAATTTCGAAATACTTAAGTATAGGCTATTTTTAGAGTCCGTATGTGTGGGGAAACAAGAGTTAGGGTTGGTTTCGGACCCCACCCTCAAGGGCCACGAAATTCCCCTCTCTTCCTCCATATATACAGCCCTTAGGGCGTCGTTTAGACTTGGGTTTTGTTTAGATTAAAAGTTCGCCATAGCTGCAACTTCTCGTACTTCGTTTGTGTCCAACGACCAGACCAAGACGTCACAGAACCCCACCTTGATCAATAAAGCTTTCATCTTATATTCGCAATATCCAGATTGCAATCTCAGTTTCTTGCTTGTTCTTCGTTTGCTCGCAGGAAACAGGCCCTCGTGGTCAGGTTGATCGTGCTCCGGCGTGGTCAATAACCCCTCGGAAGTTGGTTTAGCGATTGCTAAGGCGCGACGTCTCGCACGTTCGTAGTCGGATCGTCAAGGTCGACTCCCACAGAAAACGATAGCCACCATCTCATCGAAACATCGGGACACCTTTGCCTCTATCACCTTGTCTTCTCCTTTTGAATAAAATGTTTGCAGATTCCAGCTTAGTCCACGGAACTCTTGCACTGTTATTATTTTCATATTGTTCGGTTGTGCAAGTGAAAGTCAATAATGACGATATTTGATGAACTGGCAGTGGCAGAGTGAAATGGATATGAACTCAACTTGTTTCTGTTTTTGTAAATATGTTTAACCTAGTATCCATGATTCAGCCTATTATGATCAAAAGTGTTTGCAATGATAGTTAGAGATTATAGTTTCTCATGCCATGCATAAGTAGCTAGGAGTGGATAATGATTTATCTTGGACGTCAACATTGCGTTAAAATGATTGTGATGTAGTATGATGATATGGTATCCTCCTCTGAATGTTCGAGTGGCTTGACTTGGCTGTTCATGCATGTAGTTGACTCAAAACCAACATAGCCTCTATGATATTTATGTTCATGGTGTTCATACCCTACTCATGCTAGTATCCAATGTTACTTATGCATAATGCATTGCCATGACCGTCTTCGCTCTCTAGCTGGCCACTATCCAACCTAATTGCTAGCATTTGCCTGTACTAAGCGGAAATACTGCTTATGCATCAAAATCCTGAAACCCAAGTTATTCCAGATGAGTCCACCATACCTACCTATATGCTATATTACCCTGCCGTCCTAAGTAAATTTGCATGTGCCACCTCTAAACACTTCAAATAAATATCCTTTTTGTGTGCCATAAAAGAACAGGAGGTAGTGAATATCTTCCATGCTAAGCGGGTTAATCTCATGATGAGTGTTTATTCACTCGTCCTTGCACGAGAGGGGCGGTAATAGGTATTCCCAGTCCCAAACTGCAAAAAGAAAAGAGCTTACAAATAATCAAACAAAAACTCCTATGGAGTCATAAACTTTACTTTTATCGTTTGGGAACCGCCACTAATGTGTTTAGCATGCAAGATACCGATAACTAATGGTCGCAAAGTAAACAAGAAGGGTGCATTTCTCAACATTTCATTTACCTTTGTTTTAAAACCTGAGCTCTGGCACCGCTGCAAATCACTGCTTCCCTCTGCAAAGGGACTATCTATTTACTTTTATGTTGTGTCATCACCTTCTCAAATAAGCGCCAGAACCTGAGAGCACTATTATCATGCTCATTCATTGTGTGTAGCTAATGTTGGGTTCATCATGACTGGATCTTTTCTACCATGAATTGCAATGCTTAGTCGCTGCTTGAACTTTGGAGGTGCTCTGCATTTATGTTTTGCGGTCTCGGGATGGGCTAGCGGGATACCAATATTGTCATATTATATCATGGTTGTTTTGGCAACGTGTTGTTGTTTGAGATATCTATTGCTCGCTAGCTGATTATGTCATACATATGAGTTAATATAATTTTTAGGAGTTATTGTCGACATGGTTAGTTATAATCTTGGCTGAAAACTTGGGTGTTGTTTAAGCTTATTTATGCAAACAAGAGCAAAAGAGTTCGTAAAAGTTTTCTTTTTCACTTTTAGTTTATTAACTGAATTGCTTGACAACAAGCAAAGGTTTAAGCTTGGGGGAGTTGATACGTCTCCATCGTATCAACTTTTCCTAATGCTTTTCCTGTTGTTTTGGACTCTAATTCGCATGATTTGAATGAAACTAACCCGGACTGACGATGTTTTCAACAGAACTACCATGGTGTTGTATTTGTGCAGAAATAAAAGTTCTCAGATTGGAACGAAACTTTGCGAGGATTTTTATTCAATAAAAGATAATTTTTGGAGTCAAGAACCATCGAAGGGGGGCACCTGGGTGGGCACAACCCACCAGGGCGCCCCCCCCCTCCAGGCGCACCCAGGTGGGTTGTCCCCACCTGGTGGCCCAGCAGACCCTGAAACCGATGCTATAAAATCACATATTTCCAGAAAAAAATGAGGGAGGAAGAATTATCTCATTTCACGATACGGAGTCGTCATCACCTCATGTTCTTCATCGGGAGGCCAGATCTGGAGTCCGTTTGGGGCTCCGGGGAGGGGAATCTTCGGTCTTCGTCATCACCAACCCTCCTCCATCACCAATTCCATGATGCTCTCCACTGGGTGTGAGTAATTCCTTCTTAGGCTCGCTGGTCGGTGAGGAGTTGGATGAGATCCCTAGTATCCACTATGTTCTGAGATTGATGTTGCTATGACTTTGCCATGCTTAATGCCTGTCACTTTGGGCCCGGGTGCCATGATTTCAGATCTGAACTGTTTATTTTATCACCATTATATCTATGTTCTGGATCCGATCTTGCAAGTTATAGTCACCTACTATGTGTTATGATCCGGCAACTCCGGAGTAACAATAGTCGGGATACTTCCCGGTGATGATCGTAGTTTGAGGACTTCATGTATTCACCGTGTGTTAATGCTTTGTTCTGGTTCTCTATTAAAAGGAGGCCTTAATAACCCTTAGTTTCCCATAGGACCCCGCTGCCATGGGAGGGTAGGACAAAAGATGTCATGCAAGTTCTTTCCATAAGCACGTATGACTATTTACGGAATACATGCCTACATTATATTTATGAACTGGAGCTAGTGCCGTATCGCCCTAGGTTATGACTGTTATATGATGAATGTCATCCAAAAAATCACCGATCCAATGCCTACGATTTTCCTACATATTGATCTTGCTAAGTTACTACTGTTGCTGTTATTATTGTCACTACTACAAAACTATTACTATCACTATTACCGTTACTGTCGCTGCTACTACTACTGTCAAAGCTATCACACTACTTTGCTACTGATCACTTTGCTCCAGATAATTAATCTCTAGTTGTGGTTGAATTGACAACTCAACTGGTAATACTTGCAAATATTCTTTTGCTTCCCTTTTGTCAAATCTATAAATTTGGGTTGAATACTCTACCCTTGAAAACTATTGCGATCCCCTATATGATAGAGGCAAAGGTGTCCCGATGTTTCGATGAGATGGTGGCTATCGTTTTCTGTGGGAGTCGACCTTGACGATCCGACTACGAACGTGCGAGACGTCGCGCCTTAGCAATCGCTAAACCAACTTCCGAGGGGTTATTGACCACGCCGGAGCACGATCAACCTGACCACGAGGGCCTGTTTCCTGCGAGCAAACGAAGAACAAGCAAGAAACTGAGATTGCAATCTGGATATTGCGAATATAAGATGAAAGCTTTATTGATCAAGGTGGGGTTCTGTGACGTCTTGGTCTGGTCGTTGGACACAAACGAAGTACGCGAAGTTGCAGCTATGGCGAACTTTTAATCTAAACAAAACCCAAAATCTAAACGACGCCCTAAGGGCTGTATATATGGAGGAAGAGAGGGGAATTTTGTGGCCCTTGAGGGTGGGGTCCGAATCCAACCCTAACTCTTGTTTCCCCACACATACGGACTCTAAAAATAGCCTATACTTAAGTATTTCGAAATTACATGGGCCTGGCCCATTAATAAGGTGACGCAGCACCTAGAATAGCCTATGGACGAATATTATGAAGTGGCATCTTGTATATTTCGTCCATGGCTTCATGCACTCCTTATGGCGGCTTCAAAGTCCTGAAATCATCAGTTGTAACTCCGTTCTTGATCCCCTTGCGCATGCCATCAACTTCATGCGTGTTCTTGCTCCAATGTTCATCCTTCTCCAAGCTAGGCCCTTCATTTGAAAGCAAAACAAATGTATCCAATTTAGGCAGCATCATAATCTCATGAACATTAGAATCATTACCAAGAAACGAGAGTACCTGGTAATTTAATTGGCGTGCGCGAGCTCTAGTAATTGGTCCAGTATATGTAACAGTAGGGGCTGTGGGTGTAACAATGGTATTGATGTCCTCATCACTATACTTGCGGGTTATCAATGGGTTAGACTTAAATGGTCTAGTCATATGCTTCATGACGCTCTCTTCATGTTTCAATTCTTATCTTTTATGCGAGCATCATTGAAATCATCATGCCTGGCTAAAAGAATTAAAGAAAAGCATTTGTTGGAAGACAACCCAACGCTTTTACCTATTGTTTTTATGTGCTCACATGATTAGTATACCGTAGTAGTTATGTTTTGTAGATTTTGTTTCAATATAGTGCCAAGTAAAGCCTTTGGGATTATGTTTGGTGAAAGTTGATTTGATCTTGTTGGAAAACAGAAACTTTTGCGTTTAGTAAAACAATTTTCAAAAATCACCGAAGTGACTAAAGCTTCTGAATTTTTTACACAAGATTGATATACAAATTTCCTACATCGTCCAAATTTTCAGAATTTTTGGAGTTACATAAGTATGGTTAGAGTATAGATTACTACAGACTGTTCTGTTTTTGACAAATTATGTTTTCAATGCATAGTTTGCTTGTTTCCTAGTTTCTATGGCTTATATTACTCAATATAGATTGTGGAAATGATAAGGCACAGTAGGCATTGTGTGAGAACAATTATGAATCATATCTTTGGCATTACCAAAGTGAATGATTTGGCTTTATCATACTAACCTATCTCACGAAGTTCCATTAAGTTTTGTGTGATTGAAGTTTTCAAGTCTTGGGTGAGATATCGATATGAGGAGAATAAGGAGTGACAAGACCGTAAGCTTGGGGATTCCCAAGGCACCCCAAGGTAATATTCAAGTAATACCCAATCAACTAAGCTTGGGGATGCCCCGGAAGGCATCCCCTCTTTCATCTCCAACATTATCGGTAACCTCACTTGGAGCTATATTTTCATTCGTCACATGATATCTGTTTTACTTGGACTGTCATTTTATTTTGCTAGGATTTGCTTGTTGTTATTTAGAATAATGTTTTGCATCTTTTATTTCAATAAAAATGTCAACTATAGCCTTTGCGATGCTTATTTTGCAAGTCTATATGTGGCTGTTTGAAAACAGAAAGTTGCATGCTAGTGTATGAATTATTGAAAAAAGTGAGAATGTGACAAAATGTTGAAACTTTTTGACAGATATGTTATGATAAATTTTCTACAGTTTGGTAATTTTTTAGAATTTTTGAAGTTAGAGAAGTATGAATCTTCTTGCATTCCTTATAGATTGTTCTGTTTCGACAGATTGCTGTTATGTTTGCATTGTTTGCATATGTTTGCTTGTTTAATGATTCTATTTTATGATAGGAAAGTTAAATATGCAGAGGCATTTAGTATGCAACGATAAATAATAATTTTAGTGATTTTCTATAGTAGAGAATGATAAGGTTATTACATTGATTTATACGAACTTATCTCGCGAGTTCTTGTTGAGTTTTGTGTGGATGAAGTTTTAAGATTTAGGGAGACCGTGATATAAAAGGAATTAAGGAGACACAAAAGCTCAAGCTTGGGGATACCCAAGGCATCACAAGATAATAGTTCAAGAAGGCTCAAGCATCCAATCTTGGGGATGCTCTGGTAGGCATCCCACCTTTCCTCATCAAGATTATCGGTTAGTATCGGTTGAGCCTAAGTTTTTGCTTCTCCACATGAGTTTTGATATTCTTGGATGTCATTTTGTTCTGTTTTGCTTGTTTTTTCAATAAAATACTTAGATCTGAAAGTTTTAAATAAGAGAGAGTCCTCAATTAGCTACCCATTTACTTAACTACTCGCTTGATCTTCACTTATATCTTTTTGGAGTAGTTTGTTATTTACTCTTATGCTTCACTTAGATTTATTTGCGAGTTAGTAAATTTTTGAAGAAATTCTCTCATGCTTCACTTATATTGTTTTGAGAGAAGAAAATTTATGTGCTCATGTTCTTCACTTGAATTTGTTTGAGCTTATCAAAAGCAACATATAAACTAGTCCCAAAGTGATAGATATTCAAGAGGGGTATAATAAAAACTTTTAGGAAGATCATTGGATAAATAATCTTGATTCTTTGTAATAGTTTTGAGATATTATGATAATGATATGTGAGTCATGTTGATGAGTAATTATTCTTTAGTAAGAATATTGGTGTTAAGATTTGTGCTTCCCTATGCAAGCACGAAAGTCAATAGTTATGCTATGGTGCATTATTCAGTGTTAGTTATGCTTAATGCTCACTTATGTGATTTTTCGTTTATTGGTTGGTTGCTTCTCAATCTATTTGCTAGCCTCCACTTGTACTAAGTTGAAATACTACTTGTTCATCCAAAATCTTTAAACCCAGTTTTGCCATATAAGTCCACCATACCTACCTATATGCAGTATTTTAGTGCCATTCTAAGTAAATTTGTATGTGCCAACTCTAATTTTCAAAATGAATTTCCTTTTTGTGTGCTTGTACCGCTCATGAAGCGGCAGGGGGTGGCCAATATTAATCATGCTAGATGTGTTATTCTCAAGATGATTATTTTTACTCACTTGTCATTGCACGATAGTATGGCGGTAATAGGGACGCCCAGTCCCGAAATGAAAAAGGAATTTACTTTATGTTTTCAAATAATAAATTCCTTGGAAAGTGTTTGATAGAGGCAAAGGTGTCCCGATGTTTCGATGAGATGGTGGCTATCGTTTTCTATGGGAGTCGACCTTGACGATCCGACTACGAACGTGCGAGACGTCGCGCCTTAGCAATCGCTAAACCAACTTCCGAGGGGTTATTGACCACGCCGGAGCACGATCAACCTGACCACGAGGGCCTGTTTCCTGCGAGCAAACGAAGAACAAGCAAGAAACTGAGATTGCAATCTGGATATTGCGAATATAAGATGAAAGCTTTATTGATCAAGGTGGGGTTCTGTGACGTCTTGGTCTGGTCGTTGGACACAAACGAAGTACGAGAAGTTGCAGCTATGGCGAACTTTTAATCTAAACAAAACCCAAGTCTAAACGACGCCCTAAGGGCTGTATATATGGAGGAAGAGAGGGGAATTTCGTGGCCCTTGAGGGTGGGGTCCGAAACCAACCCTAACTCTTGTTTCCCCACACATACGGACTCTAAAAATAGCCTATACTTAAGTATTTCGAAATTACATGGGCCTGGCCCATTAATAAGGTGACGCAGCACCTAGAATAGCCTATGGACGAATATTATGAAGTGGCATCTTGTATATTTCGTCCAAGGCTTCATGCACTCCTTATGGCGGCTTCAACGTCCTGAAATCATCACTTGTAACTCCGTTCTTGATCCCCTTGCGCATGCCATCAACTCCATTCGTGTTCTTGCTCCAATGTTCATCCTTCTCCAAGCTAGGACCTTCATTTGTAAGCAAAACAAATGTATCCAATTTAGGCAGCATCATAATCTCATGAACATTAGAATCATTACCAAGAAACGAAAGTACCTGGTAATTTAATTGGCGTGCGCGAGCTCTAGTAATTGGTCCAGTATATGTAACAGTAGGGGTTGTGGGTGTAACAATGGTATTGATGTCCTCATCATCCTCCCCTTCTTGAAATGAAGTCGTCCTCGACGGAAGCTCATCTTCCTCACCCAAATAAGGCTTCAAATCTGCAATGTTAAAAGTGGGACTAACCCCAAAATCTGCAGGTAGCTCAAGTTTATATGCATTATCATTTATTTTCTCTAAAACCTTAAAAGGACCATCAGCACGTGGCATTAGCTTTGATTTGCGCAGATTAGGAAATCTATCTTTACGCAAATGTAACCAAACAAGATCGCCAGGTGCAAACACAACATGTTTTCTACCCTTATCTCCAGCAAGTTTATATTTAGCATTCATACGCTCAATGTTTTCCTTAGTTAACTCATGCATTTTTAAAATCAATTCAGAACGTTCTTTAGCATCAAAATTAACCTTCTCCGAAGATGGAAGAGGCAACAAATCAATAGGTGCACGAGGTAGGAAACCATACACAATTTCAAAAGGGCACATCTTAGTAGTAGAATGCAATGAACGATTATAAGCAAATTCAATATGAGGCAAGCATTCTTCCCACATTTTCTTGTTATTCTTCAAAACAGCCCTAAGCATAGTAGACAATGTTCTATTGACTACTTCAGTTTGTCCATCAGTTTGGGGGTGACAAGTAGTACTAAAAAGCAGCTTAGTCCCCAACTTAGCCCGTAAACATCTCCAAAAGTGGCTAAGAAATTTAGTATCACGATCTGAAACAATAGTATTTGGCACACCATGTAAGCGAATAATTTCACGAAAGAACAAATCAGCAACATTAACAGCATCATCGCTTTTATGACATGGTATAAAGTGTGCCATTTTCGAGAACCTATCCACGACAACAAATATGCTATCCCTCCCCTTCTTTGTTCGAGGTAAACCTAAAACAAAGTCCATAGATATATCCTCCCAAGGAACACTAGGTACAGGCAAAGGCATATATAAACCATGAGGATTGAGTCGTGACTTAGCTCTTTGACATGTAGTGCAGCGAGCAACAAAACGCTCAACATCCCGTCTCATCTTTGGCCAAAAGAAATGTGTAGCAAGTATATCCTCCGTCTTCTTGACGCCAAAGTGTCCCATTAATCCTCCTCCATGCGCCTCCTGCAATAACAAAAGACGAACGGAGCTAGCTGGAATGCATAGCTTGTTAGCACGAAACACAAATCCATCGTTAAGAACGAACTTGTTCCAAGTTCTCCCTTCCTTACAATTCTGCAATACATCTTTAAATTCAGCATCATGAACATATTGATCTTTGATGGTCTCCAAACCAAATATTTTAAAGTCAAGTTGTGAAAGCATAGTATAACGACGAGACAAGGCATCAGCAATAACATTTTCTTTACCCTTCTTGTGTTTAATGACATAAGGGAAAGTCTCAATGAATTCAACCCATTTAGCATGTCTACGGTTCAGTTTTGCTTGACTTTTAATGTGTTTCAAAGATTCATGATCAGAATGTATAACAAATTCCTTGGGCCATAAATAATGTTGCCATGTTTCTAAGGTCCGAACAAGAGCATATAATTCTTTATCATAAGTAGAATAGTTCAGACTAGGCCCACTCAATTTTTCAGAAAAGTATGCAACAGGTTTTCCATCTTGTAATAACACACCTCCTAATCCAATTCCACTAGCATCACATTCAAGCTCAAAAGTCTTATTGAAATTAGGAAGTTGGAGTAAAGGAGCATGTGTTAACTTATCTTTCAATACCGTGAAGGCTTCTTCCTGTGCGGTACCCCAAACAAAAGGTACATCCTTCTTTGTAAGCTCGTTGAGAGGTGCAGCAATGGTGCTGAAATCTCTCACAAAACGCCTATAGAAACCAGCGAGGCCAAGGAAACTCCTCACTTGTGTGACCGTTTTGGGCTGCGGCCAACTCTCAATAGCTTCAATCTTGGCTTTATCAACTTCAATTCCCTGTGGAGTAACAACATAGCCAAGAAAAGATACTCGGTCGGTGCAAAAGGTGCACTTTCCAAGGTTACCAAACAAACGTGCATCACGTAGAGCAATAAAAACAGCACGTAAATGTTCCAAATGGTCCTCCAAAGATTTGCTATAAATCAATATGTCATCAAAGTAAACTACCACAAATCGTCCAATGAAGGCACGTAAAACTTCGTTCATTAACCTCATGAAAGTACTAGGTGCATTAGTTAACCCAAAAGGCATGACTAACCACTCATATAATCCAAACTTAGTTTTAAATGCTGTTTTCCATTCATCTCCCAATTTCATACGAATTTGATGGTAACCACTACGCAAATCAACTTTGGAGAATATTGTAGAGCCACTCAATTCATCAAGCATATCATCTAGCCTAGGAATAGGATGACGATAACGAATAGTAATATTATTAATGCCTCTACAATCAACGCACATACGCGACGTACCATCCTTTTTCGGCACTAAAATGATAGGAACAGCACAAGGACTAAGGGATTCGCGTATATAACCTTTGTCGAGCAGTTCTTGTACTTGACGCATAATCTCCTTCGTCTCCTCTGGATTGGTACGGTATGGTGCACGGTTGGGTAATGATGCACCGGGAATTAAGTCAATTTGATGCTCAATCCCGCGAATAGGTGGTAATCCCGGTGGCACGTCTTGTGGAAAGACGTCGGCGAACTCCTGCAAAATGTTAGTGACAGCAGGAGGCAAAGAGGAAGGCGCGTCCTTGAATGAAAATAATGCCTCTTTGCACACAAAAGCATAGCAAACAGATTTGCTAAAATCTAGATCATCAATATCAGATTTGGTGGCAAGTAAACATGCACTTTTAAATTTAATTTCAGAAGCAACACTAGATTGTTTATTATTATTATGCTGCATTTGTTGCTCAAATTCTTTTGCCACAATCTGATTTTCACTCTTAGTTTTCTCCTGTTTTGCTTTATTAGCTCTATTAATATCATCTTTCAAAATGGAATCAGGAGTCATAGGAAGCAAAGTAATATTTTTATCCTTATGAACAAGAGTATACTGATTGTTTCTACCATGGTGAATAGAATTTTTATCAAATTGCCATGGTCTACCAAGTAATAAGGAACATGCTTGCATAGGTACCACATCACAATCAACATAATCAGCATATGTAGAGATACTAAAATGCACACGAACAGTACGTGTTACCTTAACCTTGCCGCTGTTGTTGAACCATTGGATGTAGTAAGGATGTGGATGTGATCTTGTGGTGAGAGATAGCTTCTCCACCATCTCGATGCTAGCCAAGTTGTTGCAACTCCCTCCATCTATGATCACGCGAACAGAACGTTCCTTCACAACTCCCTTTGTATGGAACAAATTATGCCTCTGATTTTGCTCAGCTTGTGTAACCTGCACACTCAAAACACGTTGAGCAACTAAACATTCATACCTGTCAGCATCTTCAGGAGCCATGTATTGCGTCTCATGATCAGAATCGTCTCCACCGTGTTCGTCACGTGTAATAAGAGCCAAAGTCTCCTCATCATAGTCACTAGCGGACTCATACCCACCATCCTCAGTAACAATCATCACACGCTTAGATGGGCATTCTCTCGCATAATGACCTCCACCCTTGCAACGTCGACAAATAATATCATGTGTCTGCCCTGTTGATGCCATGGATGAAGAAGAGCTCTTTGCAGGCCCAGAAGGTGTGCTCTTGGCAGATAGTGGTGATTGTGCCTGCTTTATTGTATCACGGTTGGAGGTGGCAGCCGACGGAGGCGCCGGTGAAGCAGAACGTGTGGAAGTAGATGATGCACGTGGTGTCCATGAAGAAGGTCGACCTGCAGAAAAGTTAGTCCGCGCCAATGCCTGTCGATCCTACACTTCACGTTCAGCTTTACAAGCAAGATGGAATAAACGAGTGATATTAGTATACTCCTTATACTCTAGAATCGTCTGAATCTCTCTATTTAATCCACCCATAAAACGTGCAAGCATAGCTTCATTCTCCTCAACAATACCACATCTAATCATGCCAGTTTGTAATTCCTGATAATATTCTTCTACAGAATTTTTTCCCTGTCTTAAGCGCTGCAATTTTTGAAGTAATTCACGTTGATAATATGGTGGAACCCAACGAGTACGCATAGCAGTTTTCAAAGCAGCCCAAGTAGCAGGAATGGGATATAATCTACAATGCTCAGACCACCAAACACATGCAAAACTAGTGAATGCACAAACAGCAGCAGGAACACGTCTCTCCTCGGGATATTGTAAACATGTAATCGTTGTTCAGTTTCTAACTCCCAAGTAAGATATATATCAGGAACATATCTACCCTCAAATGGTGGAATATTCAATTTTAGTTTAGGGAGATGGTCATGATCTCGTACCTGAGGGTGAGCCCTACCATTGCCATTATTTGCATGTGGACGACCTGATGGTTGCTGTGCTGGTGGTGGCACGTAGTTCTGATTTTGATCAACCTCATCCTCGTAATCGCCAGCAAAATCATCCTCCTCCGCATCAGCAGCAGGAGCCACAGAAGTAGCAACAGCAGCACCAACAGTTTGGCCAGGTGCAAGAGGGAGACGGCTCGCTCGGTGGAGGGCTGTTTCACGATGTGTAGGTAGTCGTCGTTGTTGTTGTTGTAGAGGTGCGTTAGGTGCAGCCGGTGGTGGTGGTGGAAGACGCGCGAGCAATTCATTAAACCTGTCATCGAGCTTTGTTTCGAACGTCTTCTCCATGTCATCTATCTTCTCCATGGCCTCTTCAAATCTGTTTAGCACATCCTGCACCTGTCCATTCATCATTTGCTGAAATTTATCATGCAACTCCTGATTCGTCATGTTCTCCCAGTCAGTCTCGTCGGCTTGTGATCCTGCCATGGTTAGCAACAATAGAAAACACACAAGAATATGATCCTACAGAATACTAACAAGAGGTGGTGGTGGCGGGTGTCACAAATCCGTCAAGCAAATCTCAAATTCTTACCAGTTCTTACCCAGCAGCAGGCGGTGATCGGCAACCGTTATAGTCAAAACTCTCAAAAGCTTGGATAGAGCGATTGCCAGGGAGAGTCAAACGCACGACGTAGAGGTATGTGGAGCTGGGAAGGCTTATAGTATGGTAGCAAAAAGGGTCAGCAATAATCAATTCAGAGATGCAAAGTTGAATAAACGCTCAACGACGGTACTGTGCTGGTCCTAGGCTAGACCGTGCTAGAGACGCGAGCCTAGAACACTAACAAAATCACGGCGCTGCACGTAAATAAGGGAAAAGCACAATCTGGAACTTTTTTTTTCGCTTTTTTTTTGCGCTCCTCTTTTTTTTTTGCGCTCCTCTTTTTTTTTGCGAAAAATTACTATAATGGCGAGTGTCTCAAAACTCTTCCCTCGTCAAACTGATAGGATGGGCACGAAATTTTTTTTTCACTTTTTTTTTCGGAAATCAGGGCAGCGACGACGAAAAAGTGCGACAAAAAATCACTATGATGGCACGTGGCTCAAAAGACTCAGAAAAGCCTAAAAATAGGATAGGGAAAAAAAAATTTTGCCCGAGAAAATTTTGGCCTAAAAACTGCCCGAGGGTCTCCAGACTTTTTTTTTTCCGAGACCTACGCAGGCACGGAAACACGAATCGGAATTGAGATTGATCTCAAGAACAAACCTAATATGAGAAGAACTCGGATTGGTGGTGGATATATGGTTGTGGTATATGGCAGCGGTGGTGGTATATGGTAGCGGTGGTGGTATGTGGTATATGGATAAGGATTCAGAGCGGTGGCGGATAAGCAAAAGTGGTAGATGGGCGATGATGATGGTGCGGCGGCGGCGTGACAACTTATGACCAGAACTCGAAACTCTAAAAGACTAGACTCTAAGACCAGCAACTTGACACGACGATGCAACCGCAAATTCAACAAAGCAAAAACCCTAAAAAGATTATGCAAAGGCTCAGATTGGTTCGGATATGATGAACTAACCCTAATTTTTTTTGTGTGGCTTTTTCGTGGACTGTAGGTATGAAGAACAGACTCGATCTAATCTACGAAAAACTGTAAAATCTCACCGAGCAACCTGGAAATCTGATACCACTTGATAGAGGCAAAGGTGTCCCGATGTTTCGATGAGATGGTGGCTATCGTTTTCTGTGGGAGTCGACCTTGACGATCCGACTATGAACGTGCGAGACGTCGCGCCTTAGCAATCGCTAAACCAACTTCCGAGGGGTTATTGACCACGCCGGAGCACGATCAACCTGACCACGAGGGCCTGTTTCCTGCGAGCAAACGAAGAACAAGCAAGAAACTGAGATTGCAATCTGGATATTGCGAATATAAGATGAAAGCTTTATTGATCAAGGTGGGGTTCTGTGACGTCTTGGTCTGGTCGTTGGACACAAACGAAGTACGAGAAGTTGCAGCTATGGCGAACTTTTAATCTAAACAAAACCCAAGTCTAAACGACGCCCTAAGGGCTGTATATATGGAGGAAGAGAGGGGAATTTCGTGGCCCTTGAGGGTGGGGTCCGAAACCAACCCTAACTCTTGTTTCCCCACACATACGGACTCTAAAAATAGCCCATACTTAAGTATTTCGAAATTACATGGGCCTGGCCCATTAATAAGGTGACGCAGCACCTAGAATAGCCTATGGACGAATATTATGAAGTGGCATCTTGTATATTTCGTCCAAGGCTTCATGCACTCCTTATGGCGGCTTCAAAGTCCTGAAATCATCACTTGTAACTCCGTTCTTGATCCCCTTGCGCATGCCATCAACTCCATTCGTGTTCTTGCTCCAATGTTCATCCTTCTCCAAGCTAGGACCTTCATTTGTAAGCAAAACAAATGTATCCAATTTAGGCAGCATCATAATCTCATGAACATTAGAATCATTACCAAGAAACGAAAGTACCTGGTAATTTAATTGGCGTGCGCGAGCTCTAGTAATTGGTCCAGTATATGTAACAGTAGGGGTTGTGGGTGTAACAATGGTATTGATGTCCTCATCAGTGTTGGTATGGACGGTACCCGTGGATATGGCTAGCCGTGGAATGTGAAAGAATGGTGGAAAAAGGAATAAACTTTATTTTTTTGTTTGGGAACCGCCTATGATATATCTAGCATGGAAAGTGTTGGGAATTACTCGGTCATTTTCGTTGACGGGAAAAGTGTGCCTCTCAAAAAAATATCTCTCAATTTAAGCTTTGAGCTCTGGCACCTCTACAAATCCCTACTTCCCTCTACGAAGGGCCTATCTATTTACTTTTCACAATTTTTATTTTTATTCGAGTCTCCATCTTCTCTTATAAAGCACCAACTAAGGGGCACTATGATCGTACTTGAGCATTGGATGTAGCTAATATGCGAGTGTGTTTCACGAATGGATCAATGATTGAGCATGATGGGCCAGGGATAACTTTCTTTAGTGTTGATATTTTGAAAGACATGGTTGCTTGTTGATATGCTTGAGTATTGAAATCTTCATGTCAAAACTAGACTATTGCTTTGAACCATATAAAAGTCCAAATGTCCATGATACAAAAGAAAAGAATATGTGATGAACATGTTAGGCAGCATTCCACATCAAAAATTATGTTTTTATCATTTACCTACTCGAGGATGAGCAGGAATTAAGCTTGGGGATGTTGATACGTCTCCAGTGTATCTATAATTTTTTTATTGTTCGATGCTGTTATATTATCATTCCTGGATGTTTTACAATCATTTTAGAGAAACTTTATATGATTTTTTGGGACTAACCTATTGACATAGTGCCCAGTGCCAGTTGTTTTTTGCTTGTTTTTTAGTTCATAGAAAATCAATACCAACCGCGGTCCAAATGCAGAGAAACTTTTTGGAGAATTTTTCTGGACCAGAAGACACCTGATGGGACAAAGAAGTACCAGAGGGGGGCTCCGAGGGGAGCACAACCCACCAGGGTGCCCAGGTGGGTTGTGCCCACCTCGGTGGCCTCCCGCAATGCCTCTTTGCCCTGTAAATTCCCAAATATTCCAAAAACCCTAGGGGAGTCGATAGATCGGAAGTTCTGCCGCCGCAAGACTCTATAGCCACGAAAAACCAATCTAGACCCCGTTCTGGCACCCTGCAGGCGGGGGAAATCATCACAGGTGGCCATCTTCATCATCTCGGCGGCCACCATGATGAGGAGGGAGTAGTCCACCCTCAGGGCTGAGGGTTTGTACCAGTAGCTATGTATTTGATCTCTCTCTCTCTCTCTCTTGATGACCCACAAGTAATGGGGATCAATTGTAGCTAATTTCGATAAGTAAGAGTGTCGAACCCAACGAGGAGCAGAAGGAAATGACAAGTAGTTTCCGGTAAGGTATTGTCTGCAAATGCTGAAATTGTAAGTAGTGGAGTAGTTTGATAGCAAGATAATTTGTAACGAGCAAGTAACGATAATAGTAAAAAAAGTGCAGCAAGGTAGCCCAATTCTTTTGAGGCAAAGGACAGGCCAAAACGGTCGCTTATGATAAGCAAAGCGTTCTTGAGGGTACACGGGAATTTCATCTAGTCACTCTCATCATGTTGGTTTGATTGTGTTCGCAACTTTGATAATTTTATATGTGGGTGGACCGGTGCTTAGGTGTTGTTCTTACTTGAACAAACATCCTAATTATGATTAACCCTCCCGCAAGCATCTGCAACTATGAGAAAACTATTAAGAATAAATTCTAACCATAGCATTAAACTTTTGGATCCAATCGGTCCCTTACGAAATAGCGCATAAACTGGGGTTTAAGCTTCTGCACTCTCGCAACCCACCATCTAATTGCTACTCCACAATGCATTCCCTTAGGCCCAAATATGGTGAAGTTTCATGTAGTCGACGTTCACATGACACCACAAAGGGAATAACAACATACATACTATCAAAATATCGAACACATATCAAGTTCACATGGTTACTTGCAACATGATTTCTCCCGTGACCCCAAGAACAAAAGTAACTGCTCACAAATGATAAAAATGTTCATGATCATAGGAGTATTAAATAGCATAATGGATCTGAACATATAATCTTCCACCAAATAAACCATATAGTAATCAACTACAAAATGTAATCAACACTGCTAGTCACCCACAAGCACCAATCTATAGTTCCGGTAACAAGATCGAACACAAGAGATGAACTAGGGTTTGAGAGGAGATCGTGCTGTTGAAGATGTTGATGGATATTGCCCTCCCTAAGATGGGAGAGTTGTTGGTGATGATGCTAACGATGATTTCCCCCTCCGAGAGGGAAGTTCTCCCAGCGGAATCGCTCCGCCGGAGGGCAAAAGTGCTCCTGCCCAAGTTCCGCCACAAGGCGGCGGCACTTCGTCCCGAAAGTCCCCCCCTTATTTTTTCTAGGTAAAAATGACTTATATACTAGAAGATGGGCACCAGAGGTGGGCCGAGAAGGCCACAACCCACTAGGGCGCGCCTGGGGGGCCTGGCGCGCCCAGGTGGGTTGTGTCCACCTAGTGGCCCCCCTCTGGTGTTTATTGGCTCCATTATTTCTTAAATAATCCACAAAAAAACTCTGTGAAGTTTCAGCTCATTTGGAGTTGTGCAGAATAGGTGGCCTGGCGTAGCTTTTCTAGGTCCATATTTCCATCTGCCAGAATTCTCCCTCTTTGTGTATACCTTGCATATTATGAGGGAAAAGGCATTAGAATTACTCCAAAAAGCATTATTATGGATAAAAAAATTGTAAATAATAGTAAGAAACAGGATGCAAAATGGACGTATCAACTCCCCCAAGCTTAGACCTCGCTTGTCCTCAACCAAAACCGAAATCGAAAAACATGTCCACATGCTTTGAGAGAGAGGTGTCGATAAAATCAAAATACGGACATAGAAGCATCATGTTGATTATTATAACAGCAACAAAATTGAACATAGGACTTTTATCATAGGACTTTTATCATATACTTAAGTAATAGTTCATCACACAATCGAAGTATAAAGCAAAAAACTCTATTAGAAACCGACAAACTATGTTCTCAGTCAACTTTGCAACTACAATTCATCATCTTTTCAGGAAGGGTCACGTGTCGGAGCCTTTAGGCAAGTCCACATACCCAACCATCATATAGTCTTCTATGATTGCTAACACTCACCTCGTACCCATGAGCAAAACATTTCAACCGGACACATAGAAAGATAGGGGCTTATAGTTTCGCCTCCCAACATACTCACCTCAAGGGTGATGTCAACAATAATAACTCATGCCATCTATATTCAACTGGACATATGTGCCTAGATCTTTCCTCACCACATGATGCTTGACAAAGGAGAAAAATAAAAGGAATAGAGAGAAGAACTTTGACTCTTTGCATAAAAGTAAAAGATATGCCCTTCGCAGAGGGAAGCAGAGGTTGCCATGCGCTTATTTGTTTGTATACTCAATCCCTTAGTGCAAGAGAACGTCATGTTGTATTGCCCCTTAAGATGACAACCTTTATTATGCAGTCTATCACTTTTATTCTTTGTCATCCAAGTTCGTACAACGCTCAATTTTCTCTTACACTAAATGATCTCACACTTTTAGAAGCAATTTTTATTGCCTTTTTGCACCAATGACAACTTAGTTGAGGGATCTTACTCAATCCCTAGGTTGGAATGGTGGACACTTGAAAAAGATTTGGGTTTAAGGGTTTTTGGATGCACAAATAGTATCTCTACTTAGTGCGGAATTTTTGGCTTGCAAAGATAGGGGGCAAGCATCACATGTTAAAGGATCTATGACAATATGACTTCTATGTGAATATAAACAAACATAAACCATTAAGTTGTCTTCCTTGTCCAACCTCAACAATTTTGGCATATAATATTTTGATGAGGGCTCACAATCACAAAAGATTTCTAGGATAGTATATCTATATGTGAATCTTCTCTTCCCTTATTAATTCTTTCATGAGCTGCATCATTGACAAATGCTATGTTTGTCAATCTCTTATAAAATTTTCTACTTATACTTTTCCTTATGTGGTGCCATCACCTACCATAGGATTAGTATATAATCTTATTGATTTATTTCCTTTCTTCATTTATTTCCTTTCTCTTTTTCTTTCTTTATTATTTCTTTTCTTTATTTGCAACATGAAAGTAAAGAAAGCAAAAACTAAAACTAAACTTTATTATATAACTTGCACATGATTACAAGGATAGATCACTAAGCAAACTCTCAAAGAAGAAAGGATCGAACTAAACTTTATTTCATCTAAAAGCAAATTATCGAACTAGGATAAGTAAAAGCAAAAAGATAATGGGATGACGATACCGGGGCACCTCCCCTAAGCTTGGCGGAAGCCAAGGGGAGTGCCCATACCTAATACTCAATTTTGTTTTGGTGGTGAAGGAGATGATGGTGGTGATGAAGGAGAGATCGTGTCCTCGGATTTCCATGGCAGTGGCCCACCATCATAAGAGGAGGAGTGAGTCTCACGAGTCCTGCAACTAGCAGCCAAACTCATAACTTAAAACCTTGCCTCATATTCAAAGACTTGGTTTTGAAGATCATAGATCTAGCTTTGGAGCAAGTTGATTTGCTCGTTGAGGGTGAAGATGATGTCCTTCATGGGCTTGCCATCCACCTTGAGATCACGGGAAAGGTCCGTGATCATGAGGTGATTGGCATTAAGCCCACGCTCCACCATCCCCTTGCATCGGAAGACGTCTTGCTCCACAGCTTCAAGCCTGGCCTCCACGGTTCCCGTCCCCTTGGGACACGACACATCGTGGAGGTGAAGCACCCCCTCATGCATCTGGATGGCCTGAGAGTGCTGCACCACTTCCCACAAATATGGGTTGATGACGTTCTTGAAGAACTTGTCTTTGGAGGAGCTTGAAAAGGCCATGGTAGATGGGATCTGACAGAAAACAGCAAGGAAAAAGAGAACAGAGGATTTCTCCGCGATACGGTGATCAATAGGTTCGGGAAGTATATATAGATTTTTTTATCTTGGAGGACAAGTATATGGTAGAAGACGGAGTATGGAAGGTGTCCCAGGTGGGCACAACCCACCTAGGCGCGCCACGCCCTGGTGTCTTGTGCCCACCAGGGGACGCTTCCTGGAAGTTTATTTATTTCCAAAATTTTAAAATATTCTAAAACTAATAAAAATTATTTTTACGGATTTTTCGGAGTCCGTTTACTTACCGTATCACATACCTCTTTATTTTCACGATTCTGGAGTGTTCCGGAACGACTCTTTTATGTGTTCTTCCGGTGTCGGAGTTTGGATAATATTACTTTCAACATTGATAGGCGTACCTGAGATATAATGCTTTATTCGTTGCCCATTGACAAACTTCGGGTTAGTACCTTCGGAGTTATTTATTTTGATGGCTCCAGAGCGGTAAACCTCCTCGATGATGTATGGGCCTTCCCATTTCGAGAGGAGCTTTCCTGCAAAAAATCTAAAATGAGAGTTGTACAAAAGAACATATTCTCCAACTTTAAACTCACGCTTTTGAATTCTTTTGTCATGCCATCTTTTAACTTTTTCTTTGAATAACTTCGCATTCTCATAAGCTTGGGTTCTCCATTCATCTAAGGAGCTTATATCAAATAACCTCTTTACACCAGCAAGTTTGAAATCATAGTTGAGTTCTTTAACTGCTCAATATGATTTATGTTCTAACTCAAGAGGCAAATGACAAGCTTTTCCATAAACCATTTTATAAGGAGACATACCCATAGGATTTTTATATGATGTTCTATAAGCCCAAAGTGCATCATCTAATTTCTTAGACCAATTCTTCCTGGACCTATTAATAGTCTTTTGCAAAATTAATTTTATTTCTCTATTGCTAAGTTCAACTTGACCACTAGACTGAGGATGATAGGGTGATGCAATCCTATGGTTAACATCATACTTAGCAAGCATCTTACGGAAAGCACCATGACTAAAGTGTGAACCACCATCAGTCATTAAATATCTAGGGACTCCAAACCTTGGGAAAATAACTTCCTTAAGCATTTTAATAGAGGTGTTGTGATCAGCACTACTGGTTGGAATGGCTTCTACCCATTTAGTAACATAATCAACAGCAACAAAAATATGTGTATACCCATTAGAGGAAGGAAAAGGTCCCATGTAATCAAATCCCCAAACATCAAATGGTTCAACAGCAAGTGAATAATTCATAGGCATTTCTTGACGCTTACCGATATTACCTATTCTTTGACATTCATCACACGAAGATACAAACTTGCGGGCATCCTTGAAGAGAGTAGGCCAATAAAATCCAGATTGCAATACCTTGTGAGCAATTCTATCTCTAGCATGATGCCCTCCATAAGCCTTAGAGTGACATTTCCATAGGATTTGTTCCTGTTCATGCTCAGGTACACAACGTCTAATAATACCATCTACTCCTTCTCTTTATAAAGATGTGGGTCATCCCAAAAGTAATGTCTTAAATCATAGAAGAATTTTTTTTCTTTTGATGGTATGTAAAGCTAGGTGGTAAATATTTAGCAACAATGTAATTAGCATAGTCAGCATACCAAGGAGAACTATTAGCAACATTTATTGCAGCTAACTGCTCATCACGAAAACTATCATCAATAGGTAGTGGGTCATCAAGCACATTTCCAAGCCTAGACAAATTATCAACTACGGAGTTCGCAGCTCCTTTTCTATCAATGATATGTAAATCAAATTCTTGTAACAAGAGAACCCAACAAATAAGTCTAGGTTTACCATCTTTCCTTTCCATAAGATATTTAATAGCAGCATGGTTTGTGTGAATAGTTACTTTGGAATCAACAATATAAGATCTAAATTTATCACAAGCAAACACCACTGCTAAGAATTCTTTTTCAGTAGTAGCATAATTTCTTTGAGCACTGTCTAGAGTTTTACTAGCATAATGAATAACATTAAGTTTCTTACCAACTCTTTATCCTAGAACAACACCAACGGCATAATCACTAGCATCACACATAATTTCAAAAGGCAAGTTCCAATCAGGTGGTTGAACAATAGGTGTAGATATTAAGGCTTTCTTGAGTGTTTCAAAGGCTTCTAAACAATCATCATCAAAAACAAAAGCAATATCCTTCTGCAAGAGATTAGTAAGAGGCCTAGAAATTTTAGAGAAGTCTTTGATAAATCTCCTATAGAAACCAGCATGACCTAGGAAACTACAAATACCTTTGATGTCCTTAGGACATGGCATTTTCTCAATTGCATCAACATTAGCTTGGTCCACTTCAATACCTCTTTCAGAAATTTTAGGACCCAAGACAATGCCTTCATTCACCATAAAGTGGCACTTCTCCCAATTCAAGACAAGATTTGTTTGTTCACATCTCTGCAAAACTCGCTCAAGATTGCTTAAACAATCATCAAAAGACTTCCCATAAACAGAAAAGTCATCCATGAAAACCTCAACAATATTTTCACAAAAGTTAGAGAATATAGCAGTCATACATCTTTGAAAGGTAGTAGGTGCATTACATAAACCAAAAGGCATACATCTATAAGCATAAGTTCCAAAGGGACAAGTAAAAGTAGTATTTTCTTGATCAGGTTGAGAAACAGGTATTTGTGAAAAGCCAAAGTATCCATCTAGGAAGCAAAAGTGTGTGTGCTTAGATAATCTTTCAAGCATTTGGTCAATAAAAGGCAAGGGGTAATGATCTTTTCTAGTTGCTTTGTTTAATTTTCTGTAATCAATTACCATTTATAGCCTGTAACAATTCTTTGTGGAATAAGTTCATTCTTATCATTAGGAACAACAATAATACCTCCTTTCTTAGGGACACAATGAACAGGACTTACCCATCTACTATCAGCTATAGGATAGATTATACCTGCTTCCAGAAGTTTTAAGATTTCCGTTCTTACCACTTCCTTCATTTTTGGATTCAACCGACGTTGGTGATCAACAACGGGTTTAGCATCAGGTTCCATATTAATTTTGTGCTGACATAGAGTGGGACTAATGCCCTTTAAATCATCAAGAGTGTATCCAATAGCAGCCTGGTGCTTCCTTATAACTTTCAATAATCTTTCTTCTTCATGTTCTGAAAGGTTAGCACTAATAATAATAGGATATATCTTCTTTTCATCGAGATAAGCATATTTCAAAGTGGTTGGCAATTATTTTAATTCAAACAAGTATCACCTTTAGGTGGAGGAGGACCTCCTAGAGTTTCAATAGGCAGATTGTGTTTAAGCAGAGGACGTTGTTCAAAGAAAACATTATCTATTTTATTTATTTCATGCATATGTAAATCATTTTCATGGTCTAGCAAATATTGTTCTAAAGGATCAGTAGGTGGAACAGCAATAGAAGCAAGACAAATTAATTCATCCTTACTAGGCAATTCTTTATCATGATGATTTATACTAAACTTGGAAAAATTAAACTCATGAGACTCATCACCAAAGCTAACACCAACAGTTTGTTTCTACAATCTATCTTAGCATTAACTGTATTCAAGAAAGGTCTACCAAAGATAATGGGACAAAAGTCATCTTGTGGGGAACCAAGAACAAGAAAATTAGTAGGGTATTTTATTTTTCCGACACAAGACTTCAACATCTCTAATAATCCCAAATGGTGATATGGTGTCTCTATTAGCAAGTTTAATAGTAACATATATTTCTTCTATCTCAGCAAGTGCTATGTCTTTTATGATTTCTTCATATAAAGTGTAAGGAATAGCACTCACACTGGCACCCATGTCACATAAACCAGGATAACAGTGATCTCCTATTTTAACTGAAATAACAGGCATGCCAACAACAGGTCTATGTTTATCTCTTTTATCAGGTTTAGCAATTCTAGCTTCTTCTTCACAGAAGTAAATAACATGCCCATCCATATCTTCTTCCAGGAGATCTTTAACCATAGCAATAATAGGTTCAAGTTTAATTTGTTCATCAGGTTTAGGTGTTCTAATATAGCTTTTTTAACCACAGGTGAAACTTTAGCATGTTCCTTAATCCTAACAGGGAAAGGTGGTTTCTCAATATAAGCAGAAGGAACAACTGGATCGACATTACAAAGTATAGTTTCTTCTTTAATTGGTACTGGTTCTTTAAGTTCTTCTTAAATAGGTGGGTGATATTTAAACCACTTCTCCTTAGGGAGTTTGATGAGGACATGAATACCTTGGATACGACCAAAAATATTGCATACATGCATATTTGTCAGGTGATTTCTAATGCAAACTATTCAATAATCTATTTATGTTATCCAGAACAAAAATACTTCACACACTTTTGTGTTTTGTCTAATTGCAGGTGTATGGGACATTTGTACAATCCACATATGAAGATAAGGGAAAAGGAGAAGTTTAGGTTGTGTTCAAAAAGTCCTCTCACGTCACTTTTGGGCCAAGAGAAGATAGAGTCCAAGTCTCTCACGTTCTGGATTCAGATTCGGACTGCACAGACATACCTGACTCAAAACGCCAACAACTTTTTCATACGGACTCCGAATTGGGTGATTCTTTTTTTTGTTGGAAACTAGATTTCGTGCTCTTTCCAACCCAATTGGATTCACCTTCAAATTCGTCCGGAGCGTTGAGTTACGGACGAAACAATCTGACGTTGCAGCAGAATCCGAGTCAAACTACAAGCCTGATAGAGGCAAAGGTGTCCCGATGTTTCGATGAGATGGTGGCTATCGTTTTCTGTGGGAGTCGACCTTGACGATCCGACTACGAACGTGCGAGACGTCGCGCCTTAGCAATCGCTAAACCAACTTCCGAGGGGTTATTGACCACACCGGAGCACGATCAACCTGACCACGAGGGCCTGTTTCCTGCGAGCAAACGAAGAACAAGCAAGAAGCTGAGATTGCAATCTGGATATTGCGAATATAAGATGAAAGCTTTATTGATCAAGGTGGGGTTCTGTGACGTCTTGGTCTGGTCGTTGGACACAAACGAAGTACGCGAAGTTGCAGCTATGGCGAACTTTTAATCTAAACAAAAACCCAAGTCTAAACGACGCCCTAAGGGCTGTATATATGGAGGAAGAGAGGGGAATTTCGTGGCCCTTGAGGGTGGGGTCCGAAACCAACCCTAACTCTTGTTTCCCCACACATACGGACTCTAAAAATAGCCTATATTTAAGTATTTCGAAATTACATGGGCCTGGCCCATTAATAAGGTGACGCAGCACCTAGAATAGCCTATGGACGAATATTATGAAGTGGCATCTTGTATATTTCGTCCAAGGCTTCATGCACTCCTTATGGCGGCTTCAAAGTCCTGAAATCATCACTTGTAACTCCGTTCTTGATCCCCTTGCGCATGCCATCAACTCCATTCGTGTTCTTGCTCCAATGTTCATCCTTCTCCAAGCTAGGACCTGGTAATTTAATTGGCGTGCGCGAGCTCTAGTAATTGGTCCAGTATATGTAACAGTAGGGGCTGTGGCTGTAACAATGGTATTGATGTCCTCATCATCCTCCCCTTCTTGAAATGAAGTCGTCCTCGACGGAAGCTCATCATCCTCACCCAAATAAGGCTTCAAATCTGCAATGTTAAAAGTGGGACTAACCCCAAAATCTGCAGGTAGCTCAAGTTTATATGCATTATCATTTATTTTCTCTAAAACCTTAAAAGGACCATCAGCACGTGGCATTAGCTTTGATTTGCGCAGATTAGGAAATCTATCTTTACGCAAATGTAACCAAACAAGATCTCCAGGTGCAAACACAACATGTTTTCTACCCTTATCTCCAGCAAGTTTATATTTAGCATTCATACGCTCAATGTTTTCCTTAGTTAACTCATGCATTTTTAAAATCAATTCAGAACGTTCTTTAGCATCAAAATTAACCTTCTCCGAAGATGGAAGAGGCAACAAATCAATAGGTGCACGAGGTAGGAAACCATACACAATTTCAAAAGGGCACATCTTAGTAGTAGAATGCAATGAACGATTATAAGCAAATTCAATATGAGGCAAGCATTCTTCCCACATTTTCTTGTTATTCTTCAAAACAGCCCTAAGCATAGTAGACAATGTTCTATTGACTACTTCAGTTTGTCCATCAGTTTGGGGGTGACAAGTAGTACTAAAAAGCAGCTTAGTCCCCAACTTAGCCCATAAACATCTCCAAAAGTGGCTAAGAAATTTAGTATCACGATCTGAAACAATAGTATTTGGCACACCATGTAAGCGAATAATTTCACGAAAGAACAAATCAGCAACATTAACAGCATCATCGCTTTTATGACATGGTATAAAGTGTGCCATTTTCGAGAACCTATCCACGACAACAAATATGCTATCCCTCCCCTTCTTTGTTCGAGGTAAACCTAAAACAAAGTCCATAGATATATCCTCCCAAGGAACACTAGGTACAGGCAAAGGCATATATAAACCATGAGGATTGAGTCGTGACTTAGCTCTTTGACATGTAGTGCAGCGAGCAACAAAACGCTCAACATCCCGTCTCATCTTTGGCCAAAAGAAATGTGTAGCAAGTATATCCTCCGTCTTCTTGACGCCAAAGTGTCCCATTAATCCTCCTCCATGCGCCTCCTGCAATAACAAAAGACGAACGGAGCTAGCTGGAATGCATAGCTTGTTAGCACGAAACACAAATCCATCGTTAAGAACGAACTTGTTCCAAGTTCTCCCTTCCTTACAATTCTGCAATACATCTTTAAATTCAGCATCATGAACATATTGATCTTTGATGGTCTCCAAACCAAATATTTTAAAGTCAAGTTGTGAAAGCATAGTATAACGACGAGACAAGGCATCAGCAATAACATTTTCTTTACCCTTCTTGTGTTTAATGACATAAGGGAAAGTCTCAATGAATTCAACCCATTTAGCATGTCTACGGTTCAGTTTTGCTTGACTTTTAATGTGTTTCAAAGATTCATGATCAGAATGTATAACAAATTCCTTGGGCCATAAATAATGTTGCCATGTTTCTAAGGTCCGAACAAGAGCATATAATTCTTTATCATAAGTAGAATAGTTCAGACTAGGCCCACTCAATTTTTCAGAAAAGTATGCAACAGGTTTTCCATCTTGTAATAACACACCTCCTAATCCAATTCCACTAGCATCACATTCCAGCTCAAAAGTCTTATTGAAATTAGGAAGTTGGAGTAAAGGAGCATGTGTTAACTTATCTTTCAATACCGTGAAGGCTTCTTCCTGTGCGGTACCCCAAACAAAAGGTACATCCTTCTTTGTAAGCTCGTTGAGAGGTGCAGCAATGGTGCTGGAATCTCTCACAAAACGCCTATAGAAACCAGCGAGGCCAAGGAAACTCCTCACTTGTGTGACCGTTTTGGGCTGCGGCCAACTCTCAATAGCTTCAATCTTGGCTTTATCAACTTCAATTCCCTGTGGAGTAACAACATAGCCAAGAAAAGATACTCGGTCGGTGCAAAAGGTGCACTTTCCAAGGTTACCAAACAAACGTGAATCACGTAGAGCAATAAAAACAGCACGTAAATGTTCCAAATGGTCCTCCAAAGATTTGCTATAAATCAATATGTCATCAAAGTAAACTACCACAAATCGTCCAATGAAGGCACGTAAAACTCCGTTCATTAACCTCATGAAAGTACTAGGTGCATTAGTTAACCCAAAAGGCATGACTAACCACTCATATAATCCAAACTTAGTTTTAAATGCTGTTTTCCATTCATCTCCCAATTTCATACGAATTTGATGGTAACCACTACGCAAATCAACTTTGGAGAATATTGTAGAGCCACTCAATTCATCAAGCATATCATCTAGCCTAGGAATAGGATGACGATAACGAATAGTAATATTATTAATGCCTCTACAATCAACGCACATACGCGACGTACCATCCTTTTTCGGCACTAAAATGATAGGAACAGCACAAGGACTAAGGGATTCGCGTATATAACCTTTGTCGAGCAGTTCTTGTACTTGACGCATAATCTCCTTCGTCTCCTCTGGATTGGTACGGTATGGTGCACGGTTGGGTAATGATGCACCGGGAATTAAGTCAATTTGATGCTCAATCCCGCGAATAGGTGGTAATCCCGGTGGCACGTCTTGTGGAAAGACGTCGGCGAACTCCTGCAAAATGTTAGTGACAGCAGGAGGCAAAGAGGAAGGCGCGTCCTCGAATGAAAATAATGCCTCTTTGCACACAAAAGCATAGCAAACAGATTTGCTAAAATCTAGATCATCAATATCAGATTTGGTGGCAAGTAAACATGTACTTTTCAATTTAATTTCAGAAGCAACACTAGATTGTTTATTATTATTAGGCTGCATTTGTTGCTCAAATTCTTTTGCCACAATCTGATTTTCACTCTTAGTTTTCTCCTGTTTTGCTTTATTAGCTCTATTAATATCATCTTTCAAAATGGAATCAGGAGTCATAGGAAGCAAAGTAATATTTTTATCCTTATGAACAAGAGTATACTGATTGTTTCTACCATGGTGAATAGAATTTTTATCAAATTGCCATGGTCTACCAAGTAATAAGGAACATGCTTGCATAGGTACCACATCACAATCAACATAATCAGCATATGTAGAGATACTAAAATGCACACGAACAGTACGTGTTACCTTAACCTTGCCGCTGTTGTTGAACCATTGGATGTAGTAAGGATGTGGATGTGGTCTTGTGGTGAGAGATAGCTTCTCCACCATCTCGATGCTAGCCAAGTTGTTGCAACTCCCTCCATCTATGATCACGCGAACATAACGTTCCTTCACAACTCCCTTTGTATGGAACAAATTATGCCTCTGATTTTGCTCAGCTTGTGTAACCTGCACACTCAAAACACGTTGAGCAACTAAACATTCATACCTGTCAGCATCTTCAGGAGCCATGTATTGCGTCTCATGATCAGAATCGTCTCCACCGTGTTCGTCACGTGTAATAAGAGCCAAAGTCTCCTCATCATAGTCACTAGCGGACTCATACCCACCATCCTCAGTAACAATCATCACACGCTTAGATGGGCATTCTCTCGCATAATGACCTCCACCCTTGCAACGTCGACAAATAATATCATGTGTCTGCCCTGTTGATGCCATGGATGAAGAAGAGCTCTTTGCAGGCCCAGTAGGTGTGCTCTTGGCAGATAGTGGTGATTGTGCCTGCTTTATTGTATCACGGTTGGAGGTGGCAGCCGACGGAGGCGCCGGTGAAGTAGAACGTGTGGAAGTAGATGATGCACGTGGTGTCCATGAAGAAGGTCGACCTGCAGAAAAGTTAGTCCGCGCCAATGCCTGTCGATCCTGCACTTCACGTTCAGCTTTACAAGCAAGATGGAATAAACGAGTGATATTAGTATACTCCTTATACTCTAGAATCGTCTGAATCTCTCTATTTAATCCACCCATAAAACGTGCAAGCATAGCTTCATTCTCCTCAACAATACCACATCTAATCATGCCAGTTTGTAATTCCTGATAATATTCTTCTACAGAATTTTTTCCCTGTCTTAAGCGCTGCAATTTTTGAAGTAATTCACGTTGATAATATGGTGGAACCCAACGAGTACGCATAGCAGTTTTCAAAGCAGCCCAAGTAGCAGGAATGGGATATAATCTACAATGCTCAGACCACCAAACACATGCAAAACTAGTGAATGCACAAACAGCAGCAGGAACACGTCTCTCCTCAGGATATTGTAAACATGTAAATCGTTGTTCAGTTTCTAACTCCCAAGTAAGATATATATCAGGAACATATCTACCCTCAAATGGTGGAATATTCAATTTTAGTTTAGGGAGATGGTCATGATCTCGTACCTGAGGGTGAGCCCTACCATTGCCATTATTTGCATGTGGACGACCTGATGGTTGCTGTGCTGGTGGTGGCACGTAGTTCTGATTTTGATCAACCTCATCCTCGTAATCGCCAGCAAAATCATCCTCCTCCGCATCAGCAGCAGGAGCCACAGAAGTAGCAACAGCAGCACCAACAGTTTGGCCAGGTGCAAGAGGGAGACGGCTCGCTCGGCGGAGGGCTGTTTCACGATGTGTAGGTAGTCGTCGTTGTTGTTGTTGTAGAGGTGCGTTAGGTGCAGCCGGTGGTGGTGGTGGAAGACGCGCGAGCAATTCATTAAACCTGTCATCGAGCTTTGTTTCGAACGTCTTCTCCATGTCATCTATCTTCTCCATGGCCTCTTCAAATCTGTTTAGCACATCCTGCACCTGTCCATTCATCATTTGCTGAAATTTATCATGCAACTCCTGATTCGTCATGTTCTCCCAGTCAGTCTCGTCGGCTTGTGATCCTGCCATGGTTAGCAACAATAGAAAACACACAAGAATATGATCCTACAGAATACTAACAAGAGGTGGTGGTGGCAGGTGTCACAAATCCGTCAAGCAAATCTCAAATTCTTACCAGTTCTTACCCAGCAGCAGGCGGTGATCGGCAACCGTTGTAGTCAAAACTCTCAAAAGCTTGGATAGAGCGATTGCCAGGGAGAGTCAAACGCACGACGTAGAGGTATGTGGAGCTGGGAAGGCTTATAGTATGGTAGCAAAAAGGGTCAGCAATAATCAATTCAGAGATGCAAAGTTGAATAAACACTCAACGACGGTACTGTGCTGGTCCTAGGCTAGACCGTGCTAGAGACGCGAGCCTAGAACACTAACAAAATCACGGCGCTGCACGTAAATAAGGGAAAAGCACACTCTGGAACTTTTTTTTTCGCTTTTTTTTTTGCGCTCCTCTTTTTTTTTTTTGCGCTCCTCTTTTTTTTTTGCGAAAAATTACTATAATGGCGAGTGTCTCAAAACTCTTCCCTCGTCAAACTGATAGTATGGGCACGAAAAATTTTTTTCCACTTTTTTTTCGGAAATCAGGGCAGCGACGACGAAAAAGTGCGACAAAAAATCACTATGATGGCACGTGGCTCAAAAGACTCAGAAAAACCTAAAAATAGGATAGGGAAAAAAAAATTTGCCCGAGAAAATTTTGGCCTAAAAACTGCCCGGGGGTCTCCAGACTTTTTTTTTTCCGAGACCTACGCAGGCAAGGAAACACGAATCGGAATTGAGATTGATCTCAAGAACAAACCTAATATGAGAAGAACTCGGATTGGTGGTGGATATATGGTTGTGGTATATGGCAGCGGTGGTGGTATATGGTAGCGGTGGTGGTATGTGGTATATGGATAAGGATTCAGAGCGGTGGCGGATAAGCAAAAGTGGTAGATGGGCGATGATGATGGTGTGGCGGCGGCGTGACAACTTATGACCAGAACTCGAAACTCTAAAAGACTAGACTCTAAGACCAGCAACTTGACACGACGATGCAACCGCAAATTCAACAAAGCAAAAACCCTAAAAAGATTATGCAAAGGCTCAGATTGGTTCGGATATGATGAACTAACCCTAATTTTTTTTTTGTGGCTTTTTCGTGGACTGTAGGTATGAAGAACAAACTCGATCTAATCTACGAAAAACTGTAAAATCTCACCGAGCAACCTGGAAATCTGATACCACTTGATAGAGGCAAAGGTGTCCCGATGTTTCGATGAGATGGTGGCTATCGTTTTCTGTGGGAGTCGACCTTGAGGATCCGACTACGAACGTGCGAGACGTCGCGCCTTAGCAATCGCTAAACCAACTTCCGAGGGGTTATTGACCACGCCGGAGCACGATCAACCTGACCACGAGGGCCTGTTTCCTGCGAGCAAACAAAGAACAAGCAAGAAGCTGAGATTGCAATCTGGATATTGCGAATATAAGATGAAAGCTTTATTGATCAAGGTGGGGTTCTGTGACGTTTTGGTCTGGTCGTTGGACACAAACGAAGTACGCGAAGTTGCAGCTATGGCGAACTTTTAATCTAAACAAAAACCCAAGTCTAAACGACGCCCTAAGGGCTGTATATATGGAGGAAGAGAGGGGAATTTCGTGGCCCTTGAGGGTGGGGTCCGAAACCAACCCTAACTCTTGTTTCCCCACACATACGGACTCTAAAAATAGCCTATACTTAAGTATTTCGAAATTACATGGGCCTGGCCCATTAATAAGGTGACGCAGCACCTAGAATAGCCTATGGACGAATATTATGAAGTGGCATCTTGTATATTTCGTCCAAGGCTTCATGCACTCCTTATGGCGGCTTCAAAGTCCTGAAATCATCACTTGTAACTCCGTTCTTGATCCCCTTGCGCATGCCATCAACTCCATTCGTGTTCTTGCTCCAATGTTCATCCTTCTCCAAGCTAGGACCTGGTAATTTAATTGGCGTGCGCGAGCTCTAGTAATTGGTCCAGTATATGTAACAGTAGGGGCTGTGGGTGTAACAATGGTATTGATGTCCTCATCAAAGCCCAAAGGTGTTGCATCACCTCCACTTGGGCCCATGAGCCTTGTACGACCTAGGGTTAGTTTTAGGCTGCATTGGGACGTCCTCCCACCTCCTTGGCCGCCACCCCTTGCTCCTATATAAGTAGATCCATCTAGTAGCTTTTTCCTTGGGATTTGTTTAGTTAAAAGTTAGCCATTGCAACTTCGTGTACTTCGTTTGTGTCCAACGACCAGACCAAGACCGCTTACGGATCCCCACCATTATCAATACCTCATATATATTTGCAATATTCAGATTGCTTTATCATATTCTTGCTCGTTCTTCGATTGCTTGCAGGAATAGACCTTCGTGGTCAGGCTGACCGTGCTTCCGGCATCGTCAGTAACCTCAGGAGATTGGTTTAGCGATTGCTAAGGTGCAACGTCGTGCACGTTTGTAGTCGGATCGTCAAAGTCGTCTCCACCAAATTGATAGTTATCATCTCATCGAAAGATCGGGACACCCTCGCCTCTATCAAGTGGTATCAGTTTTCAGGTTGCTCGGTGAGAATTTCCAGTTTTCCTAGATTAGATTTATTTTCTTACCTATTGTCCAAGAAAAAGCCACAAAAAAGAGTTAGATCTATTCATCCTTGGTCCAAGCCAGTCTGAGCCTTTGCAATTTTCTTTTCATTGCTTGCATAGTTGAATTATCGGTTGCATCGTCGTGTCGAGTTGCTGGTCTTAGTGTCTAGTTCGTTTAGAGTTTCGAGTTCTGTTCACATTAGTCACGCCACCGCTGCATCATTATCTCTTCCGCTGTCCACCACCCATCCATCAATTTCCACCACGTGCTACCCACCATTCATTGTCATAATAATAGTTGAGATCGTTCACATCTTCACTTGATCCAATCTGCATCTTATCTAGTTTGTTTTGGAAAGAGGGAGAAAAAAAAGAGAGAGAAAAAACGAGAGAAAAAAAGGAGAGAAAGAAAAAAAGTGTGAGGAAAAAAAGAGAGAAGAAAAAAAAACAAAAAAATCAGCACAAACTTTTTCAGAGGAAAGTTGAAGACAAAGTTGTTGATATGTCCTGCTTGGCTGTTGTTTCACCTCATTATCTTTACTGCCGTTGTGATCTTCACTTATATCTTGCTGTCCAGAGCTACTTAGTATCCTTCACTGATGCTAGTTGTGCTACGACGTGACCTCATTAGTGTTCTAGGCTCGCGTCTCTAGTTCGGTCTAGCCTAGGACCAGCACAGTACCGTCGTTGAGCGTTTATTCAACATCGCATCTCTGAATTGATTATTGCTAATCTTTTGCTACCATATATAGCCAACCCAGCTCCACATATTTCTACACCGTGTATACGTACGTTCCCCTGGCAATCGCTTTACACAATCTTCAGAGTTATTTGACACCGCTAGTTGCCTCTCACCACCTGCTGCATGGTAAGAACTTGTAAGATATTGATATTTGCTTTACTGTGAGCACTTTACAACCACATCCTAGTAGTTCATAGGAACATTATTCTCGAATTTTGGTTCTTGTTTCTACTAATCATGACAGGTTCCAGAGATAGAAGTTCTTGGACGACGGACACATCTTCACCATCACGAGAGTTGGGACAACACACACAAGCACATGGTCAGGTTATCTTTTTACCGTCATTTGAGGGTAGATTTAATCCTACTACTTATCTAGCTTGGGAGCTTGAAGTAGAACAAGTTTTTAGTCACCATGACTTTTCTGAACTTGAGCGAGTGCGAGCAGCCACTAGAGCATTTACTGATTTTGCTTCTGTTTGGTGGAGTGTACATTGTAAGAAAAACATTGATAACCAACCCACAACTTGGAAAGTTTTGAAAGCTGTAATGAGACAACAATTTTTCCCTCCTTATTATCGTCGTGAATTGCTTCGCAAATTTGAACAATGTAAACAAGGCAACAACACTGTTCATGCTTACTACCAAGAGTTCAAATCTTATATGCATCATTGTGACATAGAAGAATCTGAGAATGATACAATGAATAGATTTTTTGGTGGTTTGAACCATGATATTCAGGCAAGATTTCAGTATATTCCTCGTTGCATTACTGGTATGTATGTCCGTGCTTGTACCTTTGAGAGACAGATATAGGAGGATGCATTAGGTGACTACAACAACTACTATTCCAGTTCATGCTCACCACGGCCGGTGGGTTCCTCCATCATTGCACCTCGGATTATGAGCGCGGCATCATCTCAAGGGTATGGTACATTGTCAACGTCCGTACCTACATCAGCTACATCTTTGCCACAAGGTAACAGTAAAGATATTGATGATATAACTTCACATGAGAAAGATGCATGCCTAGTTAACTTGAATGCGTCATGTATTGAGTTACCTGTTGATTTGAGCACACCACCTATTTTAGAGAGTGATCAAACAACTGAAATATCAACAATTTTGAGTGCACCCATTGAATTAACTGTTGATGCAAAAGAACTAATGTTTAATCATTTTGATATGGCCTCCAATCTTGGTGATGATTCTGTGTCCAATGACTTATTGCATGTTTGCTTATTTAAGCATGTTGTAGCATGTAAATTTGATGCAAGTAAGGTTTATTCACCAAAGTTGGGATGGTTTAAGGATGAACATTGCGAATCTTTTGAAATGAATAAGAGCTTCACTTATATGTGCAAACTGAGTTCTAATATTTTCATGCCTTCTACTTCTTGTGATAATTTTTTGGCTTTAGTTTTTATGAACTATGAAAGTTACTCATGTATACATGTGTCATACGTGCAAAAATCAAGGGAAGTTAAACTGGATGACATATACATATACAACATGTACATCTTGTCTCTTTTGTTAGCCACATTTCAGATTAAGCAACGTCGAGGACGGCTTTGTTTTCAAAAAGGGGAGGATGATGAGGACATGAATACCTTGGATACGACCAAAAATATTGCATACATGCATATTTGTCAGGTGATTTCTAATGCAAACTATTCAATAATCTATTTATGTTATCCAGAACAAAAATACTTCACACACTTTTGTGTTTTGTCTAATTGCAGGTGTATGGGACATTTGTACAATCCACATATGAAGATAAGGGAAAAGGAGAAGTTTAGGTTGTGTTCAAAAAGTCCTCTCATGTCACTTTTGGGCCAAGAGAAGATAGAGTCCAAGTCTCTCACGTTCTGGATTCAGATTCGGACTGCACAGACATACCTGACTCAAAACGCCAACAACTTTTTCATACGGACTCCGAATTGGGTGATTCTTTTTTTTGTTGGAAACTAGATTTCGTGCTCTTTCCAACCCAATTGGATTCACCTTCAAATTCGTCCGGAGCGTTGAGTTACGGACGAAACAATCTGACGTTGCAGCAGAATCCGAGTCAAACTACAAGCCCAAAGGTGTTGCATCACCTCCACTTGGGCCCATGAGCCTTGTACGACCTAGGGTTAGTTTTAGGCTGCCTTGGGACGTCCTCCCACCTCCTTGGCCGCCACCCCTTGCTCCTATATAAGTAGATCCATCTAGTAGCTTTTTCCTTGGGATTTGTTTAGTTAAAAGTTAGCCATTGCAACTTCGTGTACTTCGTTTGTGTCCAACGACCAGACCAAGACCGCTTCCGGATCCCCACCATTATCAATACCTCATATATATTTGCAATATTCAGATTGCTTTATCATATTCTTGCTCGTTCTTCGATTGCTTGCAGGAATAGACCTTCGTGGTCAGGCTGACCGTGCCTCCAGCATCGTCAGTAACCTCAGGAGATTGGTTTAGCGATTGCTAAGGCGCAACGTCGTGCACGTTTGTAGTCAGATCGTCAAAGTCGTCTCCACCAAATCGATAGTTATCATCTCATCGCAACATCGGGACCCTCGTCTCTATCAGAGTTCAACATGAGTAGCAAATGATTCACTAAAGGAGGCTACTATCTCAGAGTCAAGTCCATATTTAGTGCTAAACTTTTGAAAAGCATCGGTATCCATAAAATATTTAACACAATCATACTTAAGTTTAATACCTGACTCTTTACCTTCATCGAGTTCCAAATCTTCAGAGTTGCATTTAATTCTTTCCAAAAGATCCCACCGGAATTCAACAGTCTTCTTCATAAATGAACCAGCACAAGAAGTTTCAAGCATGGTTTGATCATTACGAGAAAGTCGAGCATAAAAATTCTGGATAATGATTTCTCTTGGGAGCTCATGATTGGGGCATGAATATAACATTGACTTAAGCCTCCCCCAAGCTAGAGCAATACTTTCTCCTTCACGAGGCCAAAAATTATATATATAATTCCGATCACGATGAACTAGATGCATAGGATATTTTTTTTGGTGGAACTCCAATTCCATGATCCAATATCATCACATAGCCTATACCATGCCAATGCTTTTCCCTTGAAAGATAAAGGGAAAACCTTTTTCATCTCTTCATCCTTGGGTAAACCTGCAAGCTTAAACAATCCACAAATTTGTTCCACATATATCAAGTGCATATCAGGATGTTCGGTTCCATCTCCCGCATAAGGATTAGCTAGCAGTTGTTCTATCATACCCGAAGGAATTTCATATTCAATATTTTCAGTAGGTGTAGTAGGTTGAGGGGTTGCTAATTGTGGTTTCCGGACAAGGTGAAGATACCCTGAACAAACCCCTCAAAGGATTGTTTTCTATAGTAACAAGTGACAATAAATTTCAGCACACTATATAAATGTTTCCTTACCAAATTCCACTTACCAAAGGCGCTTCACTCCCCGGCAACGGTGCTAGAAAATAGCCTTAATGACCCACAAGTATAGGGGATCAATTGTAGCTCTTTTCAATAAGTAAAATTGTCTAACCCAACGAGGAGCAGAAGGAAATGACAAGTAGTTTCTGGTAAGGTATTATCTGCAAATGCTGAAATTGTAAGTAGCAAAGTAGTTTGATAGCCAGATAATTTGTAATGAGCAAGTAATGATTATAGTAACAAAAGTGCAGCAAGGTAGGCAAATACTTTTGAGGCAAAGGACAGGCCAAAACGGTCTCTTATGATAAGCAAAGCTTTCTTGAGGGTACACGGGAATTTCATCTAGTCACTTTCATCATGTTGGTTTGATTTGTGTTTGCTACTTTGATAATTTGATATGTGGGTGGACCGGTGCTTAGGTGTTGTTCTTACTTGAACAAACCTCCTACTTATGATTAACTCTCTCGCAAGCATCCGCAACTATAAGAAAAGTATTAAGAATAAATTCTAACCATAGCATTCAACTTTTGGATCCAATCGGTCCCTTACGAAATAGCGCATAAACTGGGGTTTAAGCTTCTGCACTCTTGCAACCCACCATCTAATTGCTACTCCATAATGCATTACTTTAGGCCCAAATATGGT
Source organism: Triticum urartu (assembly GCF_056163025.1). Lineage (NCBI taxonomy): Eukaryota > Viridiplantae > Streptophyta > Magnoliopsida > Poales > Poaceae > Triticum > Triticum urartu. The sequence goes on from NC_141876.1 coordinate 276,396,030, forward strand.
GAAGTGCCATGTAGTCGATGTTCACATGACACCACTAAGGGAATAACAACATACATACTATCAAAATATCAAACACATATCAAGTTCACATGGTTACTTGCAACATGATTTCTCCCGTGACCTGAAGAACAAAAGTAACTACTCACAAATGGTAAACATGTTCATGATCAGAGGAGTATTAAATAGCATAATGGATCTGAACATATAATCTTCCACCAAATAAACCATATAGTAATCAACTACAAAATGTAATCAACACTACTAGTCACCCACAAGCACCAATGTATAGTTTCGGTAACAAGATTGAATACAAGAGATGAACTAGGATTTGAGAGGAGATGGTGTTGTTGAAGATGTTGCTGGAGATTTCCCTCCCCAATATGGGAGAGTTGTTGGTGATGATGATGACAATGATTTCCCCTTCCGGGAGGGAAGTTCCCCCGACAAAATCGCTACGTTGGAGGGCAAAAGTGCTCCTGCCCAAGTTCCGCCTCAAGGCGGCGGCGCTTCTTACCGAAAGTCCTCCCCTTATTTTTTTTCTAGGTCAAAATGACTTATATACCAGAAGATGGGCACTGGATGTGGACAGAGGAGGCCACAACCCACCAGGGCGCGCCTGGGGGGGCCTGGCATACCCAGGTGGGTTGTGCCCACCTGGTGGCTCCCCACTGGTGTTTATTGGCTCCAGATTTCTTAAGTAATCCATAAAAAGCTCCGTGAAGTTTCAGCTCATTTGGAGTTGTGCAGAATAGGTGGCCTGACGTAGCTTTTCCAGGTCTAGATTTCCATCTGCCGGAATTCTCCCTCTTTGTGTATACCTTGCATATTATGATAGAAAAGGCATTAGAATTACTCCAAAAAGCTAGTGCCGTATCACCCTAGGCTATAACTATCTCACGAGGAATATCATCCAACAAGTCACTGATCCAATGCCTACGAACTTTTCCATATTGTTTCTGCTAAGTTACTACTTCTATCATCACTGTTACACTTGCTACAAAATTACTGCTATCACTGTTACTGTCACTATTGCTGCTGTCACCACTATCGAAACTATCAAACTACTTTGCTAGTGATCACTTTGCTGCAGATAATTAATCTCCAGGTGTGGTTGAATTGACAACTCAGCTGCTAATACCTTCAAATATTCCTTGGCTCCTGTAAGTGCATCTAGTGCCACCCCTAGTTGGTTTTGGAGTATTGACGACAAACCTAGTTGAGGGACTAATGTGTTTGTGAGAATTGCAGGATAACACAGGTAGAAGTCCCTCATTGATTCGGTTTTGCTACCAGAGATGACCCCTAAAAATGTATGAAGACATTGATGTCAAAGGTGGTTTATGAAGATATTCTCATTAAAGACTATGACAAGAGAAGACATCGCATGAAGCCTATGGAGCTCGAAGACTTAGATCTTTCGTAGTTCTGTTTCTTCTTCGTTGAGTCATAGGAACCACCATACTGTTAAGTGGGGTCCAAGAGAACCAGTCAGAATGACTGAAGTGATGCTTAACCAAAACCTATGTCTTCGAGTGAAGACTATGAGAGCGAATCTTGTCCAGAGTCGGACAAGTCAGCTTTGCTTGTAGCCCAAGTAAAGTTGCCGTGTGAGTTTGAAATCTGACCGTTGGAACACGTGTCAGTTCCTTAGTGACCCAGGGTCATTTCGGACAAATCAGGTCGGGTTGCCTAGTGGCTATAAATAGCCCACCCCCTACAACCATAAACGGTTGGCTGCTCTGAGTTAGTGTACGGCTTTTGTCGTTTGAGAGCAACCCACCTCGAAGCCTTTGAGAGAGAATTCCTTGCGAGGATAAATCCCTAACCACCCAGAGCCAAAGAGTGTTAGGCATCACTTAAGTCTTCTTGTCTGTGTGATCTGAAGACTTATTACACTTGAGGACTGTGAATCCTCCAGTCGGTTAGGCGTCGCGTTCTGAGTATCCAAGAGACATTGTGGATCGCCGGTGAATGAAGTCTGTGAAGGTTTGGGAGTCTACCTTGAAGACTTACCAGAGTGATTGGGCGAGGTCTGTGTGACCTTAGCTCAAGGGGAATACGGTGAGGACTGGGTGTCCTGAGCTGCGTGTTTAGGACTGGGTGTCCGGGACTGTGTGTCCTAAGGTTTAAATACCAAGCCGCCCTAACCAGACGTACAGTTGTCACAGCAACTGGAACTGGTCCAACAAATCATTGTCTTCAACGAGTCACTGGTTTCATCCTTCCCTTCTCTTTACTTACTGTTGGTCCTTGTGAAGTCATTGTATGATTGCACTCTCTTCTGTCTTCACTGAGTGACTGCGTGTTCTGTTTGGCTTCATAATATCTTCCTACCTGATCCTCACTACATTGCTGCTATTAGTCATTGTGCTTTCACTTCATTGAATACTTGACTATGGTTTGCCTAGTGTAGTCTACCTTCCGCTGCATGGTAATAGGTTTATTTCTATCGTTTGTCTTCGAAACTTCCATGTTTTGAAGACTTTCATAAAAATCACCTATTCACCCCCCCTCTAGTCAATATAATGCACTTTCAATTGGTATCAGAGCAAGGTACTCCCTTGTTCTGTGTGATTCGGTTTAACCACCAGGAGTTATAGCTATGTCGACTGCAGGGATAATTAAAGTCTCCGCTGCGTGCCCCGTCTTCGATGGAACTGAATATCCGTACTGGAAGAATAAGATGTGCATGCATCTTGAAGCCATTGACGTCGACCTATGGTATGTCGTCAAGAACGGCGTTCCCAAGGCTGGAGAAGGTGTCACTGCTGCTGATGTCAAGAAGTTCATTCAACTAGACTCTACTGCCAAGAATATCATCTGTGGTCATCTGACCAAAGGACAGTATGGCCGTGTGAGTGCTTTGGAAACATCTAAGCTAGCCTGGGACTGTCTCTGCAAGGTCAACGAAGGCGTCTCAACCCAGAGAGATCAGAGAATCAGTGTCCTTCGCAACCTCTTCAACCGCTTCAAGAGAAATGACAATGAGAATGTCCAACTCACGTTTGATCGACTCACTGACATCACAAATGAGCTTCAAGCCCTTGGCGCTACTGAGATCACCAAGCATGAAGTCATCAAGACACTACTGAGATCACTTGACAGTTCGTTTGACACCCTAGCCCTGATGATTCAAGAACGTCCTGATTTCAAGACACTCGATCCGTCTGACATACTTGAGAGGCTCAACACACATGAGTTTCAGCTTTCTGAGAAAAGAGATATCTATGGTCCAAACTATGGGCGAACTCGCGCCTTGAAGGCAAAAGCTGTCTCCTCATCTGAAGAAGAATCTGACAGCAGTTCTGATGATCCTGAAGACATTGGAAGGGAACTTGCTATGCTTGTGAAGAAGTTCCAAAAATTCACCAAGAAGAAAGGTTTCAGAAAGTCTTGACGATCAAGCTCAAGGAATGATGAAGCTTCTGCTCATGACTACAAGAAGAAAACATGTCACAAGTGCAAGAAACCTGGCCACTTCATCTCTGAGTGTCCGCAGTGGGACAATGAGAACAAAAAGAAGAAGAAGAGCAAGGAATATGACTCTGACGACAAGAAGAAGAAGAAATACTCCAAGTCTTCCTCAAAGTCTTCATCACACAAGAAGAGCTCATCTAGCAAGGCACGTGCGTTTGTTGGCAAGGAAATGGATTCAGAGGAGGAGTCCGCTTCTGAGGAGGCGGAGGTAGAGTCTGAGGAGGAGTCCGCTTCTGAGGAGGCGGAGGTAGAGTCTGAGGAGGAGTCCGATTCTGGCGTTGCAAGTCTGGCTACAGCATATGTTGCCAAGTCCATCTTCAACACTGAAGACAATGACTTCATCACCGACACCGATGCAAATGACAAGGACTACTCCGCTCCTACCTACTGCTTCATGGCACGCGGTGCCAAGGTAAACACACGCACTACTCACTATCAAACATCTAGTGAAGATGACTCTGATTGTGGTTCAAGACCCAGCTACAAAACACTTGCTAAAATTGCAACTGAACAACAGAAAGCTATGGAACATATTCAAAAACTGTTAGACAAAAGCGATGATCTGTTAGGCGCTGAAATGACTCGATCTGAGTCCTTAATTGAAGACATAAAAAATCTTCACGTTAAGTATGAGGAACTTGAAAGTCGTCATGAAACGCTCTCAACAACTCATGAAAAGCTTTCCTATGATTATCTTCAAAGGAAGCAAGATCTTGAGAAATTGAGAGTGGCTCATGAAGATCTTCAAAAGGAAAACGAGTCACTTCGTGCCGAACAGATTAGTTCCGCTCAGGAAGGATTTGAACCACCATGTCTTAAATGCATTGAGCGTGATAATGCTACTTCTATTGCTGAATATTCTACTGCTACTACTGTTGCAATATCTTCAACTGTTGATGTGGGAACTAACCCCTCTGCTGAGGATACCACTGCTATTGCTGATGAGAATACTAGGTTGAAGACATTGCTTGAAACAGGGATGTACAAAAGTCTTAAAGGGCATCAGACACTATGTGATGTCCTCAAAAGGCAGATCCTGAATCGAAACCCGAGGAAAGAGGGTGTTGGGTTCGTAAGGAAAATGAATGCTGATGGCTCTTACTGGAAACCTGAGCAGTACCCCAAAACCACATGGGTTGCTGGAAAGGAACCTTCAGCAGATCCATCCAATCTATCTGGCTTCACTTGTGCTAACCCCATTGTCATTGATGAATCCTTTGATGCAAACTATAAACTGTTTAAGAATCAGAATGGTGAAGTGTTTGCCAGGTACATTGGTACTGATGAGGACATCAATACCATTGTTACACCCACAGCCCCTACTGTTACATATACTGGACCAATTACTAGAGCTCGCGCACGCCAATTAAATTACCAGGTACTTTCATTTCTTGGTAATGATTCTAATGTTCATGAGATTATGATGCTGCCTAAATTGGATACATTTGTTTTGCTTACAAATGAAGGGCCTAGCTTGGAGAAGGATGAACATTGGAGCAAGAACACGCATGGAGTTGATGGCATACGCAAGGGGATCAAGAACGGAGTTACAAGTGATGATTTCAGGACTTTGAAGCCGCCATAAGGAGTGCATGAAGCCTTGGACGAAATATATAAGATGCCACTTCATAATATTCGTCCATAGGCTATTCTAGGTGCTGCGTCACCTTATTAATGGGCCAGGCCCATGTAATTTCAAAATACTTAAGTATAGGCTATTTTTAGAGTCCGTATGTGTGGGGAAACAAGAGTTAGGGTTGGTTTCGGACCCCACCCTCAAGGGCCACGAAATTCCCCCCTCTTCCTCCATATATACAGCCCTTAGGGCGTCGTTTAGACTTTGGGTTTTGTTTAGATTAAAAGTTCGCCATAGCTGCAACTTCGCGTACTTCGTTTGTGTCCAACGACCAGACCAAGATGTCACAGAACCCCACCTTGATCAATAAAGCTTTCATCTTATATTCGCAATATCCAGATTGCAATCTCAGTTTCTTGCTTGTTCTTCGTTTGCTCGCAGGAAACAGACCCTCGTGGTTAGGTTGATCGTGCTCCGGCGTGGTCAATAACCCTCGGAAGTTGGTTTAGCGATTGCTAAGGCGCGACGTCTCGCACGTTCGTAGTCGGATCGTCAAGGTCGACTCCCACAGAAAACGATAGCCACCATCTCATCGAAACATCGGGACACCTTAGCCTCTATCAAGTGGTATCAGATTTCCAGGTTGCTCGGTGAGATTTTTACAGTTTTTCGTAGATTAGATCGAGTTTGTTCTTCATACCTACAGTCCACGAAAAAAAGCCACACAAACAAAAATTAGGGTTAGTTCATCATATCCGAACCAATCTGAGCCTTTGCATAATCTTTTTAGGGTTTTTGCTTTGTTGAATTTGCGGTTGCATCGTCGTGTCAAGTTGCTGGTCTTAGAGTCTAGTCTTTTAGAGTTTCGAGTTCTGGTCATAAGTTGTCACGCCGCCGCCGCACCATCATCATCGCCCATCTACCACTTTTGCTTATCCGCCACCGCTCTGAATCCATATCCATATACCACTACCAATCTGTATCCATATACCACCACCAATCTCTATCCATATACCACCACCGCTACCATATACCACCACCGCTGCCATATACCACAACCATATATCCACCACCAATCCGAGTTCTTCTCATATTAGGTTTGTTCTTGAGATCAATCTAAATTCCGAGTCGTGTTTCCTTGCCTGCGTAGGTCTCGGAAAAAAAAGTCTGGAGACCCCCGGGCAGTTTTTAGGGCAAAATTTTCACGGGCAAAATTTTTTTTTCCCTATCCTATTTTTAGGCTTTTCTGAGTCTTTTGAGCCACGTGCCATCATAGTGATTTTTTGTCGCACTTTTTCGTCGTCGCTGCCCTGATTTCCGAAAAAAAAAAGTGAAAAAAAAAATTCCGTGCCCATCCTATCAGTTTGACGAGGGAAGAGTTTTGAGACACTCGCCATTATAGTGATTTTTCGCAAAAAAAAAGAGGAGCGCAAAAAAAAAGGAGCGCAAAAAAAGAGCGAAAAAAAAGTTCCAGAGTGTGCTTTTCCCTTATTTACGTGCAGCGCCGTGATTTTGTTAGTGTTCTAGGCTCGCGTCTCTAGCACGGTCTAGCCTAGGACCAGCACAGTACCGTCGTTGAGCGTTTATTCAACTTTGCATCTCTGAATTGATTATTGCTGACCCTTTTTGCTACCATACTATAAGCCTTCCCAGCTCCACATACATCTACGTCGTGCGTTTGACTCTCCCTGGCAATCGCTCTATCCAAGCTTTTGAGAGTTTTTGACTACAACGGTTGTCGATCACCGCCTGCTGCTGGGTAAGAACTGGTAAGAATTTGAGATTTGCTTGACGGATTTGTGACACCCGCCACCACCACCACTTGTTAGTAGTCTGTAGGATCATATTCTTGTGTGTTTCTATTGCTGCTAACCATGCCAGGATCACAAGCCGACGAGACTGACTGGGAGAACTTGACGAACAAGGAGCTTCATGATACGTTTCAGCAAATGATGAATGGACAGGTGCAAGATGTGATAAACAGATTTGAAGAGGCCATGGAGAAGATAGATGGCATGGAGAAGACGTTTGAAACAAAGCTCGATAACAAGTTTGCTGAATTGCTTTTGCGTTTTCCACCACCACCACCGGCTGCTCCTGCCGCACCTCTGCAACAACAGCAACAACACCGACTACCTCCACGTCGGGAAATAGCCCTCCACCGAGCGAGCCGTGTCCCTCTTCAGTCGGGCCAAACTGCTGGTGCTGCTGTTGATACTTCTGTGGCTCCTACTGCTGATGTGGAGGAGGATGCTTATGTGAGAGATTATGAGGATGAGGTTGATCAAAATCAGAACTACGTGCCACCAACAGCACAGCAACCACCAGGTCGTCCACATGCAAATAATGGCAATGGTAGGGCTCACCCTCAGGTACGAGATCATGACCATCTCCCTAAACTAAAATTGAATATTCCACCATTTGAGGGTAGATATGTTCCTGATATATATCTTACTTGGGAGTTAGAAACTGAACAACGATTTACATGTTTACAATATCCCGAGGAGAGACGTGTTCCTGCTGCTGTTTGTGCTTTCACTAGTTTTGCATGTGTTTGGTGGTCTGAGCATTGTAGATTATATCCTATTCCGGCTACTTGGGCTGCTTTGAAAACTGCTATGCGTACTCGTTGGGTTCCACCATATTATCAACGTGAATTACTTCAAAAATTGCAGCGCTTAAGACAGGGAAAAAATTATGTAGAAGAATATTATCAGGAATTACAAACTGGCATGATTAGATGTGGTATTGTTGAGGAGAATGAAGCTATGCTTGCACGTTTTATGGGTGGATTAAATAGAGAGATTCAGACGATTCTACAGTATAAGGAGTATACTAATATCACTCGTTTATTCCATCTTGCTTGTAAAGCTGAACGTGAAGTGCAGGTTCGACAGGCATTGGCGCGGACTAACTTTTCTGCAGGTCGACCTTCATCATGGACACCACGTGCATCATCTACTTCCACACGTTCTGCTACACCGGCGCCTCCGTCGGCTACCACCTCCAACCGTGATACAATAAAGCAGGCACAATCACCACTATCTGCCAAGAGCACACCTTCTGGGCCTGCAAAGAGCTCTTCTTCATCCATGGCATCAACAGGGCAAACACATGATATTATTTGTCGACGTTGCAAGGGTGGAGGTCATTATGCGAGAGAATGCCCATCTAAGCGTGTGATGATTGTTACTGAGGATGGTGGGTATGAGTCCGCTAGTGACTATGATGAGGAGACTTTGGCTCTTATTACACGTGACGAACACGGTGGAGACGATTCTGATCATGAGACGCAATACATGGCTCCTGAAGATGCTGACAGGAATGAATGTTTAGTTGCTCAACGTGTTTTGAGTGTGCAGGTTACACAAGCTGAGCAAAATCAGAGGCATAATTTGTTCCATACAAAGGGAGTTGTGAAGGGATATAAAGCAAAACAGGAGACAAATAAGAGTGAAAATTAGATTGTGGCAAAAGAATTTGAGCACCAAATGAAGCCTAATAATAAACCATCTACTGTTGTTTCTGAAATTAAATTGAAAAGTGCATGTTTACTTGCCACCAAATCTGATATTGATGAGCTAGATTTCAGCAAATCGTTTGCTATGCTTTTGTGTGCAAAGAGGCATTATTTTCATTCGAGGACGTGCCTTCCTCTTTGCCCCCTGCTGTCACTAACATTTTGCAGGAGTTCGCTGACGTCTTTCCACAAGACGTGCCACCGGGATTACCACCTATTCGAGGGATTGAGCATCAAATTGACTTAATTCCCGGTGCTTCGCTACCCAACCGTGCACCATACCATACCAATCCAGAGGAGACGAAGGAGATTATGCGTCAAGTACAAGAACTGCTCGACAAAGGTTATATACGCGAATCCCTTAGTCCTTGTGCTGTTCCTATCATTTTAGTGCCGAAAAAGGATGGTACGTCGCGTATGTGCGTTGATTGTAGAGGCATTAATAATATTACTATTCGTTATCGTCATCCTATTCCTAGGCTAGATGATATGCTTGATGAATTGAGTGGCTCTACAATATTCTCCAAAGTTGATTTGCGTAGTGGATACCATCAAATTCGTATGAAATTGGGTGATGAATGGAAAACAGCATTTAAAACTAAGTTTGGATTATATGAGTGGTTAGTCATGCCTTTTGGGTTAACTAATGCACCTAGTACTTTCATGAGGTTAATGAACGAAGTTTTACGTGCTTTCATTGGACGATTTGTGGTAGTTTACTTTGATGACATATTGATTTATAGCAAATCTTTGGAGGAACATTCGGAACATTTACGTGCTGTTTTTATTGCTCTACGTGATGCACGTTTGTTTGGAAACCTTGGAAAGTGCACCTTTTGCACCGACCGAGTATCTTTTCTTGGCTATGTTGTTACTCCACAGGGAATTGAAGTTGATAAAGCCAAGATTGAAGCTATTGAGAGTTGGCCGCAGCCCAAAACGGTCACACAAGTGAGGAGTTTCCTTGGCCTCGCTGGTTTCTATAGGCGTTTTGTGAGAGATTTCAGCACCATTGCTGCACCTCTCAACGAGCTTACAAAGAAGGATGTGCCTTTTGTTTGGGGTACCGCACAGGAAGAAGCCTTCACGGTTTTGAAAGATAAGTTGACACATGCTCCTTTACTCCAACTTCCTAATTTCAATAAGACTTTTGAGCTTGAATGTGATGCTAGTGGAATTGGATTAGGAGGTGTGTTATTACAAGATGGAAAACATGTTGCATACTTTTCTGAAAAATTGAGTGGGCCTAGTCTGAACTATTCTACTTATGATAAAGAATTATATGCTCTTGTTCGGACCTTAGAAACATGGCAACATTATTTATGGCCCAAGGAATTTGTTATACATTCTGATCATGAATCTTTGAAACACATTAAAAGTCAAGCAAAACTGAACCATAGACATGCTAAATGGGTTGAATTCATTGAGACTTTCCCTTATGTCATTAAACACAAGAAGGGTAAAGAAAATGTTATTGCTGATGCCTTGTCTCGTCGTTATACTATGCTTTCACAACTTGACTTTAAAATATTTGGTTTGGAGACCATCAAAGATCAATATGTTCATGATGCTGAATTTAAAGATGTATTGCAGAATTGTAAGGAAGGGAGAACTTGGAACAAGTTCGTTCTTAACGATGGATTTGTGTTTCGTGCTAACAAGCTATGCATTCCAGCTAGCTCCGTTCGTCTTTTGTTGTTGCAGGAGGCGCATGGAGGAGGATTAATGGGACACTTTGGCGTCAAGAAGACGGAGGATATACTTGCTACACATTTCTTTTGGCCAAAGATGAGACGGGATGTTGAGCGTTTTGTTGCTCGCTGCACTACATGTCAAAGAGCTAAGTCACGACTCAATCCTCATGGTTTATATATGCCTTTGCCAGTACCTAGTGTTCCTTGGGAGGATATATCTATGGACTTTGTTTTAGGTTTACCTCGAACAAAGAAGGGGAGGGATAGCATATTTGTTGTCGTGGATAGGTTCTCGAAAATGGCACACTTTATACCATGTCATAAAAGCGATCATGTTGTTAATGTTGCTGATTTGTTCTTTCGTGAAATTATTCGCTTACATGGTGTGCCAAATACTATTGTTTCAGATCGCGATACTAAATTTCTTAGCCACTTTTGGAGATGTTTATGGGCTAAGTTGGGGACTAAGCTGCTTTTTAGTACTACTTGTCACCCCCAAACTGATGGACAAACTGAAGTAGTCAATAGAACATTGTCTACTATGCTTAGGGCTGTTTTGAAGAATAACAAGAAAATGTGGGAAGAATGCTTGCCTCATATTGAATTTGCTTATAATCGCTCATTGCATTCTACTACTAAGATGTGCCCTTTTGAAATTGTGTATGGTTTCCTACCTCGTGCACCTATTGATTTGTTGCCTCTTCCATCTTCAGAGAAGGTTAATTTTGATGCTAAAGAACGTTCTGAATTGATTTTAAAAATGCATGAGTTAACTAAGGAAAACATTGAGCGTATGAATGCTAAATATAAACTTGCTGGAGATAAGGGTAGAAAACATGTTGTGTTTGCGCCTGGAGATCTTGTTTGGTTACATTTGCGTAAAGATAGATTTCCTCATCTGCATAAATCAAAGCTAATGCCACGCGCTGATGGTCCTTTTAAGGTGTTAGAGAAAATAAATGATAATGCATATAAACTTGAGCTACCTGTAGATTTTGGGGTTAGTCCCACTTTTAACATTGCAGATTTGAAGCCTTATTTGGGTGAGGAAGATGCGCTTCCGTCGAGGACGACTTCATTTCAAGAAGGGGAGGATGATGAGGACATCAATACCATTGTTACACCCACAGCCCCTACTGTTACATATACTGGACCAATTACTAGAGCTCGCGCACGCCAATTAAATTACCAGGTACTTTCATTTCTTGGTAATGATTCTAATGTTCATGAGATTATGATGCTGCCTAAATTGGATACATTTGTTTTGCTTACAAATGAAGGGCCTAGCTTGGAGAAGGATGAACATTGGAGCAAGAACACGCATGGAGTTGATGGCATGCGCAAGGGGATCAAGAACGGAGTTACAAGTGATGATTTCAGGACTTTGAAGCCGCCATAAGGAGTGCATGAAGCCTTGGACGAAATATATAAGATGCCACTTCATAATATTCGTCCATAGGCTATTCTAGGTGCTGCGTCACCTTATTAATAGGCCAGGCCCATGTAATTTCAAAATACTTAAGTATAGGCTATTTTTAGAGTCCGTATGTGTGGGGAAACAAGAGTTAGGGTTGGTTTCGGACCCCACCCTCAAGGGCCACGAAATTCCCCCCTCTTCCTCCATATATACAGCCCTTAGGGCGTCGTTTAGACTTTGGGTTTTGTTTAGATTAAAAGTTCGTCATAGCTGCAACTTCGCGTACTTCGTTTGTGTCCAACGACCAGACCAAGACGTCACAGAACCCCACCTTGATCAATAAAGCTTTCATCTTATATTCGCAATATCCCGATTGCAATCTCAGTTTCTTGCTTGTTCTTCGTTTGCTCACAGGAAACAGACCCTCGTGGTCAGGTTGATCGTGCTCCGACGTGGTCAATAACCCTCGGAAGTTGGTTTAGCGATTGCTAAGGCGCGACGTCTCGCACATTCGTAGTCGGATCGTCAAGGTCGACTCCCACAGAAAACGATAGCCACCATCTCATCGAAACATCGGGACACCTTATCCTCTATCAGGTACTAACTGCAAGAATGGACCGCCTATGAAGAAGATCTGGGTACCGAAAAAGTGTCTGGAGAATCTTCCTGAGAATGTCATCATGACACCACAGGTGAAGAAGACAAACCCCAGACCACATGCTTCATACGGTCCAAAGGCTTCATACAGACAGAGGACTCACCTGAGTCACACTAACGCAAATGTTTTGCCGGGAAACCATACTCAGGCCTATGAATATGAGTGCGGTTCATCAAACCGCCATGTTCATAAGACCAAGAACTATTCTGCTTATTCTTATGAGTACTATTCTCCGCCTGCAAGACTTTTTACTAGGGCCCCAAAGCCAAAGTTCTCAGACGCTGCACTTAGACTTATTACTTCTAAGCCACCCTTGAAGATGTGGGTGGCTAAGAAAGCTTAACTCTCTTTTGCAGGGAAGGGTCTCCAGCAGAAAACCAAAATCGTCTGACGCTATTGCTGGGGACCTTAAACATCTTGTAGGCCGCAAGATCAAATGCCCGAATGGTCTTATTATGTACTTCGTTCCTGAATCGCTTGCTACTCTCCCTATCAGTCCTAATCTGGATATAAGCTCTCATAACCCACTGGTTTGTCAAATGTTTTTGCTTCACAATTCTCTTTGTGAAGCCTATCCCCCTAACTGCACTGTAGGGTACGACACCAGCGTCTTCAGAATGGATTATTGATAGTGGGTGTACCAATCACATGACTGGCAAAAGAAGCCTTCTTATGGACTCAACCTTACGTCCATCCGACAAGAGTCACATCACATTTGCTGACACTGGTAAAAGCAAGGTATTGGGTCTAGGTAGAGTTGCAATCTCAAAGGATCAACACATGGATAAAGTCATGCTTGTTGAATCCCTTGGCTTCAACTTAATGTCTGTCTCAATGATTTGCGATTTGAACATGATCGTAATGTTTGGAAAATATCGCTGCCTTGTTCTAATGGAATCTGACAAGTCTCTAGTGTTTGAAGGGTATCGGAAAGATGATTTGTACGTGGTAGATTTCTCAGCAGGACCACAGCTTGCCGTATGTCTTCTAGCAAAAGCTTCAAAATGATGGCTCTGGCATCGGAGGCTAGGGCATGCTGGCATGAGGAACCTCCACACCCTTGCAAAGAAGAAGCATGTCATAGGCATCGAGGGCGTCAAGTTCAAGAAAGATCACTTATGCGGTGCCTGTGAAGCAGGAAAGATGACGAGGGCCAAGCATCCCTCGAAGACAATCATGACAACTACTCGACCCTTCGAACTGCTCCACATGGATCTTTTAGGTCCCACTCATTACTCAACTCTTACTACTACTGCTTGTCTCTATGGCTTTGTCATTGTTGATGATTATTCTAGATATACTTGGGTGCACATAATCCTCTACAAGACTGAAGTGCAGGATGTCTTCAGACGCTTCGCCAATCGAGCAATGAACAACTATGGCGCCAAGATAAAGCACATCAGAAGTGACAATGGCACTGAATTCAAGAACACTGGCCTTGATACATATCTTGATACTTTGGGCATCACACATGAATTCTCAGCTCCGTACACGCCACAGCAGAATGGCGTCGTCGAACGCAAGAACAGAACACTCATTGAGATGGCCCGAACGATGCTAGATGAATACAAGACTCCAAGAAAATTCTGGCCTAAAGCCATTGATACTGCATGCCATACAATCAATCGTGTTTATCTTCACAAGCTTCTGAACAAGACATCTTATGAGCTCCTTACTGGCAAGAAGCCAAATGTCAGTTACTTCAGAGTATTTGGAGCCAGGTGCTGGATCAAGGATCCACATCACACTTCAAAATTTGCACCAAAAGCACATGAGGGTTTTATGCTTGGATATGGAAAGGATTCGCACTCCTACAGAGTCTTCAATCTCTTCCATTATAAAGTGGTTGAAACAGTGGATGTGCGGTTCGATGAGACTAACGGTTCACAAAGAGAGCACCTGCCAAACGTGCTAGATGAAGTTCCATCTAGTGAATCAATCAAACTAATGGGAACTGGAGAAATCATACCCTCTGAAGCTCAACCTGAAGAGGAACTTATCATCTCCGCACCTGATCAACCTGAAGACAATGCTCAGCCTGAAGACAATCCCTCTAACAATGACAATGATCAGCAAGAGCAAAATCTTCGCCCTGTACATCCTCGTGTTGCCAATGAAGTGCAGATTGAGAGAATAATTGATAGCATCAATGCACCCGGTCCGCTCACTCGTTCAAGGGCAACTCAGCTAGAAAATTTCTGTGGGCACTTCGCATTCGTCTCAATAACAGAACCCAAGAAAGTTGAAGAAGCCTTCATGGAACCTGAATGGATTCAAGCCATGCAAGAAGAGCTTCAATAGTTTGAGCTGAATAATGTATGGGAACTGGTTAAGTGTCCTGATCCTCGGAAGCACAATATAATAGGCATCAAATGGATATACCGCAACAAGCAAGATGAGCATGGTCAAGTTGTGAGAAACAAAGCTCGTCTCGTTGCTCAAGGATATACTCAAGTGGAAGGAATTGACTTCGATGAAACATTTGCTCCTGTGGCTCGACTTGAAGCCATACGCATACTCCTGGCCTATGCAAATCATCATAACATACTTCTATATCAAATGGATGTGAAGAGCGCTTTTCTCAATGGCAAGATTGAAGAAGAAGTGTATGTTGCACAACCACCTGGCTTTGAAGATCCAAAACATCCTGACATGGTATACAAGCTCAACAAGGCACTGTATGGCCTCAAACAAGCCCCTCGGGCCTGGTATGACACACTCAAATACTTCCTGAAGAGCAAAAGCTCCATACCTGGTTCCCTTGACCCCACTCTCTTCGAAGACATATGATGGTGAACTGTTTGTGTGCCAAATATATGTGGATGACATCATCTTCGGCTGCACGAATCAGAAGTACAGTGAAGAGTTTGGATATATGATGCAAGAGCAATATCAGATGTCCATGATGGGAGAGCTGAAGTTCTTCCTCGGTCTTCAAATACGACAGCAATGCAACGGCATCTTCATATCTCAAGAGAAGTATCTCAAAGATTGCCTGAAGAAGTTCGGTATGCAAGACTGCAAAGGCTTCACGACGCCAATGCCAGCCAAACATCATCTGGGTCCCGACGACAATGGTAAAGAGTTCGATCAAAAGGTATACCGCTCCATGATTGGTTCTTTACTTTATCTATGTGCATCTAGGCCAGATATTATGCTTAGTGTTTGCATGTGTGCTCGATTCCAAGCGGCACCAAAGGAATCGCATCACTTAGCTGTGAAGCAAATTCTTTGATATTTGGCTCACACCCCAACTCTAGGATTGTGGTATCCAAAGGGCTTAGAGTTTGATCTGGTTGGATTCTCGGATGCTGATTATGCTGGTGACAAGGTGGATCGCAAGTCTACATCAGGCACATGCCATTTTCTGGGACGATCACTTGTATGTTGGTCTTCAAAGAAGCAGAACTGTGTATCTCTCTCCACTGCTGAATCTGAATACATTGCTGCTGGATCTTGCTGCGCTCAGCTTCTGTGGATGAAGCAAACACTCAAGGACTATGGCATTCATCTGAAGCAAGTGCCACTCTACTGCGACAACGAAAGCGCCATCAAGATTGCCAACAACCCAGTTCAGCACTCGAAGACAAAGCACATTGAAATTCGTCATCACTTTCTCAGAGATCATGTTGTGAAGGAAGATATTGATATCATACACGTCAATATTGAAGAGCAATTGGCAGATATCTTCACCAAGCCCTTGGATGAGAAGAGATTTTGCAAGTTACGGTGTGAGCTAAATATCTTGGAATCCTCAAATGTCCTGTGATCAGGCACACATCCTAACACTTATGCATATTGATGACTTAGATGTGCAACACACGAAGTAAAGTATATCTTCAATCAATGAAGACATACATTCTAAGTGTGAATACATTAATGTGGAATTTGACTTCGGAGCGCCACGATAATTGTGCGCCGTGTCTGGGTCTAATACTTCCTATACGGTGGGTAACGCCACCACCAAAGGTTCTGGTTGAAGTGTTTCACTCATGGCGTTACATTTGCTATGTCTTCACATTTGGTTTGGCTTCAATCTCAACATGTCTTCATGATTATCTTCACTATGTTGATTATATATATATACTAG
Source organism: Triticum urartu (assembly GCF_056163025.1). Taxonomy (NCBI): domain Eukaryota; kingdom Viridiplantae; phylum Streptophyta; class Magnoliopsida; order Poales; family Poaceae; genus Triticum; species Triticum urartu. The sequence goes on from NC_141876.1 coordinate 276,412,462, forward strand.
TGTTCTGTCCTCTACAGCATTCACTTATAGCTATGTCTTCTTGTTGAATCTTTTGAACTAAGTGAATGTGATCGGACCCTAACCTCTCTATGCTTTCTATCTCAAACTCTATCTCTCCAAATCATATGCATTCTATTGAAACTGTCGAATGTCTTCTCTGCGTCCTTGTCAGCAGAAGATACAGAGACAAACATTAAGTCCGTTTTCAATGCTCATTCCTTCACCTGAAACCCGGAGAAGTGGGAACGACCACCCGACAATCCAGGCGTGCGTGGGACGTGGAACAACCCCCGATATGCTGCATGATGGCCACGTGTTCCTCAGATGTGAATCGCCAGGGGCACCTGTGTAATAACATTGTGCCGCCCCTGTCCCTATAAATATACACCTCACCACAGTCGTTATCTCCTCTTCCACTCTCGCACGAACCCTAGCGCCACCGCTAGCTCTCGACAACGCCGGCGACGAAGCGCTTCGCTGCCGCAACCTCTCCGACGCCGTCTTCACGCCGACCGCGGACATCGTCTTCTCCGTCGTCGCCGTAGGTGTCCTCCGTCGCCAAGTTAGGGCACGGACGATCGAACTGCTCGGCCTCCTCTTCCACTCCGTCTAGCAGTTCTTCGTGTGGTAAATAAAACTTCCTTTTTACGGCCCCTTTGATCCCATAGCTTCATCACTTTCTACCAAAAGCAGTTTCTATTCACACAAGTTGGATCTATTTCATACTGCATCTCATAATATGCCTAGTATATTCACTTATGCTTCACAAAGTAGTTAGATTCCTCACTTGTACTGATCCATGGATTCGTACAAATCTGGAACCAACTCCTTATCTATGAGTGAATGTCTTCGCACGATGAGGTCAATGTCTCCTAAACTGATTTATCTTCAAAATCTTCTGAGAATGCATATGACCTCTTCCCCTTCCCTCGCACCTTAATGCTGTCACAGGTACATGTCCGTGGGAGAATCCCTTGGTTCTCATAGTATGCATTCATTTGTAGAATTCTTACAGCATCATATAAATTCTCCCGAAGCCAGTTCCTGTTTGTCTAGCAAGCGAAAGCCTTTGAAGCCTTTGAACGTATTGAAGCCTTTCAGTTTAAAGTTCATGGCTTCAGAGAAATCTGCAAGGAAGGGAGGCAGACAGCGTCGTGGGGGAACATCAAGAGATTTGCCTGATGACCTCTCAGAACTTTACAAGATAGATCCTGAAGAGGATTATAATCAGCGCAAGACCCGAATCCAGTGGATTCGAAGATATTGGGCAGAACAGTGGTACAAATACAGATTCGTGACCAAGGAATATGTTGAGAAGAGTGCTATCAAAAGTCCTTGGGGTGATATTCTCTTCCGAGGCCTTCCACACAAGAACAGAGCTGAAGCTATTGCTCAGGATTTCTATCCGTGTATGGTCCGTGGACCTCAACCTGAAGATGCCGACCCATCATCATTGCTATGGTGTCGTGACGATAATCTCTTCAAGCGCAACTTCCAGCATGCAAAGGCATCGGCCAAGGAAAACAAGAAGTCCTTGGGACTAGACTTCAACCCTGGTCCTTCTGCTCCCCGGGCTGACGGCACACGCGATGCAGAACCCAATGTCATCGGTCCTTTCTACAACCTTGATGGCCTCATCACCCACATCTCAGTTCAAGGTGCAAAACTGGATCATTCTGATGATGATGCTGACACTGATGAAGCCCCAGCTCCTACTCCAAAGCCGCAGAAGCCAAAGAAGGCTAAGGCTTCAAGATCAGCTGCTGCACCAAAAATCTCACGGGCGAAGCCACTGGCTACTGCACCTCCTGAAGACAGTGTGCAGTCTGAAGATTTGTCACGCGTCTCCAAGCCCCAGAAGGTCAAGATGCCTCTGCCACACACTGGCCAAGAACTGACAGCTGCTGCTATTCTGCGCAATGATGCCATTGATCTATCCAGTGATGAAGATCTTGCAGATGACGCTCTTGAGCAATTGATCAAGAGCAAAGAAGAAGCAGAAATCTTCAATGATCTGCCTCTCTTTGATGTGGCAATCATCCACAACTTCATTGATGAGTGGTTTGACATGCCCAACCTTAGCTTCGAAGATCTGCAACTTCTAATTGGCCTCAGTGTCGCCTTCCATGGCGCCATTGCTTCAGAATTAGCTATCGCCCAGCGCATTGTTGAACTGAAGCAAAAGATTGACTATGAGAAAGCTCAGTTCAAGAAGCATATGGCCAAGCTAAGCGTGCAAGACGTCAAGAACTTCAAGCACATGCTGCACGAGCTTAAAGAAGCCTTTCTCAAGAAGCGTGAAGAAGCTCAAGGTTCTCGTGAGCGCATGAAGAGCCTGGCTGACAAGTGTGTGCAAGCCTACAATGAGGCTGAGAAGCACAAGGCCCTTGGGCGTCCTGGCATCGACCCCAGGATGGCTGCAAAGAAGAAGAAGCCCGCTATGGCCGAACCCGACGCACCAAGGCAGGAATCAGATCCCATTGTCTTCCCAACTAGCATGACTGGCTCGAAGCCAAAGGCCCGTTCAACTGCTTCAAAGCTGAAGAAGACGAGGACTGCTGAGGCTGAAGCCAGAAAGAGGAAACATCCTGAAGCCTCTGCTACTGCTCCCTCCAAGAAGAAGTGGAAGACCAAGAAGGAACGGGTTGCTCCCATAGAGCCCTTGATTGTTGAACCCATCTCCATGGTTCGCCCTGACGCTGAACCTCAAGAGCGTCAACTGACTGTCCATGAGCCTGCTTTCACAGAGGCTCATGAAGTTGAAGACTTTCCAGCGGCTGATCCCATCGCTGCTGAAGACATTGGTCACCATGACCATGTTGAAGATGATGCAGTTCTTCCTGAGCTCGAGCACCAACAGGTATCATCGCCTGTGCTAACGCACAGCAAGCTCATCAGCATTGGTCGTCCTCTGACGCCAATTGCTCAGGATGCATCATGGGCTGATCGCCCACAAGCACAAGAAGAAGAAGACTTTGAGGCCCAGCCAACTCCAACTCCACAGGCGTCGCCCGCGTTACGCAGGCTTCGCAAAGGACCAAGGCCTCCAGTCTCTGAGTCTGAAGCTAAAGCTGCTGAAGACATTCCGGCTGCATCAGCCGATGAAGAAGAAACCCCAAGCGCTGCTACACCCCCGTCTCACCAAGAAGCTGTTCTCGAGGAGAACGTGACTGTGACCGACCCTCCAGCTCATCAAGTGGAGGTTGAGAATCTTGAGGCTGCCACCGACGCCACTGACGCTGTCATGACTAAAGCCAATGTGGAGCCTTCACCAACCCAAGCACCAGAAGTCAGCGAAGCCACTAATCCTACTGCTTCTGTTCCTGCGCCTGCTGCTGGTCCTCAGTTTGACTATCATGTTGAGCACAGGTCTCAAGTACAGAAGCCAATCCCAAGATTGCCCAGGTTTCCAGGTCCTGCATCAGCACCTAGATCCTTCAATGTCAATGGCTTCAAAGCAGACAACACTTTCTTCAATAGCTCCAGGAACCCCTACTCAAGGGAAAGAATATCATTTGATCGGTTCTGGAGCTATCCGCAGCGAAGCTATTACTCCTGCATTCTATACAATCAAGGTCGCATATTCCCACATAAGCGTCTTGACATTGAAGCAATAGCTGGTCTGCCCTATCTGGAAGAAGCTCTGGATTGCTTCAAAGAGGTTGGATTGCTGTCGTTTGTTACCGACCAAGAGCATTGGAATGAAGAGTTGCTGCTCCAATTCTATGCCACACTTCACATCCGTGGGTACAACAGAGATCCGAAGACTTGGGTCCTGGAGTGGATGACAGGAAATGTTCATCACAAAGCCAAAGCCTTTGATATCATTGAGCTCATTGGTCTACCCACTCCTGGCGATCTCTACGAACCTGGCTGTCAGCTTCACAGTGAAGCTATGGAGAGCATCTTTCAGAAGCCTGAACCAAACATGAGTCAGATGCTCAGTATGATGAAGCCATTGCCCCAAGATGCTGCATATCCCAAGGAGTTCTTTGTTGAAGACCTTGAATATCTGCCAAGGACTATTTATCACATCATAAGGCGAACTCTCTGGCCCATCAAAGGACATTCTCCACATGCCAAGCTGGAAGGTGCAATGAAGACTTTGGTCTTCTATATTCTTCATGGCAAATGCTTCAATGCACAGGACTTCTTCATCCGCCAACTTGCTGCATCAGGCTCTGATCTTTTTGGCTTGAAGTTCTACGCTCCATGGATAATGCGGCTGATTAAACTCCACTCTGCTATCTCATATCAGCCATCTGCTCGCAATCATCGGATCTTTCTGCCTGATGTGGATATGTCTGTTGAAGCCATTTATCCTGAGCCTGCCAAGGAACCTCTAAGTCTTCAGAATGCAGAGCATCAAAGTTTTTCTCAGAACATTGAAGGAGTTGAAGCAGTCACTCATGTGTATCCTTTGGCTGGAACTACACGTGCACCACATCCTGCCCTTACTGAAGCCACCGATAGCACAATTGCCCAATGACCCAAGAAGCGCACTCGTGTTCTCAATGACCGAGAGCTTTTGGTGGCTCTTCATCAGAAACAGGATAGGCATCATGACTGGCTGAAGCGTCAAATGCAAAGCCTCTTGGTGGATGTCAACCGCATTCGCAATCTTGCCACCAAGAATGCCTTTGATGCCGATGAAACCTCTCGACGCACATGGAAAGGCCTGGCGCTGATGTGCTCTGAAGATGATCTTCAAGAGGATGGCTTCTCTGAACGCTTCAAGTTTGACTCCACACCTCCTCGAAGGGAAGTGTTGCGACGAACTCCATCTCTTGAAGACTCTGAGTTCTCTTCCTCTGCTGCAAATGTGAATGCCAGAGTGATCGAGGATGAAGACGATGCTACTTCACCGCCACCTCCTTCAGCACGCGTCGACACTGCTCCAAGTTCTTCTGCACCGCCGAACACCACCGACGACCCTGCTGCTTCACCTACTCTTCATGGGAACGAGTAGATGCTCTATGTCTTCAAACCTTTTTGGTCCTTACTGATAAAAGGGGGAGAAGCATAAGAGTTTGATAGTCTTCAAGCGGGACCTTATGGGCGGTTGCTTTATATTTTGCTTCGTGTTTACAACTCTCGTTTTGATACATTTGGTTCTTTGAGTTGTAACACTTAAACTCGATGGTCGTCTGCTACTTATTTGCCACTTTGTGATGCGATGATAAATTCCGCATGTGCGATGATAAATTCCGCACTTAGATCATTTTGCAGACGTCCATTTTCCATTATGCATGTCATTATCTTCACATACCTTCACATGCATAGTGGATTGTCATCATAAGTTGAAGAGGATCTCCACAAGCGCAACCTGCCATGTGCATTTGCATTCCAAAAGCAAATTACTTATATGCACATCTTCAGGGGGAGCCCTCACAGCTTATGAAGACAATTCCCTATCCTCTTACAATTTCACATATTATATTCCCCGTTGAAAACTTCAACTAGTTTGTCATCAATCACCAAAAAGGGGGAGATTGTAAGTGCATCTAGTGCCACCCCTAGTTGGTTTTGGAGTATTGACGACAAACCTAGTTGAGGGACTAATGTGTTTGTGAGAATTACAGGATAACACAGGTAGAAGTCCCTCATTGATTCGGTTTTCCTACCAGAGATGACCCCTAAAAATGTATGAAGACATTGATGTCAAAGGTGGTTTATGAAGATATTCTCATTGAAGACTATGACAAGAGAAGACATCGCATGAAGCCTATGGAGCTCGAAGACTTAGATCTTTTGTAGTTCTGTTTCTTCTTCGTTGAGTCATAGGAACCACCGTACTGTTAAGTGGGGTCCAAGAGAACCAGTCAGAATGACTGAAGTGATGCTTAACCAAAACCTATGTCTTCGAGTGAAGACTATGAGAGCGAATCTTGTCCAGAGTCGGACAAGTCAGCTTTGCTTGTAGCCCAAGTAAATTTGCCGTGTGAGTTTGAAATCTGACCGTTGGAACACGTGTCAGTTCCTTAGTGACCCAGGGTCATTTCGGACAAATCAGGTTGGGTTGCCTAGTGGCTATAAATAGCCCACCCCCTACAACCATAAACGGTTGGCTACTCTGAGTTAGTGTACAGCTTTTGTCATTTGAGAGCAACCCACCTCGAAGCCTTTGAGAGAGAATTCCTTGCGAGGATAAAGCCCTAACCACCCAGAGCCAAAGAGTGTTAGGCATCACTTAAGTCTTCTTGTCTGTGTGATCTGAAGACTTATTACACTTGAGGACTGTGAATCCTCCAGCCGGTTAGGCGTCGCGTTCTGAGCATCCAAGAGACATTGTGGATCGCTGGTGAACGAAGTCTGTGAAGGTTTGGGAGTCTACCTTGAAGACTTACCAGAGTGATTGGGCGAGGTCTGTGTGACCTTAGCTCAAGGGGAATACGGTGAGGACTGGGTGTCCTGAGCTGCGTGTTCAGGACTGGGTGTCCGGGACTGTGTGTCCTAAGGTTTAAATACCAAGCCGCCCTAACCAGACGTACAGTTGTCACAGCAACTGGAACTGGTCCAACAAATCATTGTCTTCAACGAGTCACTGGTTTCATCCTTCCCTTCTCTTTACTTACTGTTGGTCCTTGTGAAGTCATTGTATGATTGCACTATCTTCTGTCTTCACTAAGTGACTGCGTGTTCTATTTGGCTTCATAATATCTTCCTACCTGATCCTCACTACATTGCTGCTATTAGTCATTGTGCTTTCACTTCATTGAATACTTGACTATGGTTTACCTAGTGTAGTCTACCTTCCGCTGCATGGTAATAGGTTTATTTCTATCGTTTGTCTTCGAAACTTCCACGTTTTGAAGACTTTCATAAAAATCGCCTATTCACCCCCCCTCTAGTCGATATAATGCACTTTCAGCTCCCCTTGTGTCGAATCTATAAATTTGGGTTGAATACTTTACCCTCGAAAACTGCTGCGATCTCCTATACTTGTGGGTTATCAAGACCTTTTTCTGGCGTCGTTGCCCGGGAGCATATCTATATTTATTGAGTCACTTGGGATTATTATCATATTATCACTATGAAGAATCTGAAGGATCCAAAGACTAAGATATTTCCCTCAAAGACGAGGGGAGGTAAGGAACTGCCATCCAGTTCTGCTTTAGATTCACCTTCTATTGTGAATAAACCTGCAACTCCACCACATGCTATTAATTTTGATATGTTGCAAGTTATTGATGATGCTACTTCTACTATGAATGATGTTATGATGATGCTAGTACCTTGCTTGATAATGATGATGTGCCACTTGGTGAATTTCATAAACAAATTGCTAGAGTTATACAACATGATGTTGTTGAATCTGATGATGAGCTTGAAACTGAAACTCCTAAAACTCCTGCTATAACTAGCCCTCCTAGATATGAATTGCCTAAGGTACCGGAAGGTTATGTTATGAGTGAAGAAACAACTAGAGATATTCTTGCTTGCAATGATAGAGATGATCTAGAGAAATTATTACACAAGTATAAAGAAAAATCTCTGAATGCTAGAATGAAATGTGATCCTAAGTTTGCTACTTCACCTATCTTTATTGATGATAAGGATTATGAATTCTCTGTTAACCCAGAGTTAATTACTTTGGTTGAATCTGATCCTTTCCATGGTTATGAAACTAAAACTATTGTGGCACATCTTACTAAGTTGAATGATATAACCACCCTTTTTACTCATGATGAGAAAACTCGCTATTACTTTATTCTCAAATTATTTCCTTTCTCATTAAAGGGTGATGCTAGAGCTTGGTACAATACTCTTTCTCCTGGTTGTGTGCATAGTCCCCAGGATATGATTTATTACTTCTCTGAAAAATATTTTCTGCTCATATGAAACAAGTTGCCTTACAGGAAATATTTAACTTTGTGCAAACTGAAGAAGAGAGTCTCCCACAAGCTTGGGGGAGGCTTTGCCAATTACTTAATGCTTTGACTGATCATCCTCTTAAGAAAAATGAAATACTTGTTATCTTCTATAATGGACTAATCGATGCTTCTAGGGACTTCCTAGATAGTTGTGATGGTTGTGTTTTCAGGGAATGAACTGTTGGACAAGCTGAAGAATTATTGAATAACATATTGAAAAATTATGATGATTGGACTATTCCTGAACCACCGCCTAAAACCACTCCGAAGAAGAGGGGTATATTATATCTCAGTCCCGAAGATATGCAAGAGGTAAAGAAATCTATGAAGGAAAAAGGTATTAAAGCTAAGGATGTTAAAATTTTACCTCCTATTGAAGAAATGCATGGGCTTAATACACAGCCACTGCCTAAGGTGGTAGAGGTAAATTCTCTTACGAAGTTTAATGATAGTGATAATCCTCGCAATATGCATCCTAGTCAATGCCTTTTTGAGTTTGAAAACTACATTAGAAAACAAGATCACTTCAATGCAGATGTTATGAAACAATTGAAATATAATTCTGATATGATTGCTCGCTTGAGTGACTTGTTATTTAGAATATCAATGATGTTAGAGGTGTTGGAAAGCATGCTTCTATGGTTCAAACTCAGTTAGAACAGGTTGCTAAATCTCAAAGAGAATTACTTGATGAAATGAATCATAATATGCATGACTTTGCTGTTAGAGTTGCAACTAGAGGAGGTAAAATGACTCAGGAACCAGTTTGTCCTGAGGGACACCCTAAAAGAATTGAACAATATTCACAAAGAGCTAACACTAGTGCACCTAGTCCTTCTAAAAAGAAAAAGGGAAAGAAAAATGATAGGACTTTGCACACTGCTAGTGAACCTGAAATAGAGAAACCCCCTGATAATGATAATGAAGTTTCTACCTCTGATGCTGAAACTCAATCTGGTAATGAACACTCACCTAATGATAATGAAAAAGATAATGATGAGGTTCATGAAGACTCTCAACCAACCAATGAAAAAGAACCAGATAATGATGTTGAGATAGAACCACCTGTTGATCTTGATAACCCACACCCTAAAAATAAAAGATATGACAAAAGAGACTTTGTTGCTAGAAAACACGGTAAAGAAAGAGAACCATGGGTTCAAAAACCTATGCATTTTCCACCCAAGTCAACTAAAAAGAATGATGATGAAGAATTTGAACGCTTTGCTGAAATGCCGAGGCCAGTCTTTTTGCGTACTCGCTTAACTGATATCTTGAAAATATCTCCTTATGCAAAATATATGAAAGACATCATCACAAATAGGAGGAAAATACCAGAAGCTGAAATCTCCACTATGCTTGCTAATTACACTTTTAAAGATGGTGTACCTAAAAAACTTGGAGATCCGGGAATACCAACTATACCTTGCTCTATCAAAAAGAATTGTGTTAAAACTGCTTTGTGTGATTTAGGAGCTGGTGTTAGTGTTATGCCTTTCTCTTTATAAAAAAGACTTGACTTGAATAAACTCACACCTACTGAAATATCCTTGCAAATGGCTGAGAAATCAACTACCATACCTATCGATATCTATGAGGATTTGCCCGTTGTTGTTGCTAATGTTACTATTTTGACTGACTTTGTTATACTTGAGATGCCCTAGGACGATAACATGTCGATTATCCTTGGTAGACCATTCTTGAATACTGCAGGGGCTGTTATTGATTGCAATAAAAGCAAAGTCACTTTTCATATTAATGGTAATGAACATATGGTGCACTTTTCGAAGAAATAATTCTAAGTGAATTGTATTAATGTTATTGAAAAATCTCTAACGACCACTATTGGAAGTTTTCAAATACCTCTACCTACTGTTAAAAAGAAATATGAAATGCTTATTGTTGGGGAAATGCATATCCTCATTGAGGTAACTTAGCAATTTACGGAAGTTCTTCGGTTTCATGCTAATCAAAAGTGGTTGTTAATAAGACTTGATCAACCTTATTAATGGATCACTTTTGAACGGTATGAAGTTGATGAATCTAGTAAGCACTACCTTCTGTCCCTACTTTTTATTCTCTGTTTTTATTATTTAAATAAAATAAAATGCCATGTTTTGTCTATTTTTTGAATTTCCCATGCAATAAAAAAATGACCCAAAAATAAAAGTTCTTAGAATGCCCTGAAAAATTAATACGACTTTTTCTGAATATTTGAGAATTTTTGGTGCAATAAACATTAGAGGGAGGTGCACCAGGTGGGCACAACCCACCTGGGTGTGCCAGCACCCCCAGGCGCGCCCTGGTAGGTTGTGGTCCCCATGTGGGCTACTCACTTATCTCTTCATACCACATCATCACTTACCTCCAAAAAAATCCCCTTTGCTCTCTCTCCCGTGTTCTTGAGCTCAAACCCACGGATTTCGATCTCTTTGCTCGATACTCCGTTTCTGAAACTATTTCGGGGGATTGTTGCTTCGTATGTGACTCCACCATTTGTGCAATTAGTTTTTGTTTTAGTGTTTTATACTTTGAATAATGAGCTACTCTTGGTGCTGTTGTAGATGTGCTTGCATGTTGAATTCATAGTGTTCTAAGTAGTTTGAATGCTTGCTATGGCCTGTATGTATCCCTATGAGTAGTTGCTATCAATCTTACAAAGTTTTGTTGACAATTTTTTGTCACTCCAAAAATTTTATTTTCAGAAAATTGTACGCAGACATGATGAACCTATTTGGAAGGAGTTCTTCGAGGAGACGATCCTCGGGGGCATCTTCTAGTGACAGTTCTGCTCGTCGGTCTTATGTTGAACCAAGTGAAAGTTCCACGCAAGATGCCGCCACCAAGACATATTTATGGCATAGTGATGAATATATGGTGCGTGTGGGCATTAAGGAGGAATTTGAACAATGCGTTCACAATGCCGGCCTCGGTCCCTACATATCAGATAAGTGTGAACAGCACCAACTTCTCACTGAATCATTTGTCAAAGGATTTAAATATTTTCCACATGAGTCTAGGGTGTCGTTTATGCTTTATGATAACCCATTTACTATCCCACTGGAGAATTTTGCTTACCATTGAAAACTTCCATTTTGGGGTTCGCTTGATGAGCCACCAATGGTTGAGTACGAGTCTTTCTTGACTAGCCTTTGCTACGGTGAAAATAGAGGAGTGAGACAAGGAAGAATAAAGAGCATTCACTTTCCCGCAATTCAGTATTTTGCATTATTTAACGGGAAATGCATAGTAGGCAAGCAAGACTGTAACATACTTTGTGCGCCAGACTTGAGCCTCCTTCACACCGCTCTCACTAGTGAAAGGAATTATAACCTTGGAGAGATTGTTGCACGTAGACTTCACCACAATGCTAATAGTGGTTGGTTCTATGGTGGAATTTATGCCACGCGTTTAGCACGAGAGCTAGGTGTTTCGCCTTTGCCCTTTGATCCTATCCTACCCACGCGGTATTTAGATTTTGACACTTTGAAAGAACAGAAGATCCTTAAGGGAAAGGTTAATAATTGCACTTACAATCTAATGTTTAACCAAAAATCTATTATGGACACATATTTGCCTGCGCCTGCTCTTTTTGATTATAACAACAAAGGAAGATATTTCGATCTTGAGAGCGAGGCCCGAGCTCATAACGCAGTTGTGGTGGCGGCACGGTGTGCTGAGGCATCCGCACCGAGAGCCTCCGTGAGCTACCACGCCGACTACTACCCTCCAGGCTACTGATTCACTGCCAAGTTAGGCCAAAAGCCTAAGCTTGGGGGAGTACGTGTCTCTCACCGACTTTACATTCATGTCTATTTATTCCATTTGTCGGTGTTCACACTTTTTCATTGTATCATCCATGCTTAGATTTATTTTCTTGCTTTCTTCTTGTGTGTTTGAAAAACTTTAGAAAAACCAAAAAATTAGTTGTAGTTAATTTACTTTCTATGCATGCTTAGTAGTAGTACTAAAAAGAAAATCCAAAAAGATTTCCTTGTTCTTCTTTTGCTTGTTGGGAGCTTTTCCGTGTAAATAGTTTTTCTCGTTTTTGCTTTTCCCTCTTTGCCTATTAAAGAAAACCAAAAACTCCAAAAGTATTTCAATGTGTTTCTCTGAACTTCTTTTCTTTTATTCGAGTTGTACCGAGGAGAATACCACGATGAAAATGTTGAGTGGCTCTCATATGAATAACTTTTGAACTAATAAAGAGCCCATTTTACCTTGTCTTCTCCTATTGAATAAAATGTTTGCAGATTCCATCTTAGTCCATGGCACTCTTGCACTATTATTATTTTACCTTACGGTATTACCCTGACGTCCTAAGTAAATTTGCATGTGCCACCTCTAAAAACTTCTAAAAAATTATCCGTTTTGTGTGTCTGGATCGTTCATGGAATGACAAGAGGTGGTCGGTATCTTCCATACTAAGCGGGTTATTCTCAGGTCGAGCGTTTATTCACTCGCCATCGCACGAGAAAATGGGCGGTAATAGGGAATCCCAGTCCCGAACTCAAAAATGCAAATAATTAAACAAAACTCCCCCGGGACTATTGTTGGTTTGGATGGCACCCGTTGTTTCAGACAAGTCGTGGAGTGTGATTGTTGGTGGAGGGGGAGTAAACCTTTACTTTTATCGCCGGGGAACCGCCACTAGCGTGCTTAGCATGGAAGATGTTGATAACTGATGGTCGTGAAGTAAATGAGAAAGGTGCATGTCTCAAAATATCATTTATCTCTGTTTTAAAATTTGAGCTCTGGCAACTCTGCTAATCACTGCTTCCCTTTGCGAAGGGACTATCTATTTACTTTTATGTTGTGTCATCACCTTCTTATACAAGCGCCAAAAACTGAGTAGAGCACATCGGTCATGATTTATGCATTGTGTGTAGCTAATGTTGGGTGCATCATGACTGGATCTTTTCTACCATGAATTACAATGTTTAGTCGCTGCTTGGACTTTGGAGGTGCTCTGCATTTATGTTTTACGGTCTTAGAAAGGGCTAGCGAGATACCATTATTGTCATATTATATCATGGTTATTTTGACAACATGTTGTTGATTGAGATATCTTATTATTGCTCACTAGCTGATTATGTCATTGATATGAGTCATTATAATCTTTAAGAGTTATTGTCGACATAGTTAGTTATAATGATTGGCTGAAAACCTGGGTGATGTTTAAGCTTATTTATGCAAACAAGAGCAAAAGACTTCGTAAATGATAGAGGCAAAGGTGTCCCGATGTTTCGATGAGATGGTGGCTATCGTTTTCTGTGGGAGTCGACCTTGACGATCCGACTACGAACGTGCGAGACGTCGCGCCTTAGCAATCGCTAAACCAACTTCCGAGGGGTTATTGACCACGCCGGAGCACGATCAACCTGACCACAAGGGCCTGTTTCCTGCGAGCAAACGAAGAACAAGCAAGAAACTGAGATTGCAATCTGGATATTGCGAATATAAGATGAAAGCTTTATTGATCAAGGTGGGGTTCTGTGACGTCTTGGTCTGGTCGTTGGACACAAACGAAGTACGCGAAGTTGCAGCTATGGCGAACTTTTAATCTAAACAAAACCCAAAGTCTAAACGACACCCTAAGGGCTGTATATATGGAGGAAGAGAGGGGAATTTCGTGGCCCTTGAGGGTGGGGTCCGAAACCAACCCTAACTCTTGTTTCCCCACACATACGGACTCTAAAAATAGCCTATACTTAAGTATTTCGAAATTACATGGGCCTGGCCCATTAATAAGGTGACGCAGCACCTAGAATAGCCTATGGATGAATATTATGAAGTGGCATCTTGTGTATTTCGTCCATGGCTTCATGCACTCCTTATGGCGGCTTCAAAGTCCTGAAATCATCACTTGTAACTCCGTTCTTGATCCCCTTGTGCATGCCATCAACTTCATGCGTGTTCTTGCTCCAATGTTCATCCTTCTCCAAGCTAGGCCCTTCATTTGAAAGCAAAACAAATGCATCCAATTTAGGCAGCATCATAATCTCATGAACATTAGAATCATTACCAAGAAATGAAAGTACCTGGTAATTTAATTGGCGTGCGCGAGCTCTAGTAATTGGTCCAGTATATGTAACAGTAGGGGCTGTGGGTGTAACAATGGTATTGATGTCCTCATCATCCTCCCCTTCTTGAAATGAAGTCGTCCTCGACGGAAGCTCATCTTCCTCACCCAAATAAGGCTTCAAATCTGCAATATTAAAAGTGGGACTAACCCCAAAATCTGCAGGTAGCTCAAGTTTATATGCATTATCATTTATTTTCTCTAAAACCTTAAAAGGACCATCAGCACGTGGCATTAGCTTTGATTTGCGCAGATTAGGAAATCTATCTTTACGCAAATGTAACCAAACAAGATCTCCAGGTGCAAACACAACATGTTTTCTACCCTTATCTCCAGCAAGTTTATATTTAGCATTCATACGCTCAATGTTTTCCTTAGTTAACTCATGCATTTTTAAAATCAATTCAGAACGTTCTTTAGCATCAAAATTAACCTTCTCCGAAGATGGAAGAGGCAACAAATCAATAGGTGCACGAGGTAGGAAACCATACACAATTTCAAAAGGGCACATCTTAGTAGTAGAATGCAATGAGCGATTATAAGCAAATTCAATATGAGGCAAGCATTCTTCCCACATTTTCTTGTTATTCTTCAAAACAGCCCTAAGCATAGTAGACAATGTTCTATTGACTACTTCAGTTTGTCCATCAGTTTGGGGGTGACAAGTAGTACTAAAAAGCAGCTTAGTCCCCAACTTAGCCCATAAACATCTCCAAAAGTGGCTAAGAAATTTAGTATCACGATCTGAAACAATAGTATTTGGCACACCATGTAAGCGAATAATTTCACGAAAGAACAAATCAGCAACATTAACAGCATCATCGCTTTTATGACATGGTATAAAGTGTGCCATTTTCGAGAACCTATCCACGACAACAAATATGCTATCCCTCCCCTTCTTTGTTCTAGGTAAACCTAAAACAAAGTCCATAGATATATCCTCCCAAGGAACACTAGGTACAGGCAAAGGCATATATAAACCATGAGGATTGAGTCGTGACTTAGCTCTTTGACATGTAGTGCAGCGAGCAACAAAACGCTCAACATCCCGTCTCATCTTTGGCCAAAAGAAATGTGTAGCAAGTATATCCTCCGTCTTCTTGACGCCAAAGTGTCCCATTAATCCTCCTCCATGCGCCTCCTGCAACAACAAAAGACGAACGGAGCTAGCTGGAATGCATAGCTTGTTAGCACGAAACACAAATCCATCGTTAAGAACGAACTTGTTCCAAGTTCTCCCTTCCTTACAATTCTGCAATACATCTTTAAATTCAGCATCATTAACATATTGATCCTTGATGGTCTCCAAACCAAATATTTTAAAGTCAAGTTGTGAAAGCATAGTATAACGACGAGACAAGGCATCAGCAATAACATTTTCTTTACCCTTCTTGTGTTTAATCACATAAGGGAAAGTCTCAATGAATTCAACCCATTTAGCATGTCGATGGTTCAGTTTTGCTTGACTTTTAATGTGTTTCAAAGATTCATGATCAGAATGTATAACAAATTCCTTGGGCCATAAATAATGTTGCCATGTTTCTAAGGTCCGAACAAGAACATATAATTCTTTATCATAAGTAGAATAGTTCAGACTAGGCCCACTCAATTTTTCAGAAAAGTATGCAACAGGTTTTCCATCTTGTAATAACACACCTCCTAATCCAATTCCACTAGCATCACATTCAAGCTCAAAAGTCTTATTGAAATTAGGAAGTTGGAGTAAAGGAGCATGTGTCAACTTATCTTTCAATACCGTGAAGGCTTCTTCCTGTGCGGTACCCCAAACAAAAGGTACATCCTTCTTTGTAAGCTCGTTGAGAGGTGCAGCAATGGTGCTGAAATCTCTCACAAAACGCCTATAAAAACCAGCGAGGCCAAGGAAACTCCTCACTTGTGTGACCGTTTTGGGCTGCGGCCAACTCTCAATAGCTTCAATCTTGGCTTTATCAACTTCAATTCCCTGTGGAGTAACAACATAGCCAAGAAAAGATACTCGGTCGGTGCAAAAGGTGCACTTTCCAAGGTTACCAAACAAACGTGCATCACGTAGAGCAATAAAAACAGCACATAAATGTTCCAAATGTTCCTCCAAAGATTTGCTATAAATAAATATGTCATCAAAGTAAACTACCACAAATCGTCCAATGAAAGCACGTAAAACTTCGTTCATTAACCTCATGAAAGTACTAGGTGCATTAGTTAACCCAAAAGGCATGACTAACCACTCATATAATCCAAACTTAGTTTTAAATGCTGTTTTCCATTCATCTCCCAATTTCATACGAATTTGATGGTAACCACTACGCAAATCAACTTTGGAGAATATTGTAGAGCCACTCAATTCATCAAGCATATCATCTAGCCTAGGAATAGGATGACGATAACGAATAGTAATATTATTAATGCCTCTACAATCAACGCACATACGCGACGTACCATCCTTTTTCGGCACTAAAATGATAGGAACAGCACAAGGACTAAGGGATTCGCGTATATAACCTTTGTCGAGCAGTTCTTGTACTTGACGCATAATCTCCTTCGTCTCCTCTGGATTGGTACGGTATGGTGCCCGGTTGGGTAATGATGCACCGGGAATTAAGTCATTTTGATGCTCAATCCCGCGAATAGGTGGTAATCCCGGTGGCACGTCTTGTGGAAAGACGTCGGCGAACTCCTGCAAAATGTTAGTGACAGCAGGAGGCAAAGAGGAAGGCACGTCCTCGTATGAAAATAATGCCTCTTTGCACACAAAAGCATAGCAAACAGATTTGCTAAAATCTAGATCATCAATATCAGATTTGGTGGCAAGTAAACATGCACTTTTCAATTTAATTTCAGAAGCAACACTAGATTGTTTATTATTATTAGGCTGCATTTGTTGCTCAAATTCTTTTGCCACAATCTGATTTTCACTCTTAGTTTTCTCCTGTTTTGCTTTATTAGCTCTATTAATATCATCTTTCAAAATGGAATCAGGAGTCATAGGAAGCAAAGTAATATTTTTATCCTTATGAACAAGAGTATACTGATTGTTTCTACCATGGTGAATAGAATTTTTATCAAATTGCCATGGTCTACCAAGTAATAAGGAACATGCTTGCATCGGTACCACATCACAATCAACATAATCAGCATATGTAGAGATACTAAAATGCACACGAACATTACGTGTTACCTTAACCTTGCCGTTGTTGTTGAACCATTGGATGTAGTAAGGATGTGGATGTGGTCTTGTGGTGAGAGATAGCTTCTCCACCATCTCGATGCTAGCCAAGTTGTTGCAACTCCCTCCATCTATGATCACGCGAACAGAACGTTCCTTCACAACTCCCTTTGTATGGAACAAATTATGCCTCTGATTTTGCTCAGCTTGTGTAACCTGCACACTCAAAACATGTTGAGCAACTAAACATTCATACCTGTCAGCATCTTCAGGAGCCATGTATTGCGTCTCATGATCAGAATCGTCTCCACCGTGTTCGTCACGTGTAATAAGAGCCAAAGTCTCCTCATCATAGTCACTAGCGGACTCATACCCACCATCCTCAGTAACAATCATCACACGCTTAGATGGGCATTCTCTCGCATAATGACCTCCACCCTTGCAACGTCGACAAATAATATCATGTGTTTGCCCTGTTGATGCCATGGATGAAGAAGAGCTCTTTGCAGGCCCAGAAGGTGTGCTCTTGGCAGATAGTGGTGATTGTGCCTGCTTTATTGTATCACGGTTGGAGGTGGCAGCCGACGGAGGCGCCAGTGAAGCAGAACGTGTGGAAGTAGATGATGCACGTGGTGTCCATGAAGAAGGTCGACCTGCAGAAAAGTTAGTCCGCGCCAATGCCTGTCGATCCTGCACTTCACGTTCAGCTTTACAAGCAAGATGGAATAAACGAGTGATATTAGTATACTCCTTATACTCTAGAATCGTCTGAATCTCTCTATTTAATCCACCCATAAAACGTGCAAGCATAGCTTCATTCTCCTCAACAATACCACATCTAATCATGCCAGTTTGTAATTCCTGATAATATTCTTCTACATAATTTTTTCCCTGTCTTAAGCGCTGCAATTTTTGAAGTAATTCACGTTGATAATATGGTGGAACCCAACGAGTACGCATAGCAGTTTTCAAAGCAGCCCAAGTAGCCGGAATAGGATATAATCTACAATGCTCAGACCACCAAACACATGCAAAACTAGTGAAAGCACAAACAGCAGCAGGAACACGTCTCTCCTCGGGATATTGTAAACATGTAAATCGTTGTTCAGTTTCTAACTCCCAAGTAAGATATATATCAGGAACATATCTACCCTCAAATGGTGGAATATTCAATTTTAGTTTAGGGAGATGGTCATGATCTCGTACCTGAGGGTGAGCCCTACCATTGCCATTATTTGCATGTGGACGACCTGGTGGTTGCTGTGCTGTTGGTGGCACGTAGTTCTGATTTTGATCAACCTCATCCTCATAATCTCCCACATAAGCATCCTCCTCCACATCAGCAGTAGGAGCCACAGAAGTATCAACAGCAGCACCAGCAGTTTGGCCCGACTGAAGAGGGACACGGCTCGCTCGGCGGAGGGCTATTTCCCGACGTGGAGGTAGTCGGTGTTGTTGCTGTTGTTGCAGAGGTGCGGCAGGAGCAGCCGGTGGTGGTGGTGGAAAACGCGAAAGCAATTCAGCAAACTTGTTATCGAGCTTTGTTTCAAACGTCTTCTCCATGCCATCTATCTTCTCCATGGCCTCTTCAAATCTGTTTATCACATCTTGCACCTGTCCATTCATCATTTGCTGAAACGTATCATGAAGCTCCTTGTTCGTCAAGTTCTCCCAGTCAGTCTCGTCGGCTTGTGATCCTGGCATGGTTAGCAGCAATAGAAACACACAAGAATATGATCCTACAGACTACTAACAAGTGGTGGTGGTGGCGGGTGTCACAAATCCGTCAAGCAAATCTCAAATTCTTACCAGTTCTTACCCAGCAGCAGGCGGTGATCGGCAACCGTTGTAGTCAAAACTCTCAAAAGCAGCACCAACAGTTTGGCCAGGTGCAAGAGGGAGACGGCTCACTCGGCGGAGGGCTGTTTCACGATGTGTAGGTAGTCGTCGTTGTTGTTGTTGTAGAGGTGCGTTAGGTGCAGCCGGTGGTGGTGGTGGAAAACGCGCGAGCAATTCATTAAACCTGTCATCGAGCTTTGTTTCGAACGTCTTCTCCATGTCATCTATCTTCTCCATGGCCTCTTCAAATCTGTTTAGCACATCCTGCACCTGTCCATTCATCATTTGCTGAAATTTATCATGCAACTCCTGATTCGTCATGTTCTCCCAGTCAGTCTCGTCGGCTTGTGATCCTGCCATGGTTAGCAACAATAGAAAACACACAAGAATATGATCCTACAGAATACTAACAAGAGGTGGTGGTGGCGGGTGTCACAAATCCGTCAAGCAAATCTCAAATTCTTACCAGTTCTTACCCAGCAGCAGGCGGTGATCGGCAACCGTTGTAGTCAAAACTCTCAAAAGCTTGGATAGAGCGATTGCCAGGGAGAGTCAAACGCACGACGTAGAGGTATGTGGAGCTGGGAAGGCTTATAGTATGGTAGCAAAAAGGGTCAGCAATAATCAATTCAGAGATGCAAAGTTGAATAAACGCTCAACGACGGTACTGTGCTGGTCCTAGGCTAGACCGTGCTAGAGACGCGAGCCTAGAACACTAACAAAATCACGGCGTTGCACGTAAATAAGGGAAAAGCACACTCTGGAACTTTTTTTTTCGCTTTTTCTTTGCGCTCCTCTTTTTTTTGCGCTCCTCTTTTTTTTTGCGAAAAATTACTATAATGGCGAGTGTCTCAAAACTCTTCCCTCGTCAAACTGATAGGATGGGCAGCGACGACGAAAAAGTGCGACAAAAAATCACTATGATGGCACGTGGCTCAAAAGACTCAGAAAAGCCTAAAAATAGGATAGGGAAAAAATATTTTTGCCCGTGAAAATTTTGGCCTAAAAACTGCCCGGGGTCAGCAATATCAGTATAGTATGGTAGCAAAAAGGGTCAGCAATATTTTTTTTTCCGAGACCTACGCAGGCAAGGAAACACGAATCGGAGTTGAGATTGATCTCAAGAACAAACCTAATATGAGAAGAACTCGGATTGGTGGTGGATATATGGTTGTGGTATATGGCAGCGGTGGTGGTATATGGTAGCGGTGGTGGTATATGGATAGAGATTGATGGTGGTATATGGATACGGATTGGTAGTGGTATATGGATAAGGATTCAGAGCGGTGGCGGATAAGAAAAAGTGGTAGATGGGCGATGATGATGGTGCGGCGGCGGCGTGACAACTTATGACCAGAACTCGAAACTCTAAAAGACTAGACTCTAAGACCAGCAACTTGACACGACGATGCAACCGCAAATTCAACAAAGCAAAAACCCTAAAAAGATTATGCAAAGGCTCAGATTGGTTCGGATATGATGAACTAACCCTAATTTTTTTTGTGTGGCTTTGTCGTGGACTGTAGGTATGAAGAACAGACTCGATCTAATCTACGAAAAACTGTAAAATCTCACCGAGCAACCTGGAAATCTGATACCACTTGATAGAGGCAAAGGTGTCCCGATGTTTCGATGAGATGGTGGCTATCATTTTCTGTGGGAGTCGACCTTGACGATCCGACTACGAACGTGCGAGACGTCGCGCCTTAGCAATCGCTAAACCAACTTCCGAGGGGTTATTGACCACGCCAGAGCACGATCAACCTGACCACAAGGGCCTGTTTTCTGCGAGCAAACGAAGAACAAGCAAGAAACTAAGATTGCAATCTGGATATTGCGAATATAAGATGAAAGCTTTATTGATCAAGGTGGGGTTCTGTGACGTCTTGGTCTGGTCGTTGGACACAAACGAAGTACGCGAAGTTGCAGCTATGGCGAACTTTTAATCTAAACAAAACCCAAAGTCTAAACGACGCCCTAAGGGCTGTATATATGGAGGAAGAGAGGGGAATTTCGTGGCCCTTGAGGGTGGGGTCCGAAACCAACCCTAACTCTTGTTTCCCCACACATACGGACTCTAAAAATAGCCTATACTTAAGTATTTCGAAATTACATGGGCCTGGCCCATTAATAAGGTGACGCAGCACCTAGAATAGCCTATGGACGAATATTATGAAGTGGCATCTTGTATATTTCGTCCATGGCTTCATGCACTCCTTATGGCGGCTTCAAAGTCCTGAAATCATCACTTGTAACTCCGTTCTTGATCCCCTTGTGCATGCCATCAACTTCATGCGTGTTCTTGCTCCAATGTTGATAGAGGCAAAGGTGTCCCGATGTTTCGATGAGATGGTGGCTATCGTTTTCTGTGGGAGTCGACCTTGACGATCCGACTACGAACGTGCGAGACGTCGCGCCTTAGCAATCGCTAAACCAACTTCCGAGGGGTTATTGACCACGCCGGAGCACGATCAACCTGACCACGAGGGCCTGTTTCCTGCGAGCAAACGAAGAACAAGCAAGAAACTGAGATTGCAATCTGGATATTGCGAATATAAGATGAAAGCTTTATTGATCAAGGTGGGGTTCTGTGACGTCTTGGTCTGGTCGTTGGACACAAACGAAGTACGCGAAGTTGCAGCTATGGCGAACTTTTAATCTAAACAAAACCCAAGTCTAAACGACGCCCTAAGGGCTGTATATATGGAGGAAGAGAGGGGAATTTCGTGGCCCTTGAGGGTGGGGTCCGAAACCAACCCTAACTCTTGTTTCCCCACACATACGGACTCTAAAAATAGCCTATACTTAAGTATTTCGAAATTACATGGGCCTGGCCCATTAATAAGGTGACGCAGCACCTAGAATAGCCTGTGGACGAATATTATGAAGTGGCATCTTGTATATTTCGTCCAAGGCTTCATGCACTCCTTATGGCGGCTTCAAAGTCCTGAAATCATCACTTGTAACTCCGTTCCTGATCCCCTTGCGCATGCCATCAACTTCATTCGTGTTCTTGCTCCAATGTTCATCCTTCTCCAAGCTAGGACCTTCATTTGTAAGCAAAACAAATGTATCCAATTTAGGCAGCATCATAATCTCATGAACATTAGAATCATTACCAAGAAACGAAAGTACCTGGTAATTTAATTGGCGTGCGCGAGCTCTAGTAATTGGTCCAGTATATGTAACAGTAGGGTGCCACAGAAGTAGCAACAGCAGCACCAACAGTTTGGCCAGGTGCAAGAGGGAGACGGCTCGCTCGGCGGAGGGCTGTTTCACGATGTGTAGGTAGTCGTCGTTGTTGTTGTTGTAGAGGTGCGTTAGGTGCAGCCGGTGGTGGTGGTGGAAGACGCGCGAGCAATTCATTAAACCTGTCATCGAGCTTTGTTTCGAACGTCTTCTCCATGTCATCTATCTTCTCCATGGCCTCTTCAAATCTGTTTAGCACATCCTGCACCTGTCCATTCATCATTTGCTGAAATTTATCATGCAACTCCTGATTCGTCATGTTCTCCCAGTCAGTCTCGTCGGCTTGTGATCCTGCCATGGTTAGCAACAATAGAAAACACACAAGAATATGATCCTACAGAATACTAACAAGAGGTGGTGGTGGCGGGTGTCACAAATCCGTCAAGCAAATCTCAAATTCTTACCAGTTCTTACCCAGCAGCAGGCGGTGATCGGCAACCGTTGTAGTCAGAACTCTCAAAAGCTTGGATAGAGCGATTGCCAGGGAGAGTCAAACGCACGACGTAGAGGTATGTGGAGCTGGGAAGGCTTATAGTATGGTAGCAAAAAAGGGTCAGCAATAATCAATTCAGAGATGCAAAGTTGAATAAACGCTCAACGACGGTACTGTGCTGGTCCTAGGCTAGACCGTGCTAGAGACGCGAGCCGAGAACACTAACAAAATCACGGCGCTGCACGTAAATAAGGGAAAAGCACACTCTGGAACTTTTTTTTTCGCTTTTTTTTTTTGCGCTCCTTTTTTTTTTGCGCTCCTCTTTTTTTTTTTGCGCTCCTCTTTTTTTTTTTGCGAAAAATTACTATAACGGCGAGTGTCTCAAAACTCTTCCCTCGTCAAACTGATAGTATGGGCACGAAAATTTTTTTTCACTTTTTTTTTCGGAAATCAGGGCAGCGACGACGAAAAAGTGCGACAAAAAATCACTATGATGGCACGTGGCTCAAAAGACTCAGAAAAGCCTAAAAATAGGATAGGGAAAAAAAAATTTGCCCGAGAAAATTTTGGCCTAAAAACTGCCCGGGGGTCTCCAGACTCTTTTTTTTTTTCCGAGACCTACGCAGGCAAGAAAACACGAATCGGAATTGAGATTGACCTCAAGAACAAACCTAATATGAGAAGAACTCGGATTGGTGGTGGATATATGGTTGTGGTATAAGGCAGCGGTGGTGGTATATGGTAGCGGTGGTGGTATATGAATACAGATTGGTGGTGGTATATGGATACGGATTGGTGGTGGTATATGGATATGGATTCAAAGCGGTGGCGGATAAGCAAAAGTGGTAGATGGGCGATGATGATGGTGCGGCGGCGGCGTGACAACTTATGACCAGAACTCGAAACTCTAAAAGACTAGACTCTAAGACCAGCAACTTGACACGACGATGCAACCGCAAATTCAACAAAGCAAAAACCCTAAAAAGATTATGCAAAGGCTCAGATTGGTTCGGATATGATGAACTAACCCTAATTTTTTTTTGTGGCTTTTTCGTGGACTGTAGGTATGAAGAACAGACTCAATCTAATCTACGAAAAACTGTAAAATCTCACCGAGCAACCTGGAAATCTGATACCACTTGATAGAGGCAAAGGTGTCCCGATGTTTCGATGAGATGGTGGCTATCGTTTTCTGTGGGAGTCGACCTTGACGATCCGACTACGAACGTGCGAGACGTCGCGCCTTAGCAATCGCTAAACCAACTTCCGAGGGGTTATTGACCACGCCGGAGCACGATCAACCTGACCACGAGGGCCTGTTTCCTGCGAGCAAACGAAGAACAAGCAAGAAACTGAGATTGCAATCTGGATATTGCGAATATAAGATGAAAGCTTTATTGATCAAGGTGGGGTTCTGTGACGTCTTGGTCTGGTCGTTGGACACAAACGAAGTACGCGAAGTTGCAGCTATGGCGAACTTTTAATCTAAACAAAACCCAAGTCTAAACGACGCCCTAAGGGCTGTATATATGGAGGAAGAGAGGGGAATTTCGTGGCCCTTGAGGGTGGGGTCCGAAACCAACCCTAACTCTTGTTTCCCCACACATACGGACTCTAAAAATAGCCTATACTTAAGTATTTCGAAATTACATGGGCCTGGCCCATTAATAAGGTGACGCAGCACCTAGAATAGCCTATGGACGAATATTATGAAGTGGCATCTTGTATATTTCGTCCAAGGCTTCATGCACTCCTTATGGCGGCTTCAAAGTCCTGAAATCATCACTTGTAACTCCGTTCCTGATCCCCTTGCGCATGCCATCAACTTCATTCGTGTTCTTGCTCCAATGTTCATCCTTCTCCAAGCTAGGACCTTCATTTGTAAGCAAAACAAATGTATCCAATTTAGGCAGCATCATAATCTCATGAACATTAGAATCATTACCAAGAAACGAAAGTACCTGGTAATTTAATTGGCGTGCGCGAGCTCTAGTAATTGGTCCAGTATATGTAACAGTAGGGGCTGTGGGTGTAACAATGGTATTGATGTCCTCATCAAATGTTCATCCTTCTCCAAGCTAGGCCCTTCATTTGAAAGCAAAACAAATGTATCCAATTTAGGCAGCATCATAATCTCATGAACATTAGAATCATTACCAAGAAACGAAAGTACCTGGTAATTTAATTGGCATGCGCGAGCTCTAGTAATTGGTCCAGTATATGTAACAGTAGGGACTGTGGGTGTAACAATGGTATTGATGTCCTCATCAGTAAAAGTTTTTCTTTCTCACTTTCAGTTTATCAACTGAATTGCTTGAGGACAAGCAAACGTTTAAGCTTGGGGGATTTGATACGTCTCCAACGTATCTACTTTTTCTCATGTTTTTTCTCTTGTGTTTGGACTCTAATTTGCATGATTTGAATGAAACTAACCTCAGACTGACGTTGTTTTCAGCAAAACTACCATGGTATTGTTTTTGTGTAGAAATAAAAGTTCTCGGAATGGAACGAAACTTTTTGTGGAATTTTTATATAATATATAAGAATTTCTGGAGCCAAGACCTACCGGAGAGGGGGCCCTGGGTGGGCACTTCCCACCAAGGCGCGCCCCCCTCTCCTGGCACGACCAGGTGGGTTGTACCCACCTGGTGGCCCCGCAGACCTCAACCCTGACACTATAAATTCCTATTTTCGGAGAAAAAATCAGGGAGAAAGAATTATCGCGATCCGCGAGACGGAGTCGCCGCCAAGCCCTGTTCTTCCTCGGGAGGGAAGATCTGGAGTCCGTTTGGGGCTCCGAAGAGGGGGGTCTTCGTTCTTCGTTATCACCAACCCTTATCCACCGCCAATTCCATGATGCTCCCCACCGGGAGTGAGTAATTCCTTCGTAGGCTCGTTGGTCGGTGAGGAGTTGGATGAGATTCATCATGTAATCGAGTTAGTATTGTTAGGGTCTGATCCCTAGCATCCACTATGTTCTTAGATTGATGTTGCTATGACTTTGCCATGCTTAATGCTTGTCACTTTGGGCCCGGGTGCCATGATTTCAGATCTGAACCGTTTATGGTATCATCATTATATCCATGTTCTAGATCCGATCTTGAAAGTTATAGTCACCTACTATGTGTTATGATTCGGCAACCCCGGTGTGACAATAACCGGGCCCACTCCCGGTGATGACCATAGTTTGAGGAGTTCATGTATTCACTATGTGTTAATCCTTTGTTCCGGTTCTCTATTAAAAGGAGGCCTTAATATCCCTCAGTTTCCAATATGGACCCCGCTGCCACGGGAGGGTAGGACAAAAGATGTCATGCAAGTTCTTTTAATAAAGCACGTATGACTATTTACGGAATACATGCCTACATTATATCAATGAACTGGACCTAGTGCCGTATCGCCCTAGGTTATAACTGTCTCATGATGAATATCATCCAACAAGTCACCGATCCAATGCTTACAAACTTTTCCATATTGTTTCTGCTAAGTTACTACTGCTATCATCACTGCTACACTTGCTACAAAATTACTGCTATTGTCACCGCTATCAAAACTATCAAACTACTTTGCTACTGATCACTTTGCTGCAGATAATTAATCTCCAGGTGTGGTTGAATTGACAACTCAGCTGCTAATACCTTCAAATATTCTTTGGCTCCCCTTGTGTCGAATCTATAAATTTGGGTTGAATACTTTACCCTCGAAAATTGTTGTGATCCCTATACTTGTGGGTTATCAGACGTATCATCTCTCTCTCTCTCATGTTCTTGAGATGGCACGATCTTCATGTATCACAAGCTTTGTTAATATAGTTGGATCATATGGTGTTCTCCCCTCTCTATCTTGTTGTGAATTGAGTTTTCCCTTTGAGATTTCATTCTTATCGGATTGAATACTTTTATGGATTTGAGAACACTTTATGTATGTCTTGTTATGAATACCCGTGGTGACAATGGGGTATCATATTGATTCACTTGATATATGTTTTGGCACTCAACTCACGTATTCCCGAGGTGGCATTGGGGTAATCTATGCATAGGGTTGATGCATGCTCTTATCTTTGTTTCTCTGGTAGAAATCTTGGGGCATTCTTTGAGGTTCTTTGTGTTGGATTGAGTATTATGAATCTGAAATTATTTGGTATTATCTTAGTACGAACTCTTGATAGATCAATCAGAAATGATAACTTGATATTATTTTAGTACGAACTCTGGATATGTCGATCGGAAAGGATAAGTTGGTGTTATTTTAGTATGAACTCTTGGATAAATCGATCGGAAAGAATAGCTTCGAGGTGGTTTCGTACCCTACCAACAATTTCTTCTTATGTTCTCCGCTAGATAGGAACTTTGGAGTGATTCTTCATCGCACGTTGAGGGATGGTTATATGATCCAATTATATTATCATTGTTGAGATATTGCACTAGCGAAAGTACGGACCCTAGGCCTCATTTTCAATCATTGCAATACCGTTTGTGCTCCGTTTTATCAATTGCTACCTTGCTATTTTTTTACTGTTCATATTACAAAAATCAATATCTACCATCGTTACTACACTTGTATCACCATCTCTTCACCGAACTAGTGCACCTATACAATTTACCATTGTATTTGGTGTGGTGGGGACACAAAAGACTTTTTATTATTTGGTTGCAGGGTTGTTTGAGAGAGACCATCTTCATCCTACACCTCCCATAGATTGATAAACCTTTGGTCATCCACTTGAGGGAAATTTGCTAATGTCCTACAAAACTCTATGCTTGGAGGCCCAACACGAGTCTACAAGAACAAGTTGTGTAGTAGACATCATTGTATATCTTCTTGCTTGTGTTGTTTTTGTTGCTAGCATCATATATGTTGCTCGCCTAGTTGCATATCAAGATAACCTAGTTGTTGCTAAACCGAATTTTTTAAGAAAAGCCAAAACAATGGTAGTTCCCGATTCAACCCCCCCTCCCCCTCTAGTCAATCATATCGATCCTTTAAGCATCCCTGCAGGCTAGTGGCTCCAAGAGGTGGCTGACTAGGTGGATGCCGCAACTCGCTAGTCGGCGACCAGGAGCTCACACCACGCGCTCAAGGCATGACCTTTCGCGATATGATTGAATGGTGGCTTCTCCTCCCACACTAAGCCATCGCGCATCTAGACTAGAGGGGAGCTGATGGGGCCTCATCGCTCGGGCACCACCTCTCTGCCTATGCACATCGAGGATGTTGGGGCCGTCATCGAGCACCGTGAGAAGAGAAGAAGCATGCCTCAAGGCTATAAGCCTACTATTGTACTTGCTCTAAACTGAAAGTCGGCGAGACAAGTAGGTTAACCTTGACATAATGATAGTGTGCTATTTTTTAATACAGTACACACGCAAACGCTCATACGTCTGCGCATACACTCACCCCCTATGAATGCACAACCTTCCCCTATGAGCACCTCTAAGAGGATGAGCCAGCACATCACCTTGAGATTGACGAAGTCGCCTCAGATACGCATTCGTAGTTGATGGGAACATCTTCTCTCACTAAACGCACATCGCCGAAAGGCCTGAAATAAATACATGAAAATGTGAGCACGTGTTAAGTTTAGGACTCAAACCATGATGAGCTAGGAACATGTTGTTTCATGATAGTTAGCTGCTGCGCTCATCCAAAATAAATAGCAGTAGTGGCGGATGGCTCCTCCTCCTCCTCTGGCACTCCCGCGGCTGATAGGAGAGGAACCCTAGCCACCAGCCGCCTCACCACCTCTCCTCTCCTCCTCCTCTCGTTGTCACCAGAGAGGTGCCTGGGCGAATCTTGACTGGCACCGGCGGCGGTGGGTCATCTTCGTTGCCACATGCGAGAGGGCTGGCGCAGGCCGGCTGATATGTCTCCAACGTATCTATAGTTTTGATTGTTCCATGCTATTATAGTATCAATCTTGGATGCTTTATATGCAATTATATATCATTTTTGGGACTAACCTATTAACCTAGTGCTCAGTGCCAATTGCTATTTTTTGCTTGTTTTTGGATTTTTAGGAAAGCAATATAAAATAGAGTCCAAACGGAGAAAAAACTTTGGATTCACTTTTTCTGGAAGAGAAGAGACCCTAGAAGGTTCGGGAGAAGACATGACGAGCCACGAGGAAGTGACAACACAGGAGGCGCGTCCCCCAGGCTTGTGGGCCCCTCGTGGCACCTCTTGACCTAATTAAGCCTCTATAAATTCTCAAATATTCCCCTAACATCAAATAGCCACCCGAAATACTGTTTCTGTGGCCGCAAGTTTCTGTCCCACGAGATCCCATCTAGAGGCCTTCCCTGGTACTCTGGCGGAGGGGGAATCGATCACGAAGGGGCTCTACATCAACCTTTCTGCCCTCCAATGATGTGTGAGTAGTTCACCACAGACCTACGGGTCCATGGCTAGTAGCTAGATGGCTTCTTCTCCCTCTCTTTGATCTTCAATGCAATGTTCTCCTCCATATTCTTGGATATCAATTCGATGTAATGACTTTTTGTGGTGTGTTTGTTGGGATCCGATGAATTGTGAGTTTATGATCAGATTATCCATGAATATTATTTGAGTTTACTCCAAACTCTTTTATGCATGATTCTTATAGCTTTATATTTCTCTCTGATCTATTTTGGCCAACTAGATTGATTTTTCTTGCAATGGGAGAGGTGCTTTGTGATGGGTTTGATCTTGCGATGCTCAATCCCAGCGACAGAAAGGCACATGACACGTATTTGTATCATTTACATTAAGGATAAAGAAATGGGGTTTATTTATGCGTGGGTTTACTTTGTCTACATCATGACATCTTGCTTAAGGCGTTACTCCATTCTTTATGAATTTAATACTCTAGATGCATGCTGGATAGAAGTCGATGTGTGGAGTAATAGCAGTAGATGCAGGCAGGAGTCAGTCTACTTGTCTTGGATGTGATGCCTATATACATGATCATTGCCTTGGATATCGTCATGATTATTCGCTTTTCTATCAATTAACCAACAACAATTTGCTTATACCCACCATATACTATTTTCAAGAGAGAAGCCTCTAGTGAAAACTATGGCCCCCGGGTCTACTTTTTATCATATATTAAAATCAAACAAAATATTGCTGCAATTTTTCTTTCTTTATTTTATTTTGTGTTCTAAGTATCTATCTATCACTATGAGATTTGACCCTCGCAATTAACCGCTGAGGGATTACAACCCCTTGCTCGCGTTGGGTGTAAGTATTTGTTATTTTGTGTGTAGGTAGTTCTTATGAGGTGTTGCGTGGTTCTCTACTGGATTGATAACCTTGGTTCTTAACTGAGGGAAATACCTATCTCTATTGTACTGCGTCATCCTCTTCTCTTCGAGGAAATCCCAACGCAGCTCACAAGTAGCACCGACCGACCTGGATCTGGTCGTGGCGTTCTCGCGACATGCCGCAACGTGGTCCCACATCAGCGCATGTAATGCGCGCGTGGGTGTGCTTGTGGCGTGATGGACCGCACATCGGTGGTGCTCGGCCGATGTGGTGGCTGCATCAGCCCGATCCATATCTGGTTGGAGCGGGCTGCGGGCGGTGCAGACTATGGGTGGTTGCCTCCGCCGTGGCAGCCGGCTGGGGGAGGTTGTGGCACAGCAGTGGCGGTCTAGGCCTCCCCCTCCTCTTCTACAATGGTCAGGGGTGGTGGTGCGGGCAAAGGGGTCGGCAGCCAACGATCCAACCAGATCTGACCCCATGGCAGTGCGGGCCACATTCGGCTAGGGCCACGGGCGGCTGCCTCAACTGGGGCCATTTCGGCTGGTTGGAGTGGCGGTGTAGTGGTGGAGGTTCAACCCTCTCCTCCTACTTCATGGGGTGCTCGGATCTACGGTTTTGGTGGTGCATCCAGCGGGTGGTGCACGACGGCTCGACGCGCTAATCTTTGGCTGGCCATGGGGCCAGGTGCGCTCCGGGGAGATGGTAGGGGTGCCTATACGGGTCTTGTTATTGCCAGGGTGGTGACGGTGGCCCGGACCCGGTTCAAGAAATGGCGCGGTGGTTGTGACTTGGTCGGCAGCTGATACATCTCCAACGTATCTATAATTTATGAAGTATTCATGCTGTTATATTATCATTCTTGGGTGTTTTACAATCATTTTGTAGCAACTTTATATCATTTTTGGGGACTAACCAATTAACCCAATGCCTAGTGCTAGTTGTTGTTTTTGCTTATTTTTTACATCGCAGGAAATCAATATCAAACGGACTCCAAACACCGTGAAACTTTTTGGAGATTTTTTATGGACCAGAACACCCAGGATGGGCCAGAGCAGCACCTGGGGGTGCCCCGAGGGGGGCACAACCCACCAGGGCGCGCCTGGGCCCCCAGGCGCGCACAGGTGGGTTGTGCTCACCTCGGTGACCTCCCCCACCCCCTCTTTACCCTACAAATTCACAAATATTCCGAAAACCCTCGGGGTTAACCTAGATCAAAAGTTCTGCCGCCGCAAGGCTCTGTAGCCACCGAAAACCAATCTAGACCCCATTCCAGCACCCTGCCGGAGGGGGGAATCATCTCCGGTGGCCATCTTCATCATCCCAGCGACCACCACGATGAGGAGGGAGTAGTCCACCCTCGGGGCTGAGGTTTTGTACAAGTAGCTATGTGTTTAATCTCTCTCTCTCTCTCATGTTCTTGAGATGTCACGATCTTGATGTATCGCGGGCTTTGTTAATATAGTCGGATCATATGGTGTTTTCCCCTCTCTATCTTGTTGTGATGAATTGAGTTTTTCCCTTTGAGATTTCATTGTTATTGGATTGAATACTTTTATGGATTTGAGAACACTTGATATATGTCTTGCAATGAATACTCATGGTGACAATGGGGTATCGTATTGATTCACTTGATATATGTTTTGGCACTCAACTCGCGGATTCTCAAGGTGACATTGGGGTAATCTATGCATAGGGGTTGATGCACGTTCTTGTCTTTGTTTCTCTGGTAGAAATCTTGGGGCACTCTTTGAAGTTCTTTATGTTGGATTGAATACTATGAATCTGAATTTGCTTTGGTGTTATTTTAGTATGAACTCTTGGTTAGATCGATCGGAAAGAATAGCTTCGTGTTATTTTAGTACGAACACTAGGATAGATTGATCGCAAAGAATAGCTTTGAGGTGGTTTCGTACCCTACAAACAATTCCGTCTTATGTTCTCTGCTAGATAGGAACTTCGGAGTGATTCTTCGATGCACTTTGAGGGGTGGTTACATGATCCAATTATATTAGCACTGTTGAGAGATTGCACTAGCGAAAGTACAGACCCTAGGCCTCATTTTCAAGCATTGCAATACTGTTTTTGTGCCCGTTTACTATTTTCTACCTTGTTGTTTTTATTTATTTAGATTATAAAAATATATTTCTACCATCAATATTACACTTTTATCACCATCTCTTCGCCGAACTAGTGCACCTATACAATTTGCCATTGTATTGGGCGTGTTGGGGACACGAGAGATTTCTTGTATTTGGTTGCAGGGTTGTTTGAGAGAGACCATCTTCATCCTACACCTCCCACGGATTGATAAACCTTAGGTCATCCACTTGAGGGAAAACTGTTACTGTCCTACAAAACTCTGTGCTTGGAGGCCCAACACGAGTCTACAAGAATAAAGTTGCATAGTAGACATCAACAGCCGCTGGTGGTCTTCCCATCCCCCGTTCCGGTCGACTGGGCCTTGTTCTTGTCCAATGGTGGTGCTTTGTTGACAGTAGGGTTAGTGAACCATGGTGTAGGTGGTGGGACAGTCTTCGATTCCGAGGCGGCGGCTGGTGGTGGAAGCGTGAGCTCGTGGGTGGAGCTCGTGGCACAGGTGCTTCCCGGTGCCTATGGCCGTGTGGGCGGCATGGTGGCCGGGGTCTGACATTCGGTGGCGGCAACGCGACTTTCATCCCATTTGCCGGTGGCGGTGAGCTATTGCCGGGGTGAAAACCTATGTTGTCTTCTTGAAGGCATCATTGCTACTTGTGAGTTGCGTTAAGATTTCCCTGAAGAGGAGAGGATAATGCAGTACAATAGAGATAAGTATTTCCCTCAGTTAAGAATCGAGGTTATCAATCTAGTAGGAGAACCACGCAAGACCTTGTGAATAGCACCTACACATAGAAAAACAAATACTTGCACCCAACGCGAACAAGGGGTTGTCAATCCCTTGGCAGTTAATTGTAAGGATCAGATCTCGTAGTGATAGACAGATAAATAAATAAAAACACAAAAAGTAAATAAATTGCAACAAGGTATTTTTGGATTTCAATATATGATAAAGATAGACCCGGGGGCCATAGTTTTCACTCGAGGCTTCTCTCTTCAACATAGCATATGGTGGGTAAACAAATTACTGTTGGGCAATTGATAGAAAAGTGCATAGTTATGACGATATTCAAGGCAATGATCATATTATAGGCATCACATCCGAGACAAGTAGACTGACTCCTGCCTGCATCTACTACTATTACTCCACACATCGACCGCTATCCAGCATGCATTTAGAGCATTCAGTTCATAAAGAACGGAGTAACGCCTTAAGCAAGATGACATGATGTAGACAAACTAAACCCAATTAATATGAATGCATCCCATCTTTTTATCCTTAATGGCAACGATACAAGTACATGTCATGTCCCTTTCTGTCAATGGGATTGAGCAACCCATGATCGAACCCATCACAAAGAACCTCTCCCATTGCAAGATAAATCAATCTAGTTGGCCAAACCAAACCGATAGATCGGAGAGAAATACAAAGCTGCAGTTGCCCTCGTTCTCGATTGCGTTGACTAGGCCCAGCGCGTCTCCAACCCCACTTCGCCCTGCCTCCCCTATCCACCGAACGGGCCAAGGCCCATGGTGAGCCTCCAGCGCCCCTGCTCCTGTTGGCCCAGCCAGATTCGGCCCGCTATGTTTTTTTCCTGGTCCTGCGAATTTTGCCAATATTCCAGAGTTGCCAGTTTTACGGTATAGCCCCTAAACATCATGCATATCATAACTCACCAACCGTGCATCGGATCTAAATAAATTATATATGTACCTTGACTAGAATTTCATCTAGTTTCACAATATCCAACTTTCATGTATGTTTGAACTGTTTAAAATGGTGTTTGGTTAAATTTGCTCCTATGCCATGTTAAAATGCTTTAATTCATAACTAATTAACCGTAGCTCCAAACCTAACAAACTTTATATGTAAATGGGGTAGAAAAATGCCTAGTTTAACATGGCGCACTCATATTGCATGTTTAACAACTCTAAAATGTGGTTTAGGGCAGAACAGTACCAAAGATAAAATATGCACATGAGGATTTTCCGGAATTGTTGTTTGTTATTTCCGGCCTCATTTAAACTTGACTAGAAAGTTAGTTTAATTATGCTTCACCTCTTGCCATGTTAATCAACATTTAATATTGTTGGGTACATAACCGAGATCGAACTAAATAACTTGCATGTGGTGTTTCGAGAATATGCAACTCATTGCATTTTGAGCTCCACTTAATTTGTAGTTTTGTTTGAGCATTTTGCCATGCCATGCCTCCTTAAACCGGACATGCATCATACTTGGTTGTGCATCATGCCATGCTTATGTGATGGTTGTTTACTATGTTGTTTGCTTCTTTCCGGTGTTGCTTCTTCGGGTTAGTTCCGATAACGTCGCGTTTGTGAGGATCCGTTCGACTATGTCCGTTTGTCTTCTTCATGGACTCGTTCTTCTTCCTTGCGGGATCTCAGGCAAGATGACCATACCCTCGAAATCACTTCTATCTTTGCTTGCTAGTTGTTCGCTCTATTGCTATGCCGCGATACCTACACTTGCTATATCATGCCTCCCATATTGCCATGTCAAGCCTCTAACCCTCCTTTCCTAGCAAACCATTGTTTGGCTATGTTACCGCTTTGCTCAGCCCCTCTTGTAGCGTTGCTAGTTGTAGGTGAAGTTGAAGTTTGTTCCATGTTGGAACATGGATATTGTTGGGATATCACAATATCTCTTATTTAATTAATGCATCTACATACTTGGCAAAGGGTGGAAGGCTAGGCCTTATGCCTGGTGTTTTGTTCCACTCTTGCTGCCCTAGTTTCCGTCATACCGGTGTTATTTTCCTTGATTTTGTGTTCCTCACGCGGTTGGGTGTTATGGGAACCCCTTGACAGTTCGCTTTGAATAAAACTCCTCCAGCAAGGCCCAACCTTGGTTTTACCATTTGCCTAACCACCACCTACTTTTCCCTTGGGAGCCGCGCTCTCGAGGGTCATCTTTATTTTAACCCCCCGGGCCAGTGCTTCTCTAAGTGTTGGTCCGAAACAGGCAGCCTGCGGGGCCACCTCGGGGAAACTTGAGGGTTGGTTTTACTCGTAGCTTGACCTATCCGGTGTTGCCCTGAGAACGAGATATGTGCAGCTCCTATTGGGATGTCGGCGCATCGGGCGGCTTTGCTGGTCTTCTTTTACCATTGTCGAAATGTCTTGTAACCGGGATTCCGAGTCTGATCGAGTCTTCCTGGGAGAAGGAATATCCTTCATTGACCGTGAGAGCTTGTGATGGGCTAAGTTGGGACACCCCTGCAGGGTTTGAACTTTCGAAAGCCGTGCCTGCGGTTATGGGCAGATAGGAATTTGTTAATGCCCGGTTGTAGAGAACTTGAAACTTAACTTAATTAAAATGGATCAACCGCGTGTGTAGCCGTGATGGTCTCTTTTCGGTGGAGTCCGGGAAGTAAACATGGTTTTGGAGTTATGTTTGTGTGTAAGTAGCTTCAGGATCACTTCTTGATCACTTCTAGTTCACGACCGTTGCATTGCTTCTCTTCTCGCTCTTATTTGTGTATGTTAGCCACCATATATGCTAGTGCTTGCTGCAGATCCACCTCATTACCCTTTCCTACCCATAAGCTTAAATAGTCTTGATCTCACGGGTGTGAGATTGCTGAGTCCTCGTGACTTACAGATACTTCCAAAACGGTTGCAGGTGCCGATGATACCAGTGCAGAGGATGCGTCTGGGCTCAAGTGGGAGCTCGATGAAGACCGTGTTCGTTGTGTTGTTTCGTTTCCAGTTGATTAGTAGTGGAGCCCAGTTGGGACGATTGGGGATCTAGCATTTGGGGTTGTCTTCTTTTATTTTGGTTCCGTAGTCGGACCTTGATTGTATTTTGGATGATGTATGTTTAACTTGTATTTGTGTGAAGTGGCGATTGTAAACCAACTCTTTATCCCTTTCTTATTCAGTACATGGGATGCGTGAAGATTACCCCTCTTGCGACAAGCCTACCATGTGGCTATGCCTCTAAGTCGTGCCCTGACACGTGGGAGATATAGCCGCATTGTGGGTGTTACACATGTATAGGGCTGCGAATTTGCATCTCCAAAACCGGCGACCCGGATCGACAATTAAGGGTGCGTTTGGTTGCTGGGCTATCCTTCCGTGGGATAGGGATAGCCTGTTTTCGAATGACTGCCACCTGTTTGGTTCGTGGGCGAGTAGGGATAAGGCCAGCCAGATACTTGGAATATTCCTTTAAAATCCGGCTCCGCATGTTCGCGAGAAAGTGACGGAGTTGGGCATCCCTCGCGCGCGCGTTGCGAAATGTTTTTCTGCCACCGAACATTATCTCTTTCACCCCTTTCCATCTCCTTTCGCTCCTCTCCTGTGGCGGCAGCCGCATTAGATCGAAGTGCGGCAAGGAATTGAGTGCGTGGCGGCCTGACTTTCTCCTTCCTTCTTGTCATGCCCTCTCTCCTCCCTTCTCTCTCCCGCTCGAGTTTGACAACAGAGCTCATGGAGGCGACGGCTAGGGGCGCGTTGGCGGTGAGATTTGTTGCGGTGGTATGGCGTTTTGACATGGATCCCTCCTAGCTGAGGCTCCCGGATCACTGGTCCGACGGATCGACGGGGACCTGCTTTCGGGAAGATTGGGAGAGGACACAAGCCCACTATGCTGGTTGTTGCAGGCTGGACACTCGTTTTGGCTGGCTTGTGCTCTGCTCCGGCGAGTTGTGTGTGTGCGCTCTTCTCAGGTGGGTTGTGATGTGTGTGCGTCTTGTGCTAATTACTTGGGAAATGGAAATTTCGAACGTCTGTAATCAGCTGCTAATGCTAATGTGTGTATATGTGGTGTATGTTCTGTGTACCTCGACAGATTAGAAATTAGCCCTGAATACACCAATATACCTCAACAGTGAAGCAGTCCTGTTTTAAAAACTATAGTGAATGAGTCCTCCCAGCCCATTTTTATCCTTGCAACCAAACAAATCTATGGCTCCTCATATCCATCCAAACCAAACAAAAAAATGGCTATCCCTAGCCAGTTGGCTACAGTTACAGAAGCTACTCATATGCACCAAATCCTTCAAAGGTTTTGCAACATTTCAGGGCAAATGCCAAGCTGGAGCAAGTCAGCTATTATTTTCAGCAGGAATGTAGACGACGTCAATAAGGAGGATATTAAGAGAATTTTCCCGGTGCAGGAAATTACTGACAATTCTATCTATTTCTCCCTGATAAGGATAGATCTAGTGCCTATAACTTTGTTGCTGATAAATTTAAAGTTAAATTGACTGGTTATAAGGCTAATAAACTTTCACATGTAGCAAGATTAACTTTGATCAATTCAGTTTTTGCTTCCATACCAGTCTACTATATGTCAAATATTCTTTTCTCAAGAAAACTAGTTGCCAAACTTACCACTATCATTAGAAAATTTTGGTGGACGGGAATAAAAGAAGATCAATCCAAGAGAGCTCTTTGTTTCAGGGCATGGAAGGACATCTGCACCCCAAAAGTAGAAGGGGGTCTTGGAGTCAAGAACATCCAAGCAGTTAATAGAAGCCTAATCCTGTCGGCGGCTTGGAAAATTGCAGACGAACCACCAAGTTTCTTGTCACATGTGCTTAAATCTAAATATTTTCTTGAGACTTACGCAACATTCCAAAATCAGATTTTTGGGCTTCAATTCTTAAGGTAAGACACATTCTTCAATCAAATTCAATCTATCAAATTCTTGATGGCAATTCCTCCATTTGGAGCACTCCTTGGTTTCCTCATTGGCAATCTATTTATGAGCACTTGAAAATACAATTGGGGCATTATGTCTATCCTTCTCAGATCAAGGATTTGTGGAACCAAAATCAAAGAACATGGAATGCTAGACTTATTTATAATCTTTTTGATCATGAGGTGGCTAATAGCATCATACATGTATCGATTATTCAACAAGAGGGAACTGATATCCTTTGCTGGAGATTGCATCCTTCAGGGAAATGTACTTCAAAATCTACTTATAAAGCATGTCTTCAAGACTTGCAACAGCAGGGGTCTCCATTGCCTAGACAGGTACCACAAGAGATTAAACAACTACTAAAGCAGGTTTGGAAAGAGAAGACTATAGTTTCAAGAGTATAGGCTTTTGCTTGGAGACTCTTGAGGAAATCACTTCCAACAGGCATGAGAGCAGGGAAATATTCCAAACATATTAAGAAAAATTGCATTAGATGCGAACAGGATGAAGATGGCATGCATCTTTTCTTTACTTGTCCCTTTGCTAGAGCAGTTTGGATAGCTCATCCTTGATTTATTAAATCTGAAATTCTTTCTAACAACTATGCTAGTATTGCAGATATTATCAATACTCTTCTTAACTCAAGGCATCCATAGACCTCTCTCACAAATATAATGACTTTTCTTTGGTGTATATGGAAAGCGAGGAATGATTCTCTTTTTGACAGGAAAGAGACCAAACCTATACATGTATTCCAAATTATGCATTCCATTCTAAATAATCAGGAGTTAACACTTCAATCAAAACAAGCAGGGCAGGGTATTAGTCAAGACGAGCATAGCAACAGTGTACTCCTAAGCTCACAACAGCAGGATATAATGCAAGCTACTGGCCCAAATTGCAAAGTCTTTACGGATGCAACATGGAAACCTGATACACAAAACATCACATGCATAGGATTTTTCATACAGATGGCTGCAAAACATCAAGAGGTCAATATCAGTATCCATTTATCCGAGGAGCAAATCGCGTCGCCTCTCCAAGAAGAAGCTACGACACTTCAAGTAGCTGCCCAAGTGACCAATACAATCACAACAGGAGACACCATCTTCTTCATGGATAATCAAGTTTTGGCCCAGGCTGCACAAGCAAGAGATATCCTTAAATGTCCTGGTCATTGGGAGATTAGAAGTCAATTGGCAAATTTCTTTATCTCTACTAGCAAGGCTCAGATAACTGTTAGACACATTCCCAGGGAGCTTAATAATAGGATTCACAACAATGCGGCTAGAGTATACTTCTCAGAATCAAATACTAGTACTACAATGATTTGTAAAAGCAGGTCCCACTCGGTTGATCACTGTCCTATGCTTCTGAAGCTAGGCAATCTGAACATCAGACATTGTAAAACCATTGTTGTAACTTGTTCTTCAGATTAATGCATAGGCGTCTAAGGCGCCACTTCTTTGTCAAAAAAAAAAACACACACACCTAAGAGGCAAGAGAAATGGAGACGCACGAAGGGAAAGGAGGAAGTACCACTTCCACCTGCCTCCCTCCCACCCTCAGATCTCTCTCGTTTCTCTAAATCGCGCCCCCGGCCCCTCCTACCTTTCTCTCGTCGCATTAGACCTTCCAGATCTCACCAACCTCCTACCAGCCGGCGTTGTTGCCTCTCTCAGTGCCGGAGCTTCACGACGCGGTTCTCTTATCTGTTCGGGGTCATCCATCCGACCCCCGGATCCGCCGCAAAGACGGTGCCTTTCTGGTTGTTCTCGGCACTATCCATGGATGAGGGTTTAGCGCGACGGCAGTGAGGTCAGCGTGTGGAGTTCCTGGGTTGAATTGTTGCAGCGAGAGGCTTTGGGAAAGGGCGCACGGCGGCGAGATGCGGGGTTCCGAGATGCGGAGGCGGGCACCAGAGTACCGGCGGCAGTCGCGGCGGCGGCTGCCGGGATGGATCTGGTGGCTCGTTGGGATCTTCCTTGTGGTTGGGCTCATGCTCTTCGTCCTGCACCACAACCAGAAGGAGCAGTTCCGGCCGCCCGTCATAGTGAGTAGCTCAAACATGACTCCGTCTGATTTCCTGCTTGCTGAATTATGTGGTGTGACATCTTTGCTCGGAATATCACTTCCTTCCTGTCAATTCTGAAAATACGTGGAAAAAGTTTAGCTTTTTATGCGTGCAGGCAGATCTCTGTTAGCGTTTTGTATGAGATCTTTAGAAATAGTTCCATTGTTGGTTTCTTCTACTATGTTATAAGGTGAGCTTGGTTGTGTGTTGTTAGGCTTTTTGTGGTCAGAGCACATCATTTTCTAGATCTTCATTATCCAATTTCATTGTTACTTGATCCTTGAAGGTTTGTGTTTTTATCTATATTGATTTGTGCATGTTTATGGAAAATTTTATCCCCACTATCTAGAAAATGTGCTTTTGATGGCTAATCATGACTAGTTGGTAGAAACGGCAAGCAGGCTGTATTTTCTAGTAGTTGGCGTGGCATTACTGATAGGTTGTCTCTGCACTTGTTGGAGGTCTGCTCGTGTACTTAGGTTAAGTGTCCTTCTCAGGAGGAGGTTTCCCATCTTCATCATGATAGCATATGCTATTCCTTTACTATGAAGATGATTACTTAACTGGTGGGAGGACACCATGGAATATGAAAATTAAACTCACACCATAAGTCAATTTTTAGTAGTATGTGCAGTGTTGAACTATCACAGGTGCGATTGGGTTATCCAGGGACTACTTGTTGGCAGCTACTAGGTACTTGCTTCAAAAAGAATAGCATCGCCTGTCATGATTTTATCTTCGAATTTGCGAATGACTTTCAGTAGCACTGAGTAGTAAACTAGTAACTTTATCCTAGGTTATTCCTGCCTATCTGATTACAACAGTCACATTAGCTTTTCTTGGTATGATGGTATCCAATGGTCTGTAAAATCTGGATTACATTGATAGAATTGTTTTTTTAACTGCACAGCTTATGAGAAAAATAGCCGAGATCAAAAGTGAAATTATTAATAGAACACAATGTCAATAGGGATATAATATTGCCAGTGAGTCTTATTGGTAGCCTTTGATGTATAGTTCTTTCTGTGGTAAAGGTCTTAGATACGGAATTTATATATTATGATATTTAAAATATGAACTCATTATGCAGAACCAACTGAGGTAATTTGGAAACCAACATAATTTGTCATGTACTCCCTCCGTTTTGTAATCCTTGTTTTGATTTAAACCACGACAAGAATTATGGACCAAAGGGTGTACTAGATATTGTAGACATTTATAGTGTTTCATGGACTCATAGAGATCTTAATTGCTGGTACCATACCAATGTAAACAGAAACATGTGGCAAGCAGGTTCAATGCAATAGTCTATAGACATTTATAGTGTTTCATGGACTATTTACAAGGCATATCTAAATTTGGCCTCCATTTTTTTATTCTACATGTAACTATGCATGAATGATAGAAATACCGAGAAATTTATGTACAAAGAGGAAACAGCGACTGAGGTGACTAGGCTGGTCACGATGAAATTATAATTACAGCTCTCTTGAGAATCATGTTAATAAAATGAAAATTATACCTTGTTTAATATGCTATTACTCCCTCCGTTCCTAAATATAAGTCTTTTTTAGAGATTCCTATAAGAGACTACATACGGAGCAAAATGAATGAATCTGCATTCTAAAATATGTCTATATACATCCATATGTAGTCTGTAGTCGAATCTCTAAAAAGACTTACATTTCGGAACGGAGGGAGTACATGTTTGGAGTTAGCTGCTCGTAAATAGTCCTGCTTTTGTGATCGCTTTAGCTGCTATGCTGTGGAATCTAGTTACCTACCTAATTCTGATAAGATTATTCTGTTACCGCTCCAAAAATGTTGCTGTCCAAAAGTAATATTTAGGCTTGCAGTGAAGATGAAATCTAAACCTTCCTGCAGATAGAAGCTTTATTCCTTTAATATGAAATTTTCTTATTTGTTCTCAAGCTCGAGAGAACAGTTTGTTGCTCAAGCTGTTTCGTATGATGCGAAGAGTTGACATTGAATGTTTTTGGCATGTGTTCTATTTTTAAAGTTACAATATTCCCTTGCCACTGCCATCAGTTCGTTTTCTTAAAAAATGTTAGCATATCATCGGCAGCCATTACATGGCCAAATCATGCCATATATAGGGGAACTTGGCACCAACCAAAAAGCCCAGATAATTGTTGGGTGCCTAAGCCTACTCTGTTATTAATAGAAATAGCCCATGTTAATCTTTTTGTGTACAAAAGTATGATCTGAACATTTCTTGTGCGAGTTTTGGTGCCAAACCTTGCTGGCTATTAACTGTTATTTATGGGTCAACACATGATGATAGCTGTTCAGTAACAATTAATTTTAGTGTCAACAAAGTTAATCATTGGGATGATAACTAAAAACTTCTTGTACTTGGAATATATTTTTGGTCCCTGCTACTTCTGAGTGCATAGATATATTTCTTCATTGACCTTTCCCACTGTGAAAGAAAATCACATTCTTTAATTAAACTCAGTCGATTGTGCATATTTCCTCATTTAGCTCGTTCTTGTTTCAGAATAAAGGGTCAGAAACTGAAGAAGTTTCTCCTGGGAAAGTTAATTTCACTGAAGAGCTTTTAAGCAGTACATCTTTTGCACGGCAATTAGCAGATCAAATGACTCTAGCAAAGGCCTATGTTATCCTTGCGAAAGAGCATGGCAACCTTCAGCTTGCATGGGAACTTAGTTCCCAAATAAGGAATTCTCAAAGATTGCTCTCTCAAGGGGCTGTTAGTGGGAGAGCCATCACTCAGGAAGAAGCCCATCCTATAATAACTCGTCTGGCACGGTTAATATACAAAGCGCAGGACTCTCATTATGATATCAGCACCACAATGGTGACACTCAAGAGCCATGCCCTCGCACTAGAGGAGCGTGCAAAGGCAGCAGTTGTTCAGACTGCCGAGTTTGGTCAGTTAGCTGCAGAATCACTTCCCAAGAATATCCATTGTTTAACGGTGAAACTGACAGAAGAGTGGCTTCAGAACCCAAAACTAAGGAGTCGTTCAGAGGAGCACAGGAATTCCACACGGTTGGTAGACAATAATCTGTATCATTTCTGTATATTCTCGGATAATGTGCTGGCCACTTCAGTTGTTGTCAATTCTACAGTGTCAAATGCAAACCACCCTCAGCAGCTTGTGTTTCATGTAGTCACAGACAGGATCAATTTTGGTGCTATGTCAACCTGGTTCCTGATAAATGACTTCAAAGGGTGTACTGTCGAAGTCCACTGCATAGACGAGTTCTCATGGTTGAATGCTGCTTCTTCTCTTGTCAGGTGGCTGTCCGAGATGGAAACAAAGGGTTCCTCTGGTGGTTTGAAGGCACAAGAACAGGAAATAAAGTTCCATAATCCGAAGTTTGTTTCTCTGCTAAACCATTTACGGTTCTACATCCCTCAAATACTCCCCAATCTGGAGAAGGTGGTTTTTCTTGATGATGATGTTGTGGTGCAAAAGGACTTGACACAGCTTTTTTCCATAGAATTGCATGGCAATGTTATTGGAGCAGTGGAGACTTGTTTAGAGTCATTTCATCGGTATCACAAATATCTTAATTTCTCGCAACCAATAATCAGCTCAAAGATTGATCCACATACTTGTGGGTGGGCTTTTGGAATGAACATATTTGACCTAATTGCTTGGAGGAAAGCAAATGCAACATCGCTTTATCATTATTGGCAGGAGCAAAATGCTGATCAACTGCTTTGGAGAACGGGCACACTTCCAGCAGGCCTTTTGACATTTTATGGCCTAATGGAGCCCCTAGACCGAAGATGGCACGTATTGGGTCTTGGGTATGATGTAGACATAGATGACCGCTTGATTGAGAGTGCTGCTGTTGTGCATTATAATGGGAACATGAAACCCTGGCTGAAGTTGGCCATTCACCGGTACAAGTCTATATGGGAGCGGCATGTCAATTTCTCGCACCCACATGTTAGTGAGTGTATGTTTCACTAGGGAGTGTGCAATCTCTGTTCACCATCAATGGTCTTCCACGGCACTGAAGCTAGGAACTTCAGTTTCTTTAATAGGGTTGCTTTTGAGCACCCTAGTTACGAAATCTTCCAGAGCTAGATTATATACTCAACAGGCATCATCAAAGAATTCAACTGTTAAGTTTACTTTTTTGGGTGGGGGAAGATTTATTTTGAGAAGAAAATAATTCAGTTACAGATTTTTACATACAATTCGGTCTGGAAGATTTAGCAGTCCAATGAGATTACCTGGATAGATATTGTAAAGGAGATACAGTTGTTGGATGGATGGGTCATTTTTTGAGATGTTAGAAAATGCCAATTGCCAAATCAGCTGTGCAGAGCTTACTGGTGTTCATTCTTTTCAGGATATTGTATTTTATACTGTACTGTTGAGGAATGTCTTCCTTT
Source organism: Triticum urartu (assembly GCF_056163025.1). Classification (NCBI taxonomy): domain Eukaryota; kingdom Viridiplantae; phylum Streptophyta; class Magnoliopsida; order Poales; family Poaceae; genus Triticum; species Triticum urartu. The sequence goes on from NC_141876.1 coordinate 276,456,587, forward strand.
TCCTTTTTGTATAAACAGTTCTGTGTTCACAGTATGAACTCGGCTCAACTGGAGATATAGGAAAGTTAAGTAATTTTGATGTTCTGAAATTGAGTTTCTCATGCTCCATACCACATAGCGAAGAGATATTTGCAATTCTCTCCTCTGTTTGATTGGTTTTTAGTTCCAGAATGGTTCAGTGACCTGTGTTATGACTGCCTCCACAATTTGTGTGGATTATGTAGTCAATTTTTGTAGCAGATGCCGCAAGTCCGAGGCTCTTATGGCGTGGCCTAAAAGAATGAACAAAGATTGTATCCTCAAGCAAATCAAGCAAAAAAGAACTTCCTTGGTGGTGCTAGTAATGCAAAGATTTGCTTTTTGTGTAACTTTGGCTGTGTTGTAACCTTGGCTGTAACCTTGCTCTGTTGTGAACCTTGGCTATATTGTGACCACTAAGAGCAACTCCAATAGGGTGACCCAAACGAACACAAATTTTGTCCGCTTTTGTTTGTTTGGGTCGCGTGTCCGCGTCCGTCTTTTCGTTTGGGTCGGCCGGTGCGTCCAATGGGCGCCAGATGCATTTTAGACATGTCCATGTCGTCATTTCATCGAACACTTGAAGGGCGAGCTCCCACGCCAGCTCGCTGTAGCTGGCCCCGACCCTGCTGCTACCGCCCCGCAGCTCTCGCCCGGTCATCCAACAAACTCCCGCCTCGTCCCGGGCGGCCGGGCGCGGCAAGGCGAGGTCGCGGGAGTCAAGAACGGGCACGACCAGGCGCGGCGAGACAAGGCTGGGCACAGTTGGGAGCGGCGAGGCAAGGCCGGGGCGAGGCGACGCCGCGGCGAGTCGAGGACGGGCCGGGCGGAACAAAGCCGCAGCGAGGCACGACCAGTGGCGGCTGGCTAGCTAGCACGCGTGCAATCAACGACGGCTGGCTAGCTAGCACGCGCGCGACCAGCGGCGGCTGGCAGCAGCACCAACACCCACGCAGGGCAGCGGCGGCTAGCTAGCTAGCACGCGCGCGGCGGGCAACAACACCGGCATGCATGCTCGACCAACGGTGGCTAGCTAGCTAGCTAGTACGCGCGCGGCCATCCGCCTGTGGCGTGCGTGGTTGTAGGACAGCGACGACGAGCGCTTGGTCGCGCTGCATCGGCAGCGGGAGGAGGCGGCGACTGATTGTGCTTGGCAACGGGAGGAGGAAGCGACGCCTCGCTCGCGACGGAGGCCGAAGCAGCCGGCGCCATGCCCACATCTGCATGCCCGGTGGCATCGAGAAAGAGAGAAAAGGAGAAGAGAGGCGGGGGTGGGATGGGTGGATGGCCCTCGATGACAGATGGGCCAGTGCTCGCATGCAGTGGACGGAGGCGAACGAGGAGCCCATAGAAAACACCCGCTTTGTGTCTGCCTCCGACCCAAATGTGTCTCAAATTTGGGATGGAAATGGGTCTAAGCAGACACAAAACGGACAGCGGGCGAACGCTGTGTCCGTTTGGGTTGCCCCGTTGAGCCAGCTTTTGCGTCTGGATGACCTAAACGGATAAAATGGATCGCCCCATTAGAGTTGCTCTAAGTGTTGATGTGAACCTTTTTTGTATTGCAAAGATTTATACTTTTTGACGGTAGTCTCATGTTGAAATTCTCTTTATGTTTGTTTTCTATGTGGATCGGGATGGTTGAGTTGAATGCACGTTGTACGGGTGAACGGAGGAGGTTCTTGTATACTCTTGCTCATTTTGTGTTGGTTAATGATTACACCTCAAAATGGCAGCCAAAACATGGGATATAATTCATTTCAATTCACAAATCCTGGTGTCAACCTAACATGAAATTTGGCAGATTCAGCAAAATAAATCTTTACAAAAATTTAATTTCATTTCTGTTGAATAACTGACCAAAATTATACCCGGGGTCCCACCTCAATCCTACATGCCATTCAATGTGGATTGTCAATGTCAGTCAACACAAGTTCAGGAGGCCAAGGAAAGTCCAAACATGCCTCCGAGAGTCCAAGCAAGCCATCGGGTCAAGAGAAGTTTAAACAAGTCTTCATGATCAACATGTTAAAAGACAAACAACACAAATAATAAGTCAAATGAATAAAGAAGTCCAAGACCAAGGAGAAAAGCCTTTGTATTGGGGAGGGAGTCTCCCTTGATGGGTCATATCCCACCTCCCTATCCAAGTGCTCATGGACCCAAAGAAAAACATTACCTAGTTCTACCCTCTCACATCCTCTTTTCAAGCGTAATCATGGCCAGTTATCAAGGACCCCTAGGCTAAGGCATCCCATGGGAATGTAAATAGTTCATCATCCACTCTATACTTGAATAAACTTAAGAGGAGAGTCATCCTCGCGTCCCCTCCATAAGAATTGAGGCTCGATTGGAGGCCGAGAATCGGAGTCCAAGGGACCTAGTAAAACATGAGCTATTGGGAGTCATCGGACTTTGGAAGCGGCAACACTCTAAGTGTTCCATGCATCGATCACCACTCTCGACGCCTCTTCCTCATAGGATGCAGGCTCTGTTCTGACGAGGCAACTAGACCTATTTAAAATAAATGAATTGTGTCACTTTGTCGGTGCATGACGACCTTCGCTATAAGGCCATTGTACACACCCTGTCTACTCATACTAGCCACATTGCTAAGAGTACCCCCGTGGAAAGTTGCTTCTTGAACAATAACATTGACACCGACCATGGGGCGTCCTCGCCGTGTGAGAAGTCACCTCGACCATCCAAGGTAGATGGCCCCAACAAAACAAGTGAAAGAGCATTGGTGCCCCATGTTTGGTTTTGGTAATTGATGACAATCCCTCTGGACTACTGGTTTCCTTGTGCTATATTCGAAGGGTTTGTCCATAGGCTTTGCTTGAAGACCATTCATTGGCTTCAAGGGTATAAGAAGGAGATTATGTGTTGACCAAGGTGCTACTTAAGGAGTTATCCAAAGATTGGTCATGTGAGAGTTGAGCCTATTGCAAGCATGTCTGGAAGAAGAAGATTGTGTGAACATCTATGTTTATCTTCAAGACATCATCTTTATGAAGAGAGAAGATAAGATACAAGGTTGATTTTTTGGCATCCAGTTGGCAGTACCTCTCCGGTCCACGGTAGTACTGCTTAGGTGATACTTCCATAGACCAGTGCCGCCCCTACTTCCATGTAACACCCACGATGCGGCTATATCTCCCACGTGTCGGAGCACGACTTAGAGGCATAACCGCATAGTAGGCATGTCGCAAGAGGGGTAATCTTTACACATCCCATGTACTGAATATGAAAGGGATAAAGAGTTGGCTTACAACCGGCACTTCACACAATACATAAATATAGCATTACATCATCCAGAATACAATCAAGGTCCGACTACGAAACCAAAATAAAGAAAGACTACCCCTAATGCATAGATCCCCGATCGCCCCGACTGGGCTCCGCTACTGATCAACTAGAAACGAAACAACACAACAAACACTATCTTCATCGAGCTCCCACTTGAGCTCGGTTGCGTCACCTGCACTGGTATCAACGGCACCTGCAACTGGTTTTTGAAGTAAACTGTGAGTCACAGGGACTCAGCAATCTCACACCCTCGCGATCAAGACTATTTAAGCTTATGGGTAGGAAAAGGTAGTGAGGTGGTGCTGCAACAAGCACTAGCATATATGGTGGCTAACTTACGCAAATGAGAGCGAGAAGAGGAGAAAAGCACAGTCGTGAACTAGAAGTGATCAAGAAGTGATTCTGAAACTACTTACATTCAAGCATAACACAAGAACCGTGTTCACTTTCCGGACTCCGCTGGAAAGAGACCATCACGGCTACACACGCGGTTGATTCATTTTAATTAAGTTAAGTGTCAAGTTCTCTACAACTGGACATTAACAAATTCCCATCTGCCCATAACCGCGGGCACGACTTTCGAAAATTCAAAACCCTGCAGGGGTGTCCCAACTTAGCCCATCACAAGCTCTCACGGTCAACGAAGGATATTCCTTCTCCCAGGACGACCCGATCAGACTCGGAATCCCGGTTACAAGACATTTCAACAATGGTAAAACAAGACCAGCAAAGCCGCCCGAATGTGCCGACAAATCCCGATAGGAGCTGCACATATCTCGTTCTCAGGGCACACCGGATGAGCAGTCCGTAAAACTAAAACCAACCCTCAAGTTTCCCCGAGGTGGTGCTGCAAGGGGCTCTAGTTTGGACCAACACTAAGAGGAGCACTGGCCCGGGGGTTTAAAATAAAGATGACCCTTGAGTCTGCAGAACCCAAGGGAAAAAGGCTTAGGTGGCAAATGGTAAAACCAAGGTTGGGCCTTGCTGGAGGAGTTTTATTCAAAGCGAACTGTCAAGGGGTTTCCATTATAACCCAACCGCGTAAGGAACGCAAAATCAAGGAACATAACACCGGTATGACGGAAACTAGGGCGGCAAGAGTGGAACAAAACACCAGGCATAAGGCCGAGCCTTCCACCCTTTACCAAGTATATAGGTGCATTAATTAAATAAGAGATATTGTGATATCCCAACATATCCATATCCCAACAATAAACATGTTCCAACAAGGAACAAACTCCATCTTCACCTGCAACTAGCAACGCTATAAGAGGGGCTGAGCAAAGCGGTAACATAGCCAAACAACGGTTTGCTAGGACAAGGTGGGTTAGAGGCTGGACATGGCAACATGGGAGGCATGAAATAGCAAGTGGTAGGTATCGCGGCAAAGCAATAGAGCGAACAACTAGCAAGCAAAGATAGAAGTGATTTCGAGGGTATGGTCATCTTGCCTAAGATCCCGCAAGGAAGAAGAACGAGTCCATGAAGAAGACAAACGAACGAAGTCGAATAGATCCTCACAAACGCGACGTTATCGGAACTAACCCGAAGAAGCAACACCGGAAAGAAGCAAACAACATAGTAAACAACCATCACATAAACATGTCATGATGCACAACCAGGTATGACGCATGTCCGGTTTAATGAGGCATGGCATGGCAATATGCACAAACAATCCTACAAATTAAGTGGAGCTCAATATGCAACTCCGTTGCATATTGACGAAACACCACGTGACTTATTTAGTTCTCTCTCGTTTAGGTACCCAACAATATTAAATGTTGTTAAACATGGCAAGAGGTGGAGCATAGTAGAACTACTTAACTAGGCAAGTTTAAATGAGGCCGGAAACAACAAACAACGATTCCGGTAAATCCTCATGTGCATTAGCAATTTAATGCAAACACCAATTTTAAACATTTTAAATGTTGTTATCATGATGCGGATGACATGTCCAAGTTTATGCAATTTTTATTAAAAGTTGACAAGAGCATTATGAAGCATTTGTCACCGTGGTGGAAAGAAAAGGGGTGCCACGGCAACGATAACGAAAACGGTGCCATGACAACGCTTCGGTTCCGGTAACTCGATTGAGATACCGATGCAAAGGAGAAGTGTGCGGATACGTGCAAAAGATGGTGGGGCACTCCCGGATACCGAGTGTCCCATGAGTCGATGATGGTGACAAGGCAAAAGAGGGGCAACGTGCACCGACAATTCGAGCACGGAGCTAGCACGAGCATCTCATACATCACACATGCATTCGTTCACGGGCGGTCGTCTCGGGGTTATATCTCTGAAGCGTGTGTTATCGGAGGGGTTCGAGTTCGATGCGGTGTAGGGGAAGTAGACGTTCTCGGGACATCGAGGGAAGTAGTCGTTCTCGCATGCTCTAGGGTCGACGGTAGAGGTACATGTTTATCGTAGCATGAGTTTCCGTAGATGTTCGGGGTCACGGCGAGGAACTTGATGCATCGTTGAACTTGGCGTCCGAGGAACTCCGCGTAGTCGTACACGAGTCATAGTCGAACTTGACGGTTCCGTTACACGTTTTTCGGAGACGGTAGTTGTTCTCGGTTCGTAGACGAGCTTGACGTATCCGAGGGCTCCGGCCATCGGGGTACTTGGCGCAATGCCGTGAAGTCGTACACATTCCGTAGATGTTCATGTCATCGGTGTTGTGGTACTTGGGGTCTTCGGACTTTCCGGTCCCATTCTTGCGATGACAGTCATTCACGTTCGTTCGGAGAGGTACTTGGTCTTGCGAAGAGGTACTTGGCGGTAGTGGTACTTGGTGTAAACCCACGGAGACGGTCTTGACATGCAACGAGCAACAACGCGGTGTACAGATGCAGCAGTGGTCTTGCCGGTGCCGTGGCCGGAGCGGGGTGGACCTGGCAAGGTCCTGTCCTGGGTCGGCGTTGGTCGGTAGTGAGTAGCAGCTCGGGCCCCCACGGAGACGGTCTTGACATGCAACGAGCAACAACGCGATGTACAGATGCAGCAGTGGTCTTGCCGGTGTCGTGGCCGGAGCGGGGTGGACCTGGCAAGGTCCTGTCCTGGGTCGGCGTTGGTTGGTGGTGAGTAGCAGCTCGAGCCGAGGGCCCGTGGTGGTGCTGCTCTGCACGAAGGAGCAGAGGAGGTCAATGGATGGCGACGGCATGCACACACGCGGAAGACAAGACGAGCAGGTGGCGTCCATGGCTCCATACCCCGGTGAAGCAGCGGGGACCGATGCAGGCGACGAGGAGGAGGCCGCAGGGAGGCGACGAGTAGGTCTCCGGCATGGGCGTCTGACGAGATGACTCGGCGGCGACCTGCTGCTGGCAGCATGCTCCGGCGAGGCCGGCATCAGGCCGCGTGGCCCGCGGGTGAGCAGCGAGGGCGAGGAAGCAGACGTAGCAGAGGAAGGGGGGCCGCACGGAGGGCGTCGTGCTCGCCGGCGTGAGGTGCGTGCCGACGAGGAAAATACAGGGAGGAGAAGGGGCGCGTCGGGGTCCAGGACGACGACTGGCTGGAGGAGGATGCGCGGCTCGCGGAGGAACTGGCGCGGGGAGCTTCTCTCTGGACGGAGCTGCAGGCGGCTGCGGGGTCGACGAGGTACTCTGGCGGCGGCGCTAGGAGGGGGATGAGGGGATCAGAGAGAGGGAAAAGGGGATCGAGCGCGACTGACAGGTTCGATGCGTGCGTGAGTGTCTGGCGGCGCAGGAGGAGAACGAGGGGAGAGGAAGAGATCGAAGGAGAGGGTGGTTTCGGTCGGGCCTATTGGCTGCTAGGGTTAGATCCGGTGCGGGCTGGGCCTTAGGAGTTTGGTAGGTCGGCCTGGCCCAGTGGCTTGCGGGTGCTGGGCTCTCTCTCCCTCCCTCTTAAAACTACTTTAACAGAAAACATTAGAGAGAAAGGAAAAAAAGGAAGAGGGGTTCGGAACGAATTTGAGCATGCGGGTAATTTTTCTGGACTCACAAAAACGTGCATGTTCACAGAAAAATAGAAGTGGCAAGATTGAAAGATCTGGATTCAAATCCATTTGAATTTAATTCAAATGGTTTGAGTAAGTTCAAGGTTTTGTAGAGTCCAAAAATGTTGGGAATTTTGGTGGAGCTCGGGAAAGATGAAAGAATTTGCGGCAAAGTTGGAGGCCAAGAATTGAGAAGGAAAAAGGCATGGAACTTAACCGCAAGTGTGTTATGGTGATTCCAAAATAATGGAATATTTAAAATATAGCTCCCTAATAATAGTAGGAGACTTTTATATGTTATAAAGTGATTTTCACCATGTGAACTCGCTTGATTTAAATGGATCAAAGATCCATGCCATTTATTTAGTTGAGTTAAAAAAATGACATGATGGCATGATGACATGATGCAATGCACAAATGCAAAGATGAATGCAACAGACAAAACAAATTACCCGACGAAACTCGAAAAACCAAGGAAGGCATCTGAAGCTCCGGTCTTGGGGCGTTACATTCCGCTTGGAATCTAGCTTCTGTGAGTCTCTGTTTTATAAGCGGTAGTGGAATGGTACGACCACTTGCGCGGTACCGCCGCTTGCTACTACTGAAGGAAATATGCCCTAGAGGCAATAATAAAGTTATTATTTATTTCCTTATATCATGATAAATGTTTATTATTCATGCTAGAATTGTATTAACCGGAAACATAATACATGTGTGAATACATAGACAAACAGAGTGTCACTAGTATGCCTCTACTTGACTAGCTCGTTGATCAAAGATGGTTATGTTTCCTAACCATAGACATGAGTTGTCATTTGATTAACGGGATCACATCATTAGGAGAATGATGTGATTGACTTGACCCATTCCGTTAGCATAACACTTGATCGTTTAGTTTGTTGCTATTGCTTTCTTCATGCCTTATACATGTTCCTATGACTATGAGATTATGCAACTCCCGTTTACCGGAGGAACACTTTGTGTGCTACCAAACGTCACAACGTAACTGGGTGATTATAAAGGTGCTCTACAGGTGTCTCCGAAGGTACTTGTTGGGTTGGCGTATTTCGACATTAGGATTTGTCACTCCGATTGTCGGAGAGGTATCTCTGGGCCCTCTCGGTAATGCACATCACTTAAGCCTTGCAAGCATTGCAACTAATAAGTTAGTTGCGGGATGATGTATTATGGAACGAGTAAAGAGACTTGCCGGTAACGAGATTGAACTAGGTATTGAGATACCGACGATCGAATCTCGGGCAAGTAACATACCGATGACAAAGGGAACAACGTATGTTGTTATGCGGTTTGACCGATAAAGATCTTCGTAGAATATGTAGGAGCCAATATGAGCATCCAGGTTCCGCTATTGTTTATTGACCGGAGATGTGTCTCGGTCATGTCTACATAGTTCTCGAACCCGTAGGGTCCGCACGCTTAAAGTTCGATGACGGTTATATTATGAGTTTATGTGTTTTGATGTACTGTAGGAGTTCGGAGTCTCGGATGAGATCGGGGACATGACGAGGAGTCTCCAAATGGTCGAGACGTAAAGATCGATATATTGGACGACTATATTCGGACATCGGAAAGGTTTCGAGTGATTCGGGTATTTTTGGGAGTACCGAGGAGTTACGGGAATTCGTATTGGGCCTTAATGGGCCATACGGGAAAGGAGAGAAAGGCCTCAAAGGGTGGCCGCACCCCTCCCCATGGGCTGGTCCGAATTGGACTAGGGAGGGGGGGGCCCTTCCTTCCTTCTCCTTTTTCCTTCCCTTTCCTTCCCTCCTACTCCTACTACTTGGAAGGGCTCCTAGTTCCACTAGGAAAGGGGGAATCCTACTCCCGGTGGGAGTAGGACTCCCCTAGGGCGCGCCATAGAGAGGGCCGGCCCTCCTCCTCCTCCACTCCTTTATATACAGGGGCAGGGGGCACCCCAAAGACACAACAATTGATCTCTTGATCTCTTAGTCGTGTGCGGTGCCCCCCTCCACCATAATCCACCTTCGTCATATCGTAGTGGTGCTTAGGCGAAGCCCTGCGTCGGTAGAACATCATCATCGTCACCACGCCGTCGTGCTGACGTAACTCTCCCTCAAAGCTCGCCTGGATCGGAGTTCGAGGGACGTCATCGAGTTGAACATGTGCAGAACTCGGAGGTGCCGTGCGTTCGGTACTTGATCGGTCGGATCGTGAAGACGTACGAATACATCAACCGCATTGTGCTAACGCTTCCGCTTCCGGTCTACGAGGGTATGTAGACAACACTCTCCCCTCTCGTTGCTATGCATCACCATGATCTTGCGTGTGCGTAGGAAATTTTTGAAATTACTACGTTCCCCAACAGTGGCATCCGAGCCTAGGTTTTATGCGTTGATGTAATATGCACGAGTAGAACACAAGTGAGTTGTGGGCGATATAAGTCATACTGCTTACCAGCATGTCACACTTTGGTTCGGTGGTATTGTTGGATGAAGCGGTCCGGACCGACATTACGCGTACGCTTACGCGAGACTGGTTCTACCGACGTGCTTTGCACACAGGTGGCTGGCGGGTGTCAGTTTCTCCAACTTTAGTTGAACCGAGTGTGGCTACGCCCGGTCCTTGCGAAGGTTAAAACAACACCAACTTGACAAACTATCGTTGTGGTTTTGATGCGTAGGTGAGAACGGTTCTTGCTCAGCCCGTAGCAGCCACGTAAAACTTGCAACAACAAAGTAGAGGTCGTCTAACTTGTTTTTGCAGGGCATGTTGTGATGTGATATGGTCAAGACATGATGATATATAAGTTGTTGTATGAGATGATCATGTTTTGTTGAAGTTATCGGCAACTAGCAAAAGCCTTATGGTTATCTTTGTATTGCATAAGATGCAAGCGCCAAATAATTGCTTTACTTTATCGCTATGTGATAGCAATAGTTGCAAGAGCAATTGTTGGCGAGACAACCATGTGATGACACATTTATATAGATCAAGATGATGGAGATCATGGTGTCATGCCGGTGACGATGGAGATCATGACGATGCTTTGGAGATGGAGATCAAAGGCACAAGATGATGATGGCCATATCATGTCACATATTTTGATTGCATGTGATGTTTATCTTTTATACATCTTATTTTGCTTAGTTCGGTGGTAGCTTTATAAGATAATCTCTCACTAAATTATCAAGGAACAAGTGTTCTCCCTGAGTATGCACCGTTGCGAAAGTTCTTTGTGATGAGACACCACGTGATGATCGGGTGTGATAGGCTCTACGTTCAAATACAACGGGTGCAAAACAGTTGCACACGCGGAATACTCAGGTTAAACTTGACGAGCCTAGCATATAATAGATATGGCCTCGGAACATGGAGACCGAAAGGTCGAGCGTGAATCATATAGTAGATATGATCAACATAGTGATGTTCACCATTGAAACTACATCTCACGTGACGATCGGACATGGTTTAGTTGATTTGGATCACGTGATCACTTAGAGGATTAGAGGGATGTCTATCTAAGTGGGAGTTCTTAAGTAATATGATTAAACTGAACTTAAATTTATCATGAACTTAGTCCTGATAGTATTTTGCAAATCATGTTGTAGATCAATAGCTCGCGTTGTTGCTTCCCTGTGTTTATTTTGACATGTTCCTAGAGAAAACTAAGTTGAAAGATGTTAGTAGCAATGATGCGGATTGGATCCGTGATCTGAGGTTTATCCTCATTGCTGCACAGAAGAATTATGTCCTTGATGCACCGCTAGGTGACCGACCTATTGCAGGAGCAGATGCAGACGTTATGAATGTTTGGCTAGCTCAATATGATGACTATTTGATAGTTTAGTGCACCATGCTTAAACGGCTTAGAATCGGGACTTCAAAGACGTTTTGAACGTCATGGACCATATGAGATGTTCCAGGAGTTGAAGTTAATATTTCAAGCAAATACCCGAGTTGAGAGATATGAAGTCTCCAACAAGTTCTATAGCTAAAAGATGGAGGAGAATAGCTCAAGCAGTGAGCATGTGCTCAGATTGTCTGGGTACTACAATCGCTTGAATCAAGTGGGAGTTAATCTTCCAGATAAAATAGTGATTGACAAAATTCTCTAGTCACCATCACCAAGTTAGTAAAACTTCGTGATGAACTATAATATGCAAGGGATAACGAAAACGATTCCCAAGCTCTTCGTGATGCTGAAATCGACGAAGGTAGAAATCAAGAAAAGCATCAAGTGTTGATGGTAAACAAACCCACTAGTTTCAAGTAAAGGGACAAAGGGAAGAAAGGGGAACTTCAAGAAGAACGGCAAGCAAGTTGCTGCTCAAGTGAAAAACCCAAGTCTGAACCTAAGCCTGAAACTGAGTGCTTCTACTTCAAAGAGACTGGTCACTGGAAGCGGAACTACCCCAAGTATTTGGCAGATAAGAAGGATGGCAAAGTGAACAAAGGTATATTTGATATACAGATTATTGATGTGTATATTACTAGTGTTCGTAGCAACCCCTCGGTATTTGATACTGATTCAGTTGCTAAGAATAGTAACTCGAAACGGGAGTTGCAGAATGAATAGAGACTAGTTAAGGGTGAAGTGACGATGTGTATTGGAAATGGTTCCAAGATTGATATGATCATCATCGCACACTCCCTATACTTTCGGGATTAGTGTTAAACCTAAAATAAATGTTATTTAGTGTTTGCGTTGAGCATGGATATGATTGGATCATGTTTATTGCAATACGGTTATTCATGTAAGTTAGAGAATAATTGTTGTTCTGTTTACATGAATAAAACCTTCTATGGTCATACACCCAATGAAAATGGTTTGTTGGATCTCGATCATGGTGATACACATTTTCATAATATTGAAGCCAAAAGATGCAAAGTTAATAATGATAGTGCAATTTATTTGTGGCATTGCCGTTTAGGTCATATTGGTGTAAAGCGCATGAAGAAAATCCATGCTGATGGACTTCTGGAATCATTTGATTATGAATCAGTTGATGCTTGCGAACCATGCCTCATGAGCAAGATGACTAAGACTCCGTTCTCCGGAACAATGGAGCGAGCAAAAGATTTGTTGGAAATCATACATACTGATGTATGTGGTCCGATGAATATTGAGGCTCGCGATAGGTATCATTATTTTCTGATCTTCACAGATGATTTGAGCAGATATGAGTATATCTACTTGATGAAACACAAGTCTGAAACATTTGAAAAGTTCAAAGTATTTAGAGTAAAGTGGAGAATCATCGTAACAAGAAAATAAAAGTTTCTACGATATGATCGCAGAAGTAAAATATTTGAGTTAACGAGTTTGGCCTTCAGTTAAAACAATGTGAAATAGTTTCACTACTCACGTCACCTGGAACACCACAGTGTAATGGTGTGTCCGAATGTCATAACCGTACTATTATTGGATATAGTGCAGTCTATGATGTTTCTTACCGATTAATCACTATAGTTTTGGGGTTATGCATTAGAGACAGCTGCATTCACGTTAAAAAGGGCACCATCTAAATCCATTGAGGCGACATCGTATGAACTGTGGTTTGGCAAGAAACCAAAGTTGTCGTTTCTTAAAGTTTGAGGTTGCAATGCTTATGTGGAAAAGTTTCAACCTGATAAGCTCAGACCCAAATTGGAGAAGTGCGTCTTCATAGGATACCCAAAAGAAAATGTTGGGTACACCTTCTATCACAGATCTAAAGGCAAGTTATTCATTGCTGAGAATGGATCCTTTCTAGAGAAGGAGTTTCTCTCGAAAGAAGTGAGTGGGAGGAAAGTAGAACTTGATGAGGTAACTGTACCTGCTCCCTTATTGGAAAGTAGTTCATCATAGAAATCTGTTTCTGTGACTCCTAGACCAATTAGTGAGGAAGCTAATGATGATGATCATGTAACTTCAGATCAAGTTACTACCGAACCTCGTAGGTAAACCAGAGTGAGATCCGCACCAGAGTGGTACGGTAATCATGTTCTGGAGGTCATGTTACTTGACCATGACGAACCTACGAACTATGAGGAAGCGATGATGAGCCCAGATTCCACGAAATGGCTTGAGGCCATGAAATCTGAGATGAGATCCATGTATAAGAACAAAGTATGGACTTTGATTGACTTGCCCAAAGATCGGCGAGTCATTGAGATTAAATGGATCTTCAAGAGGAAGACGGACATTGATAGTAGTGTTACTATCTACAAAGCTAGAATTGTCGCAAAAGGTTTTCGACAAGTTCAAGGTGTTGACTACGATGAGAGTTTCTCACTCGTATCTATGCTTAAGTCTGTCCAAATCATGTTAGCAATTGCCACAATTTATGAAATCTGGCAAATGGATAAACAAAACTGCATTCCTTAATGGATTTATTAAAGAAGAGTTGTATATGATGCAACCAGAAGGTTTTGTCAATCCTAAAGGTGCTAACAAAATATGCAAGCTCCAGCGATCCATCTATGGACTGGTGCAAGCATCTCGGAGTTGGAATATACGCTTTGATAAGTTGATCAAAGCATATAGTTTTATACAGACTTGCGGTGAAGCCTGTATTTACAATAAAGTGAGTGGGAGCACTACATCATTTCTGATAAGTATATGTGAATGACATATTGTTGATCAGAAATAATGTAGAATTATTCTGCAAAGCATAAAGGAGTGTTTGAAAGGATTTTTTCAAAGAAAGACCTCGGTGAAGCTGCTTACATATTGAGCATCAAGATCTATAGAGATAGATCAAGACGCTTGATAAGTTTTTCGATGAGTACATACCTTAACAATATTTTGAAGTAGTTCAAAATAGAACAGTCAAAGAAAGAGTTCTTGCCTGTGTTACAAGGTGTGAAACTGAGTAAGACTCAAAGCCCGACCATGGCAGAAGATAGAAAGAGAATGAAAGTCATTCCCTATGCCTTGGCCATAGGTTCTATAAAATATGCCATGCTGTGTACCAGATCTATTGTATACCCTACACTGTTTTTGGCAAGGGAATACAATAGTGATCTAGGAGTAGATCACTGGACAACGGTCAAAATTATCCTTAGTGGAATAAGGATATGTTTCTCCATTATGGAGGTGACAAAAAGGTTCGTCGTAAAGGGTTACGTCGATGCAAATTTTGACACTGATCCAGATGACTCTAAATCTCAATCTGGATACATATTGAAAGTGGGAGCAATTAGCTAGAGTAGCTCCGTGCAGAGCATTGTTGACATAGAAATTTGCAAAATACTTATGGATCTGAATGTGGCAGACCTGTTGACTAAACTTCTCTCACAAGCAAAACATGATCACACCTTAGTACTCTTTGGGTGTTAATCACATAGCGATGTGAACTAGATTATTGACTCTAGTAAACCCTTTGGGTGTTGGTCACATGTCGATGTGAACTATGGGTGTTAATCACATGGTGATGTGAACTATTGATATTAAATCACATGGCGATGTGAACTAGATTATTGACTCTAGTGCAAGTGGGAGACTGAAGGAAATATGCCCTAGAGGCAATAATAAAGTTATTATTTATTTCCCTATATCATGATAAATGTTTATTATTCATGCTAGAATTGTATTAACCGGAAACATAATACAAGTGTGAATACATAGACAAACAGAGTGTCACTAGTATGCCTCTACTTGACTAGCTCGTTGATCAAAGATGGTTATGTTTCCTAACCATAGACATGAGTTATCATTTGATTAACGGGATCACATCATTAGGAGAATGATGTGATTGACTTGACCCATTCCGTTAGCATAGCACTTGATCGTTTAGTTTGTTGCTATTGCTTTCTTCATGACTTATACATGTTCCTATGACTATGAGATTATGCAACTCCCGTTTACCGGAGGAACACTTTGTGTGCTACCAAACGTCACAACGTAACTGGGTGATTATAAAGGTGCTCTACAGGTGTCTCCGAAGGTACTTGTTGGGTTGGCGTATTTCGACATTAGGATTTGTCACTCCGATTGTCGGAGAGGTATTTCTGGGCCCTCTCGGTAATGCACATCACTTAAGCCTTGCAAGCATTGCAACTAATAAGTTAGTTGCGGGATGATGTATTACGGAACGAGTAAAGAGACTTGCCGGTAACGAGATTGAACTAGGTATTGAGATACCGACGATCGAATCTCGGGCAAGTAACATACCGATGACAAAGGGAACAACGTATGTTGTTATGCGGTTTGACCGATAAAGATCTTCGTAGAATATGTAGGAGCCAATATGAGCATCCAGGTTTCGCTATTGGTTATTGACCGGAGACGTGTCTCGGTCATGTCTACATAGTTCTCGAACCCGTAGGGTCCGCACGCTTAAAGTTCGATGATGGTTATATTATGAGTTTATGTGTTTTGATGTACCGAAGGAGTTCGGAGTTCCGGATGAGATCGGGGACATGACGAGGAGTCTCAAAATGGTCGAGACGTAAAGATCGATATATTGGACGACTATATTCGGACATCGGAAAGGTTCCGAGTGATTCGGGTATTTTCAGGAGTACCGGGAAGTTACGGGAATTCGTATTGGGCCTTAATGGGCCATACGGGAAAGGAGAGAAAGGCCTCAAAGGGTGGCCGCACCCCTCCCCATGGGCTGGTCCGAATTGGACTAGGGAGGGGGGGCGCCCCCTTCCTTCCTTATCCTTTTTCCTTCCCTTTCCTTCCCTCCTACTCCTACTACTTGGAAGGGCTCCTAGTTCCACTAGGAAATGGGGAATCCTACTCCCGGTGGGAGTAGGACTCCCCTAGGGCGCGCCATAGAGAGGGCCGGCCCTCCCCCTCCTCCACTCCTTTATATACGGGGGCAGGGGGCACCCCAAAGACACAACAATTGATCTCTTGATCTTTTAGCCGTGTGTGGTGCCCCCCTCCACCATAACCCACCTCCGTTATATTGTAGCGGTGCTTAGGCGAAGCCCTGCGTCTGTAGAACATCATCATTGTCACCACGCCGTCGTGCTGACGGAACTCTCCCTCAAAGCTCGGCTGGATCGGAGTTCGAGGGACGTCATCGAGTTGAACGTGTGCAGAACTCGGAGGTGCCGTGCGTTCGGTACTAGATCGGTCGGATCGTGAAGACGTACGACTACATCAACCGCGTTGTGCTAACGCTTCCGCTTCCGGTCTACGAGGGTACGTAGACAACACTCTCCCCTCTCGTCGCTATGCATCACCGTGATCTTGCGTGTGCGTAGGAAATTTTTGAAATTACTACGTTCCCCAACAACTACCGCCACTACTTCTGCCTATATCTGAGCTTATGTTGCCCTGTTCAGCTCTCGTGGTACTTGAACAGTTGTTACATGGTAGTACCGCTTAACGCAGTACTTCCGTTCTGGCACCACTTCAATACTAATGTTCCTCTGTGCCCTGTGATCGGAAGTGGATGTACCGCTTTGATGGACGGTAGTACCGCTCCAGCGGCACTACCGCACCAGTATTGGCTATACTCACGGGCTATGCAGGAACTACCGCTTGAGAACATGCTGTATGTATAACGGTTGGATTCGAGCCCCCTCTATAAAAGGAGGTCTTGTTCCGCATTGCTCCCAATGACTTTGGGCAAGCTTTCTCCTCCATTGTTGACCTCTAGAAGCATTGTCTTCTCTTCGTTCCTCCCATGAATCTTGCATCTTTTTGAGGGAAAAGAGAGAGAGAGAGAGGAGATTGATACGTCTCCAACATATATATAACTTTTGATTGTTCCATGCTATTATATTACCAATCTTGGATGTTTTATATGCAATTCTATATCATTTTTGGGACTAACCTATTAACCTAGTGCCCAGTGCCAGTTGTTATTTTTTTGCTTTTCAAAAAATCAATATCAAACAAAGTCCAAAAGGAGAAAAAACTTTGGATTAATTTTTTCTGGACCAGAAGGGACCCTAGAAGGTTCAGGAGAAGACCAGACGAGCCACGAGGAAGCGACAAGCTCGCTAGGCGCGCCACATGGGGGCCATGCACCCTAGGCTTGTGGGTCCCTCGTGGCACCTCTTGACCTAATTCCACCTCTATACATTCCAAAATATTCCCAATACATCAGATAGCCACCCAAAATACTGTAACATTCCAATTTTTCAATTTGGATGTTATACATAGGTCATCATATGCATATCATATTTTATTTCCAGTTCTTTTGCGATCCTAGAAAATCCTAAGCAACTCAAGGACCCAAAGAGAGAGTTGGGGATTTCATTATTTTCATATTTGAATTTTTCTCAAATTTGAAAAGAGGATCGTTTTGGTTCTAATACTTTTCTCTCCGAATATTTCAAATATCAACATAATGAGAGGAGATAAAATGACTTCTCCAAAATCAGAGGGTAATATTGGAGGAAAAATATTAAAATCAAATAATCATTTATTTGGATTTTATCGCTATTTTATTTGAATTAGAAAAATATGCATTTTAGGCCAGAAAAATGTTCACTTTGTTCTAAATATTTTATTTAGACGGTGAAAATTGTTTTGGCATTTTTAGAATTTTTTTATATTTATTTAGGATTTTTTTCTTCTTCAGCAATTTTTTTTAAAAGTCTCCGAACCGACTCGGCCGAAGCCCAGCCGGCCCATCGCGCCGCCACCGTCTCCTCCCGCTCGGAGTCCGGCGCGGACACACCGCCGGAGTCCCGAAGGACTCCGTGACGCCGCCACCACCTCGGGACGCCCCCCTTTAAAAGGGCCGGTCCCGACCCCCTCTGCCCCTTGTCCCGCCCCGCCGCCGCAACCGCCGCCGCCCGCTCGCGCCGCCGCGCTGCTCCGCCGCGCCGCCGCAGCTACTGCAGCCGCCGCCGCCCGCGCGCTGCCGTCGCACCGCCCGCAGCCCCGCCACCCCAAGCCGCTGCCTCGCCGAAAACCGCCGCCGACCCGCCTGTTTTTCTCGCCGGTTTTAGGTAAAACCTAGATCGTTTTTAGGGTTTTCTCGTTTTCTCGGTTTATTTTTTTCCGACCGGTTCGCTAATTAGCGAACGTTCACCCGTTAGTTTGTTTTAACGAACGAATTCGTTTGTTTGTCTCTGTTAGCGGACGTTCGTCCGATAGATTTTTCTTTTTCTGTTTTATTTTCGCCAGGGACCTATCCGCGATTATTTTTATCGCAGATTAGCCCCTGATCTTCAAACCCTCGCAACTTTTTAACCGTTCGTCCAAATCCAGTGAAACCAACGCCAAAATCTTTGTCTCGAACCCCTCTTTCCAGTTAATCAACTTGAACATGGTTTTGACAAATTAAAATTTGGTTTCAAGCAGATTTGTTTTCAAATTTCTTTTGATCGTAGTTTGAGTTTCACAGCTCCGATTTGATTGATTCTTTTTTGCGAATCAAAGCACTTCAGTTGAACTTTCAGTTTGGACTTTCTCCTATGAGTTTTACCCTTGCATCTATGCTTGAGTGCTTATGTATGCTATTGTTTGTTTGCGATAGAATTTCCATAGTGCGAAGCATACTACTACGAGTCTCTAGGGTTTGCGGTCGTCAGCAAGGCAAGTAACACTTTGATCATATCCCTTTGTTACCCAGTTTTTATGCATTAGTTTCAACACTCAAACATTGCATGAGTAGGATTGATAACATGTGGGTATTGGGAAGTAGATGATGAGGTAGAACCTATTGTCCTTTATATCAAACCATAGGAGTTACTTCTATGTTATGCTATTACTGCTATGCTATGCTCGTAGACGTGGTTTGGTTGAGTGATCGTTGACAGATGTGAGAGTATTTTTAATGGTTAACAAGGTGGCTACTTTAATACACATCTGGATGGATTGGTTGAGGCACCCTGGAGGACCCAGTGGTTGCCTGGGCACCTAGAGAATCCAGTGTTGTCCTAGAATATCCCGGAGTACCCGTGCGATCATCCTACGGTTTGCCACCCAGGCTCAAAGGGATCATAAGATAATTCATGCTAGAAACTTCCGTGTGCAGCCACAAGCCATTATGGGCTCTGGCATAGTTGAGTAAGTTGTGTGACCTCTTTCAGTGGTAGGCTAGCAGATGTAGGGGATGTAGGTGGTACTGTCTACCCAGAGTAAAGAGTTAATGCTTTAGAAAGACTGTGTCTCGGTCATCCGTTTCTCAAACACGGTGTAGTGCGAGAAATCCAACGGAGGAGATCGAGTCTTGTGGGGAAAAGTGCACAAACCTTTGCAGAGTGTACAAACTAATCATGGTTAGCCGTGTCCCCGGTTATGGACATCTTGAGTATCTGGTTCTTGAATTATTGTTTTGATCTCATCACTCTAAATTAAATTGTTGGGCTGTTAATTACTTTTAATTGAGATTGAGTTGGAGGAACCTTCTCAATGTTTATCAACTACCATGATAGTTAAACAAAATATATCCCTTTGTTGTAGGAAAAAATTGGCTTTTCGCAAAAACATAATAACCATAGAGCCTCCACCAGCCATATATGCATATAGTTATACCTGTTACCTGTTCATTTGCTCTACAGTGTTGTTTTGCCAGCATATTCCATGTGTTGACCCGTTTTTGGGCTGCAACGTATTATGTTGCGGACTTTTCAGACAAAGAGTAAGGTGCGCTAGGTCGTTGTCGTGCACTCAGCTATGCTGTTGGAGTTGATGGACTCACTATATCTTCGAAGCCTTCCGCTGTTATCTTATTTAGATGGACTTAAGACATATTATTGTAATAAGTACTCTCTTGAGACTATCGATGTATTAAGTGTGTGATTGCACTCTGTTATAAATCCTTCAAGTACTGTGTGTGTTAGCATTACCGACCAAGGATGACACTTATACACAGAGGTTTGACCGTTTGAGGTCGGATCACTACAAGATGGTATCAGAGCACACGCTGATTATAGGACGCGACCACTAAGATAAGCCATAGGTCACTCTTCTCTACTCATTTCTGACTCCTCTCCATTTTCCACTCTATAGATGGCGGACCCCAGGAACAAGTTTGCTCAACCAGATGAAGACACATCGTTTGGACGACACCTTAAGGAAGTCACTAGGTACCTGAATATCAGAATACCAAGCTTCACCGGGACCTACACTGCCACTTTACCAGAAGAGGAGCGTTGGATGATTCGAGTTCATGTTCCAGGAAGGACATTCACGCCAGTTATTGAGTCCATAGAGTTTTCTTTTGATGCACCAACCTGGAGTCTAGGAAAGAGCATGACATCCCACATCGCCATGGGACGCATCAACAAAGTCTACAACAAGGATCTTAAGGACACAATCTACCAGATATGTGGGCGTCGAGATGAGCAATGGGAGATGATCAGCACCAGGAGGGACATATCCATTGCAGCCTTCATCCAGGAGTTAAACCAGCACATTCGTCGCCAGGAGAACCAAATGTGCGCAAGCATGATAGATCTGAAGAAGTTGATGACTAGCAACATGGAGCTGGAAGGGGAACTCAAGTCTACACGTGATGGATACGAGGAGGAAATCACAATACTAGTAGAAAAGAATGACGACCTGACAAGGAAGCTAGGAGTATTCATGGGAGACCCCGCGCCAGGAGGAGATGACGACCATCCCGAGGACTACATCACCATCGATGACATCGACTCCGACCCCGACCCCGACAGTAGTGATGATGATTACGTAGACGAAGCTGGAGCGGATATCATGGAGTCTTCCACCGATCAAAATTTCTAGATGACCACCATGTTATCAGTAGAATTACCCCCATGTAAATAGTAGTTGTCCGAGTATCTTTGTAACGATAACTAGATCGATTGTATGCCCTTGTTTGAATTGAGTGGTGTGATATGAATGTGTTTGTCTCATGTGCATATGGGTAGTGCTTTCTCTTTAGACCTCATTCTATTCAAATCTCTTCCCTCTAAACCCATCAGATGCCTCCGAGAAGTGACCCCGAATTTGTCTTCCCACTGAAGCTCACTCAGTTGATCCAACAGCAGAATGCCTTGATGCAGCTACTAGTCCAGAACCAAGGCAACAACAACAACAACCCGCCACCACCACCACATGTTGATAACTTAGTGTAAGGGCATTTTATTCCTTAGTTGGTTTTGGTGATTGATGACAATACTTTTGCGGACTAATCATGTGCATCGAATATTTCAGATATATATTGACTAAGGAACAAGATGATTGGGTTCCCCTCAAAGGCTATGGAAGACGGCGTTTATCTTCGTTTCTTTTCGATGGAATTGAGTCATAGGGAAGCCGTACTATTAAGAGGGGGTCCACGTTGGAAAGGGTGGGCGGATTCATCATGTACACATCTTCCTGTGTTCCTCCTTTTCTTCTAGCCTTTGGAGCATCCCATGTTCTCCTTGTCTATGCAAATATTGCTCGTGCTTGCTGAACTAGGGCGTGCGGTAGTACTGCTCCTTAGAGCGGTAGTACCACAGGCCCTTGCGGTAGTACCATCCTCCGGTGCGGTAGTACCGCAAGTGCCGACGGTAGTACCGCTTCCTGGCAAGCGGTAGTACTGTGGCCGGAGTCCAGATATTGTCACCTTCTCCCTAGTGGGTGACACCCATCACGGTAGTACCGCGCTCTGGCACGGTAGTACCGTGGTATCTGGCTTAGTTCCGCAAGTATGTGGCAGTAAGGGGCGGATGAAATTTTTTTCATCCGCGCCTAGCGCGGTAGTACCGCTGCTGGCTTACGGTACTACCGTATCGGGTTTTTGCATCGACTCTAACTCAGCGGAAGTAGCCATGGATGTAATTTATTATATCCGTGCCTTCCCACATCTGGTCAGTCCCTGCCTTGCGGTAGTACCGCAAGGGGGCGCGGTAGTACCGCGCCAGCAGTACTGCCGCCCTCTGCTGTATAGCTTTTTGGGCTGGTCAGGTCTCTGCTGCATGGGAGGTAGTACCGCGGTGCCCCGCGGTAGTACCGCGTGCCCCTGCGGTAGTACCGCGCCTCTAGTATGGTAGTACCGCGTTGCGCAGGCTGAGTTGGTGGATAACGGTTGGATTTGTTCTTCTACTATATAAGGGGTGTCTTCTCCCTCTTGTTGACTACCTCTTCCACCTCCAAGCTCCATTAATGCTCTAAGCTCCATTTTCGCCCGATCTCTCTCCCTAGCCAATCAAACTTGTTGATTTGCTCAAGATTGGTTGAGAAGGCCCCGATCTACACTTCCACCAAGAGAAATTTGAATCCCCCACCAATCCCTAGCGGATCTTGTTACTCTTGGGTGTTTGAGCACCCTAGACGGTTGAGGTCACCACAGAGCCATAGTCCATTGTGGTGAAGCTTCGTAGTGTTGTTGGGAGCCTCCGATTAAGTTGTGGAGATAGCCCCAACCTTGTTTGTAAAGGTCCGGTCGCCGCCTCCAAGGGCACCAATAGTGGAATCACGGCATCTCGCATTGTGTGAGGGCATGAGGAGAATACGGTGGCCCTAGTGGCTTTTTGGGGAGCATTGTGCCTCCACACCGCTCTAACGGAGACATACTTCCCTTCAAAAGGAATGAACTTCGGTAACACATCCTCGTCTTCACCGGGTCCACTCTTGGTTATCTCTCACCTTTACTTGTGCAAGCTTATTAGCGTTACTTCTCTTGCTTGCTTGTGTGTTCGTTGTTGTTGCATCATATAGGTTGCTCACCTAGTTGCACATCTAGACAACCTAATTTGATGCAAAGTTTAATTTGGTAAAGAAAAGCTAAAAATTGTTAGTTGCCTATTCACCCCCTCTAGTCAACCATATCGATCCTTTCAATTGGTATCAGAGCCTCGTCTCTTTACTAAGGACTTTACCGTCCGAAGAGTATGGTTGATACCGTAGACGGTGTGGAGGAACACTCCAGTGTGAATCCGATCTCGTCTACGGGCGATGGGGGAACCTCGGTCTCTCATGAGGAATTCAATGTGGCCTTGGAGACATTGAAAACCTCCATGACGACCGAGGTTGAAAGCATGTTTACTAAATTCATTGAAGGGCTTAAACTATCCACCGCACCGTTGAAAGTGGGTGATCCCACCGACAAGGTGACGGATGCTAACTTCGACAACGGGGAAGCTAGTAGTGAAAAGGCTCCTTCTTCTAGTGGTAAAAATGGCACCGACATCTTTGCCCATGTGGAACCACCACTTGTTTATGGTGGACCGATTCCTTCCACTCATTTGAATCATGCCGGTCCTCCCCTAAGATTGTGAAAAATGAGGACTTTGATTCTTGGGTTTATCGCTTTAAGCGTCATTTAAATCATGTGAATACTAATCTTTGGAGAATCACTGAAGAAGGTTTCTATCCGCCTGACCCAAGCAACTTCACTCCTCGAGAAGCCGTGGATAATCAATTCAATGAGAATGCTCTCTTCATCATCCAAGATGCAATTCCTCCCGAAGATCTACCTCATCTTTGGCCATTCGCCTTGGCCAAAGATGCATGGCTTTGTGTTGTCTGTCTCTACCGGGGAAGCGCAAGCATTCAACGCTCCAACTATGAAGTAGTGCAAGATGAAGCCGATGATTTTGCTATGAAATAAGATGAAGAACCTCGTGAGCTTTATCGGAGAGTAATCAAACTCGCGGTCTCACTCCGAGATCATGGGAGCAAGGACACGGATGACAATTGGATCAAGCGCAAATTCCTCAAAGCAATGATGCCTTACCACAAGGCCATGTCCTCCGTCATTCGTCAAAGGCCCGACTTCCACACCTTGACCTCAAGTGAAGTGTTGGATGAGTTTGTGGCTATGAACATCTTGGAAAAGACCGCCGACAATGCGGTGCTTCGCTCTCAAAGGGCAAACAAGCCCAACCTTGCATTGAAGGCCAAGGTTTGTGTTTAAGAAGAAGAAGAAGAAGAGGAATAAGAGGAAAGCAACCCCGAAGATACAAAGTATGCCTATCATGAACACATGGCACTTGCTTCAAGGCAATTTTGGAGCAAGAAGAACTCAAGGCCAAACTTCAACAAGAACAACTCAAGTGGCACGAAGAGCAAGCAACATGTGAGGACTTGCTACAATTGTGGCAATGTGAGCCATTTTGTTGCGGAATGTCCGTATGAGAAGAGGGAAGACAATGGTGGCAAGCTCATCCGAAAGGACAAAGCCAAGTCCTTCCCCAACAAGAGCAACTTCCCCAAGAAGATCCCTCACAAGGCGCTGGTGGTTCAAGAAGAGTACCATGAGGAGGATTATGATGATGAAGATGGTGAGTCGGTTGCCATGGCCTCCGTAGCCATTGCAAAAACTCCACAAGTGTCTCTCTTCAACTCACCCAATGAGAACATCACCGCCAAGTGCCTCATGGCTAAAGCCACCAACAAGGTAACCCCCAACATCAAAACTACCATCATTAATAATCCTTCCTTGACGGATTGCATTGATGAACATGAGGGATACAATGTGGAAGAAAATGAGTTCGAGTCTTTTATGGGTAAACTCAAAGGTAAATCCAAGAAGCATTTTGTTGCTCTCTTGGAATAACTTGGTGAAGCCAATGACATGATCGAGGCTCACAAAGATACTATCTCCAAGATGGAGGGGCATAGTCGTGACTATGCCGATGAGATTTCAGATCTTTCCAATGCTCTTGAGGAAGAGCGTGGTCTTCGTTTGGCTCTTGAGGAGTCACACAATGTCGATCATGCTAAGTTAAAGAAAGATTTTTATCATGCTCTTGTTGTCTCTCGTGTGCTAAACTCCGAGAAGGCCAAGCTTGGGGTTGATCTTGCTAGACTCAAAGAAGAGTTTGATCTACTTGACAAGGCTCAGAAGGTCTTGAAGGGTGCTCATGCTAGCCTCAAAGAGTCTCATGATCAACTTCAAGTAAAGCTAACCAAGGAGAAAGCCACTTTTCCTCGTATGATGTTAATTGACAATGCAAATGCTACTAACCCATGTTGTGAGCATGTGCATCTTGTTGAGGAGAACGCTAAGATAAAGGTACAACTTGAGAAAGGTCTTGTGTCTTGCATACAAGGCGAGAAGAACCTCAACAACCTTTTGACCAATCAAAAGGGAGTTGTGGCCAAGTAAGGGATTGGGTACATGCCCAAGTCCAAGAACAAGAAGAAGAATGACAAGGTCAAACGACCTCCTCCCCTCAAGCAAACCTTTGTGAAGGAGGGAGAGGGTGCTACTAAGGAGAAGGAGAAGAACTCCGTGAGGGGTAGTGGTGCCAAGAAGGGCAAAGCTTCCACTGCCAACAAAGCCGGCGACTTTAACCCTTCTTATGTGTTGTGCCGTGCCAGAGATGGGCATGTTTATGCCAAATTTGTTGGTTCTCCTTATGAGTACATTGAATGGTCTATTTGGGTTCCTAAGACCCTTGTTACAAACATCAAAGGACCCATTACAAAATGGGTACCTAAAACCAAGCATTGATCTCTTGTAGGCATTTGCTTCCGATGGGGGATCATGGTTACTCGATAGTGGAGCTACTAATCATATGACCGGAAGCAAGGACTTGGTGGTGGACGTGCAAAAGATTCCATCCATGCCCACCAACATCGAGTGGGTGACGCCTCGTCCTCTAAGGTATTGGGACTCGGTAAAGTTGTCATTTCTCATGATCTTACGATCGAGAAGGTCATGCTTGTTGAGTCCCTTGCATACAATTTACTTTCCGTTCGTCAACTAGCACTCATGGGCTTTGCCACTTTCTTTGATATTGATACCGTGGCCCTCTTGTGGAGCAAGACTCTTAAAGTAGCCTTTGTTGGGCATGTCGAGAACGGTCTCTATGTGATTAACTTTTCGAAGCGACCCACTAAGACCACAACATGCCTAATGGCTAAAGTTGACGTGGGATGGCTTTGGCATCGCCGTTTAGCCCACATCAATATGAGATCTTTGCAAAGTATTATCAAGGGGGACCATGTCCGTGGACTAACAAATGTTAGTTTTGCCAAAGATCGTGCTTGCAGTGCTTGCATCGAAGGAAAGCTACATGAGAAGGCTCACCCTCCCACGACTATCATCTACTCGAAGAGGCCTTTGGAGCTCCTTCATTTGGATCTCTTTGGGCCTCCATCCTTTGATAGTCTTGGCGGTAGAAAGTATTGCTTGGTGATTGTGTATGACTATTCAAGATACACTTGGGTATATTTCTTCAAGAGGAAGAGCGAGACCCAACAAAATGTCATCGACTTTGCAAATGAAGCTCAACGACAACACAATAAAAAATCTTGACTATAAGAAGTGGCAACGGCTCCGAGTTCAAGAACTACACCTTGGATGAGTTTTTGAGTGATGAGGGAATCAAGCATCAATATTCCGCACCTTATACTCCTCAACAAAATGGTGTAGCGGAGAGGAAGAACCGGACATTGATGGATGCGGCAAGGACCATGATGGCGGAGTTCAAGTCTCCCTACAACTTTTGGGCCGAAGCCATCAACACCACGTGTCATGCATCTAATCGGCTCTACCTCCGCAAAGGCTTGAACAAGACTCCATATGAGATACTCACCGGTAACAAGCCCAACCTCAAGTACTTCTGGGTGTTCGGGTGTAAGTGTTTCATTCTCAAGAAAGGTGGTCGTTTGTCTAAATTTGAGGCTAGAGCTTATGAGGGCATATTTATTGGTTATGCTACAAACTCTCATGCTTACCGTGTTCTCAATAAGTCCACATGACTTATTGAGGAAACGTGTAACGTGGAGTTTGATGAGAATAACGGCTCCCAAGTGGAGCAAAGTGGTACTTGTGATGTAGGTGATGAAATTCCTCCCCAAGCCATAAGAAGAATGGGTGTTGGTCATATCCTACCCATTGAGGAACCCCTTGTGGTTGAAGGAGAAGGACAACGTTCCACTCAAGTGGAACCTTCACCAACCCAAGAACCACACGCTTCCAAAGAACAAAGTGAAGGCCCTCAACCTCAAGAACAAGACCAAGGGCAAGGTCAATCTCAAGATGGTGTTGTAACATCAAGTGATTCCCAAGGCCAAGTTCTCTCCTCCGAGCAAGTTCAAGATCAAGAGCTTCCTCGAGATCAAGAACAAGCTCAAGACGGCGCTCAAGATGATCAAGTGACCACTCCTCGTCTCACCCCCGAGGAGGAATTGGAGCGTCGTGCCGCCAAGATTGCTTCCAAGCTCTCCACCAAGGATCATCTCATGACAAATGTGCTTGGAAGCTTAAGAAAGGGGGTAAGCACTCGTAGACAATTAGCAAACTATTGTGAACATCACGCGTTTGTCTCTTGTGTTGAACCCCAAAAGGTCTATGAGGCGCTCGAGGATCTGGATTGGCTCAATGCCATGCATGAAGAACTCAACAACTTCGAGCGCAACAAAGTGTGGTGATTGGTGCCAAGGCCAACGGAGAACCACAATGTCATTGGAACCAAGTGGATATTCAAGAACAATGATGAGGACATCAATACCATTGTTACACCCACAGCCCCTACTGTTACATATACTGGACCAATTACTAGAGCTCGCGCACGCCAATTAAATTACCAGGTACTTTCATTTCTTGGTAATGATTCTAATGTTCATGAGATTATGATGCTGCCTAAATTGGATACATTTGTTTTGCTTACAAATGAAGGTCCTAGCTTGGAGAAGGATGAACATTGGAGCAAGAACACGAATGGAGTTGATGGCATGTGCAAGGGGATCAAGAACGGAGTTACAAGTGATGATTTCAGGACTTTGAAGCCGCCATAAGGAGTGCATGAAGCCATGGACGAAATATACAAGATGCCACTTCATAATATTCGTCCATAGGCTATTCTAGGTGCTGCGTCACCTTATTAATGGGCCAGGCCCATGTAATTTCGAAATACTTAAGTATAGGCTATTTTTAGAGTCCGTATGTGTGGGGAAACAAGAGTTAGGGTTGGTTTCGGACCCCACCCTCAAGGGCCACGAAATTCCCCTCTCTTCCTCCATATATACAGCCCTTAGGGCGTCGTCTAGACTTGGGTTTTGTTTAGATTAAAAGTTCGCCATAGCTGCAACTTCGCGTACTTCGTTTGTGTCCAACGACCAGACCAAGACGTCACAGAACCCCACCTTGATCAATAAAGCTTTCATCTTATATTCGCAATATCCAGATTGCAATCTCAGCTTCTTGCTTGTTCTTCGTTTGCTCGCAGGAAACAGGCCCTCGTGGTCAGGTTGATCGTGCTCCGGCGTGGTCAATAACCCCTCGGAAGTTGGTTTAGCGATTGCTAAGGCGCGACGTCTCGCACGTTCGTAGTCGGATCGTCAAGGTCGACTCCCACAGAAAACGATAGCCACCATCTCATCGAAACATCGGGACACCTTTGCCTCTATCAAGTGGTATCAGATTTCCAGGTTGCTCGGTGAGATTTTACAGTTTTTCGTAGATTAGATCGAGTCTGTTCTTCATACCTACAGTCCACGAAAAAGCCACAAAAAAAAATTTAGGGTTAGTTCATCATATCCGAACCAATCTGAGCCTTTGCATAATCTTTTTAGGGTTTTGCTTTGTTGAATTTGCGGTTGCATCGTCGTGTCAAGTTGCTGGTCTTAGAGTCTAGTCTTTTAGAGTTTCGAGTTCTGGTCATAAGTTGTCACGCCGCCGCCGCACCATCATCATCGCCCATCTACCACTTTTGCTTATCCGCCACCGCTCTGAATCCTTATCCCTATACCACATACCACCACCGCTACCATATACCACCACCGCTGCCATATACCACAACCATATATCCACCACCAATCTGAGTTCTTCTCATATTAGGATTGTTCTTGAGATCAATCTCAATTCCGATTCGTGTTTCCTTGCCTGCGTAGGTCTCGGAAAAAAAAAAAGTCTGGAGACCCCCGGGCAGTTTTTAGGCCAAAATTTTCTCGGGCAAATTTTTTTTTTCCCTATCCTATTTTTAGGCTTTTCTGAGTCTTTTGAGCCACGTGCCATCATAGTGATTTTTTGTCGCACTTTTTCGTCGTCGCTGCCCTGATTTCCGAAAAAAAAAGTGGAAATTTTTTTTTCGTGCCCATACTATCAGTTTGACGAGGGAAGAGTTTTGAGACACTCGCCATTATAGTAATTTTTCGCAAAAAAAAAAGAGGAGCGCAAAAAAAAAAAGCGAAAAAAAAAGAGGAGCGCAAAAAAAAAAGCGAAAAAAAAAAGTTCCAGAGTGTGCTTTTCCCTTATTTACGTGCAGCGCCGTGATTTTGTTAGTGTTCTAGGCTCGCGTCTCTAGCACGGTCTAGCCTAGGACCAGCACAGTACCGTCGTTGAGCGTTTATTCAACTTTGCATCTCTGAATTGATTATTGCTGACCCTTTTTGCTACCATACTATAAGCCTTCCCAGCTCCACATACCTCTACGTCGTGCGTTTGACTCTCCCTGGCAATCGCTCTATCCAAGCTTTTGAGAGTTTTGACTACAACGGTTGCCGATCACCGCCTGCTGCTGGGTAAGAACTGGTAAGAATTTGAGATTTGCTTGACGGATTTGTGACACCCGCCACCACCACCTCTTGTTAGTATTCTGTAGGATCATATTCTTGTGTGTTTTCTATTGTTGCTAACCATGGCAGGATCACAAGCCGACGAGACTGACTGGGAGAACATGACGAATCAGGAGTTGCATGATAAATTTCAGCAAATGATGAATGGACAGGTGCAGGATGTGCTAAACAGATTTGAAGAGGCCATGGAGAAGATAGATGACATGGAGAAGACGTTCGAAACAAAGCTCGATGACAGGTTTAATGAATTGCTCGCGCGTCTTCCACCACCACCACCGGCTGCACCTAACGCACCTCTACAACAACAACAACGACGACTACCTACACATCGTGAAACAGCCCTCCGCCGAGCGAGCCGTCTCCCTCTTGCACCTGGGCAAACTGTTGGTGCTGCTGTTGCTACTTCTGTGGCTCCTGCTGCTGATGCGGAGGAGGATGATTTTGCTGGCGATTACGAGGATGAGGTTGATCAAAATCAGAACTACGTGCCACCACCAGCACAGCAACCATCAGGTCGTCCACATGCAAATAATGGCAATGGTAGGGCTCACCCTCAGGTACGAGATCATGACCATCTCCCTAAACTAAAATTGAATATTCCACCATTTGAGGGTAGATATGTTCCTGATATATATCTTACTTGGGAGTTAGAAACTGAACAACGATTTACATGTTTACAATATCCCGAGGAGAGACGTGTTCCTGCTGCTGTTTGTGCATTCACTAGTTTTGCATGTGTTTGGTGGTCTGAGCATTGTAGATTATATCCCATTCCTGCTACTTGGGCTGCTTTGAAAACTGCTATGCGTACTCGTTGGGTTCCACCATATTATCAACGTGAATTACTTCAAAAATTGCAGCGCTTAAGACAGGGAAAAAATTCTGTAGAAGAATATTATCAGGAATTACAAACTGGCATGATTAGATGTGGTATTGTTGAGGAGAATGAAGCTATGCTTGCACGTTTTATGGGTGGATTAAATAGAGAGATTCAGACGATTCTAGAGTATAAGGAGTATACTAATATCACTCGTTTATTCCATCTTGCTTGTAAAGCTGAACGTGAAGTGCAGGATCGACAGGCATTGGCGCGGACTAACTTTTCTGCAGGTCGACCTTCTTCATGGACACCACGTGCATCATCTACTTCCACACGTTCTGCTTCACCGGCGCCTCCGTCGGCTTCCACCTCCAACCGTGATACAATAAAGCAGGCACAATCACCACTATCTGCCAAGAGCACACCTTCTGGGCCTGCAAAAAGCTCTTCTTCATCCATGGCATCAACAGGACAGACACATGATATTATTTGTCGACGTTGCAAGGGTGGAGGTCATTATGCGAGAGAATGCCCATCTAAGCGTGTGATGATTGTTACTGAGGATGGTGGGTATGAGTCCGCTAGTGACTATGATGAGGAGACTTTGGCTCTTATTACACGTGACGAACACGGTGGAGACGATTCTGATCATGAGACGCAATACATGGCTCCTGAAGATGCTGACAGGTATGAATGTTTAGTTGCTCAACGTGTTTTGAGTGTGCAGGTTACACAAGCTGAGCAAAATCAGAGGCATAATTTGTTCCATACAAAGGGAGTTGTGAAGGAACGTTCTGTTCGCGTGATCATAGATGGAGGGAGTTGCAACAACTTGGCTAGCATCGAGATGGTGGAGAAGCTATCTCTCACCACAAGACCACATCCACATCCTTACTACATCCAATGGTTCAACAATAGCGGCAAGGTTAAGGTAACACGTACTGTTCGTGTGCATTTTAGTATCTCTACATATGCTGATTATGTTGATTGTGATGTGGTACCTATGCAAGCATGTTCCTTATTACTTGGTAGACCATGTCAATTTGATAAAAATTCTATTCACCATGGTAGAAACAATCAGTATACTCTTGTTCATAAGGATAAAAATATTACTTTGCTTCCTATGACTCCTGATTCCATTTTGAAAGATGATATTAATAGAGCTAATAAAGCAAAACAGGAGAAAACTAAGAGTGAAAATCAGATTGTGGCAAAAGAATTTGAGCAACAAATGCAGCCTAATAATCATAAACAATCTAGTGTTGCTTCTGAAATTAAGTTGAAAAGTGCATGTTTACTTGCCACCAAATCTGATATTGACGATCTAGATTTTAGCAAATCTGTTTGCTATGCTTTTGTGTGCAAAGAGGCATTATTTTCATTCGAGGACGTGCCTTCCTCTTTGCCTCCTGCTGTCACTAACATTTTGCAGGAGTTCGCCGACGTCTTTCCACAAGACGTGCCACCGGGATTACCACCTATTCGCGGGATTGAGCATCAAATTGACTTAATTCCCGGTGCATCATTACCCAACCGTGCACCATACCGTACCAATCCAGAGGAGACGAAGGAGATTATGCGTCAAGTACAAGAACTGCTCGACAAAGGTTATATACGCGAATCCCTTAGTCCTTGTGCTGTTCCTATCATTTTAGTGCCGAAAAAGGATGGTACGTCGCGTATGTGCGTTGATTGTAGAGGCATTAATAATATTACTATTCGTTATCGTCATCCTATTCCTAGGCTAGATGATATGCTTGATGAATTGAGTGGCTCTACAATATTCTCCAAAGTTGATTTGCGTAGTGGTTACCATCAAATTCGTATGAAATTGGGAGATGAATGGAAAACAGCATTTAAAACTAAGTTTGGATTATATGAGTGGTTAGTCATGCCTTTGGGTTAACTAATGCACCTAGTACTTTCATGAGGTTAATGAACGAAGTTTTACGTGCCTTCATTGGACGATTTGTGGTAGTTTACTTTGATGACATATTGATTTATAGCAAATCTTTGGAGGACCATTTGGGACATTTACGTGCTGTTTTTATTGCTCTACGTGATGCACGTTTGTTTGGTAACCTTGGAAAGTGCACCTTTTGCACCGACCGAGTATCTTTTCTTGGCTATGTTGTTACTCCACAGGGAATTGAAGTTGATAAAGCCAAGATTGAAGCTATTGAGAGTTGGCCGCAGCCCAAAACGGTCACACAAGTGAGGAGTTTCCTTGGCCTCGCTGGTTTCTATAGGCGTTTTGTGAGAGATTTCAGCACCATTGCTGCACCTCTCAACGAGCTTACAAAGAAGGATGTACCTTTTGTTTGGGGTACCGCACAGGAAGAAGCCTTCACGGTATTGAAAGATAAGTTAACACATGCTCCTTTACTCCAACTTCCTAATTTCAATAAGACTTTTGAGCTTGAATGTGATGCTAGTGGAATTGGATTAGGAGGTGTGTTATTACAAGATGGAAAACCTGTTGCATACTTTTCTGAAAAATTGAGTGGGCCTAGTCTGAACTATTCTACTTATGATAAAGAATTATATGCTCTTGTTCGGACCTTAGAAACATGGCAACATTATTTATGGCCCAAGGAATTTGTTATACATTCTGATCATGAATCTTTGAAACACATTAAAAGTCAAGCAAAACTGAACCGTAGACATGCTAAATGGGTTGAATTCATTGAGACTTTCCCTTATGTCATTAAACACAAGAAGGGTAAAGAAAATGTTATTGCTGATGCCTTGTCTCGTCGTTATACTATGCTTTCACAACTTGACTTTAAAATATTTGGTTTGGAGACCATCAAGGATCAATATGTTAATGATGCTGAATTTAAAGATGTATTGCAGAATTGTAAGGAAGGGAGAACTTGGAACAAGTTCGTTCTTAACGATGGATTTGTGTTTCGTGCTAACAAGCTATGCATTCCAGCTAGCTCCGTTCGTCTTTTGTTATTGCAGGAGGCGCATGGAGGAGGATTAATGGGACACTTTGGCGTCAAGAAGACGGAGGATATACTTGCTACACATTTCTTTTGGCCAAAGATGAGACGGGATGTTGAGCGTTTTGTTGCTCGCTGCACTACATGTCAAAGAGCTAAGTCACGACTCAATCCTCATGGTTTATATATGCCTTTGCCTGTACCTAGTGTTCCTTGGGAGGATATATCTATGGACTTTGTTTTAGGTTTACCTCGAACAAAGAAGGGGAGGGATAGCATATTTGTTGTCGTGGATAGGTTCTCGAAAATGGCACACTTTATACCATGTCATAAAAGCGATGATGCTGTTAATGTTGCTGATTTGTTCTTTCGTGAAATTATTCGCTTACATGGTGTGCCAAATACTATTGTTTCAGATCGTGATACTAAATTTCTTAGCCACTTTTGGAGATGTTTATGGGCTAAGTTGGGGACTAAGCTGCTTTTTAGTACTACTTGTCACCCCCAAACTGATGGACAAACTGAAGTAGTCAATAGAACATTGTCTACTATGCTTAGGGCTGTTTTGAAGAATAACAAGAAAATGTGGGAAGAATGCTTGCCTCATATTGAATTTGCTTATAATCGTTCATTGCATTCTACTACTAAGATGTGCCCTTTTGAAATTGTGTATGGTTTCCTACCTCGTGCACCTATTGATTTGTTGCCTCTTCCATCTTCGGAGAAGGTTAATTTTGATGCTAAAGAACGTTCTGAATTGATTTTAAAAATGCATGAGTTAACTAAGGAAAACATTGAGCGTATGAATGCTAAATATAAACTTGCTGGAGATAAGGGTAGAAAACATGTTGTGTTTGCACCTGGAGATCTTGTTTGGTTACATTTGCGTAAAGATAGATTTCCTAATCTGCGCAAATCAAAGCTAATGCCACGTGCTGATGGTCCTTTTAAGGTTTTAGAGAAAATAAATGATAATGCATATAAACTTGAGCTACCTGCAGATTTTGGGGTTAGTCCCACTTTTAACATTGCAGATTTGAAGCCTTATTTGGGTGAGGAAGATGAGCTTCCGTCGAGGACGACTTCATTTCAAGAAGGGGAGGATGATGAGGACATCAATACCATTGTTACACCCACAGCCCCTACTGTTACATATACTGGACCAATTACTAGAGCTCGCGCACGCCAATTAAATTACCAGGTACTTTCGTTTCTTGGTAATGATTCTAATGTTCATGAGATTATGATGCTGCCTAAATTGGATACATTTGTTTTGCTTACAAATGAAGGTCCTAGCTTGGAGAAGGATGAACATTGGAGCAAGAACACGAATGGAGTTGATGGCATGTGCAAGGGGATCAAGAACGGAGTTACAAGTGATGATTTCAGGACTTTGAAGCCGCCATAAGGAGTGCATGAAGCCATGGACGAAATATACAAGATGCCACTTCATAATATTCGTCCATAGGCTATTCTAGGTGCTGCGTCACCTTATTAATGGGCCAGGCCCATGTAATTTCGAAATACTTAAGTATAGGCTATTTTTAGAGTCCGTATGTGTGGGGAAACAAGAGTTAGGGTTGGTTTCGGACCCCACCCTCAAGGGCCACGAAATTCCCCTCTCTTCCTCCATATATACAGCCCTTAGGGCGTCGTCTAGACTTGGGTTTTGTTTAGATTAAAAGTTCGCCATAGCTGCAACTTCGCGTACTTCGTTTGTGTCCAACGACCAGACCAAGACGTCACAGAACCCCACCTTGATCAATAAAGCTTTCATCTTATATTCGCAATATCCAGATTGCAATCTCAGCTTCTTGCTTGTTCTTCGTTTGCTCGCAGGAAACAGGCCCTCGTGGTCAGGTTGATCGTGCTCCGGCGTGGTCAATAACCCCTCGGAAGTTGGTTTAGCGATTGCTAAGGCGCGACGTCTCGCACGTTCGTAGTCGGATCGTCAAGGTCGACTCCCACAGAAAACGATAGCCACCATCTCATCGAAACATCGGGACACCTTTGCCTCTATCAAACAAGCAAGATGCTCATGGGATTATCATTCGCAACAAGGCTCGTTTGGTAGCACAAGGCTACTCCCAAGTCGAGGGTATCGACTATGGTGAAACCTTTGCCCCCGTTGCTCGTCTTGAATCCATTTGCATGTTGATTGCATATCATCATAACTTTGAGTTACAACAAATGGATGTGAAGAGTGCTTTCCTTAATGGTCCGATTAATGAATTGGTTTATGTCAAGCAACCCCCCGGGTTCAAGGATCCCTACTTTCTCGATCATGTGTATCAACTTGATAAGGCACTCTATGGCCTTAAACAAGCCCCACGTGCGTGGTATGACCACCTTACCGAGTTGTTACAAGATCGTGGTTTTGAAGTTGGGCTGATCGACCCCACTCTTTTTACTAAGAAGGTCAAAGGGAGTTGTTTGTGTGCCAATTATATGTTGATGATATTATCTTTGGTTCCCTTAACAAAGCTTTCAATGAGGAATTTGCCGCTCTCATGACGTCAAAGTTCGAGATGTCTTCCATGGGAGAGTTGAAGTTCTTTCTCGGGTTCAAAGTGAAGCAAAGGAGATAAGGAACCTTCATCAACCAAGCCAAATACACTCAAGACATGCTCAAGAGATTCAAGCTAAGTGATGTCAAGCCGGCTTCCACTCCCATGCCCACCAAGTGCCAACTTGACATTGATCCCAATGGTAAAGCAGTGGATCAAAAGGTTTATCGCTCCATGATTGGCTCCTTGCTTTACCTTTGTGCATCTAGACCGGATATCATGTTGAGTGTGGGAATTTGTGCACGGTTTCAAGCTGCACCTAAGGAAAGTCACTTTGTGGCGGTCAAGCGAATCCTTGGATATTTGGCTCATACCCCAAACTTTGGCTTATGGTACCCAAGGGGAGCAAACTTCAAGCTTGTAGGTTATTCGGACTCGGATTGGGCGGGAGACAAAGTGGATAGGAAGTCCACTTCCGGAGGGTGCCAATTTCTTGGTTGCTCTTTGGTGAGTTGGTCTTCCAAGAAGCAAAGTTGCGTATCTCTCTCATCCACGGAAGCAGAGTATGTGGCTGCCGGTACTTGTTGTGCACAACTCTTATGGATGAGGCAAACTTTAAAGGATTACTGTGTCATTTGTGACAAAGTGCCTCTCTGGTGTGACAATGAAAGTGCCATCAAGATTTCTCTCAACCCGGTGCAACACTTCAAGACGAAGCATATTGAGATTCGGTATCACTTCATCCGGGATCACATTAGGCGAGGGGAGATCGAGCTCAACTACGTCAACACCCATGATAACCTCGCAGATATTTTCACGAAGCCTTTGGATGAAGCAAGATTTCACGAGCTAAGGCATGAGCTAAATATCATTGATTCGAGCAATGTTTCTTAAACCCTTGCACACCCCCACTCAACTTGTTGTCTAATCTAGGTGTAGGCATGGACATAGGGGGAGTGTTGTTCTCTCAATGAACTCCCCCTCCCCCATTATGCATAAAACGATCAACTCTTTCACATTAGCCATTTTTGATGGTACTTGTGCTTCAAAGACGAGTTCCGGTCATGGGCCCAAGGATAATTCTTCGCGGTGCCATACCAATTGACTCAAACATAGGTGGCTCCGGCCACCGCCCTCTCCTTGGAGAGTCTGTGTCTCGTTTTTGGTCTGCGTTGTCTCTTGCTTGTGCTTGTGGTGTCTTGTGTATTAGCTCGTTGGTGTGGTCTTTCGCTTGAAGGTTCAGTGCTTCGATGTTCTCTCGGTTGGTTGAAACTGCGTCTTCTTGAGCTCACGGTACTACCGCGGCCTGCCACGGTACTACCGCGAGGGGAGCGCGCGGTACTTCCGCACCCAGCGCGGCAGAATTTTTTTTCTGCCGCCTGGAGGAGCGGTACTACGGCCTCGGTGCGGTACTTCCACCCGGGCGGTACTACCGCAATGACGTGTGGTACTACCGTGTGAGGAGTGCACGGTACTTCCGCACCCAGCGCGGCAATTTTTTTTTCTGCCGCCTGGGGGAGCAGTACTAAAGCCACGGTGCGGTACTTCCGCCTGGGGCGGTACTACCGCAATGAAATGCGGTACTACTGTGCGGTCGAAGGGCGTGGGGGTTAAACCCGGGAAGGGGGAGTTCTAACTCCCCCATATCCATTCGTCTCTCTCCCCACTCCGTCTCTCTCTCTCTCTCCCCCTCTCTCTCTCTTTCTCTCTCTCTCTCTCTCTCTCTCTCTCTCTCTCTCTCAAGAACGGTGCCGGAGGTCCTCGCCGGATCTCCATCTTCGGCCGCTCTCCTCGGATTCCAACCGGTGGGATCGTTTCCCACCACTCCCTCTTGCCATGGACCAAGGTTTCTCCCCAATCCCTTCCTTTTTCTTGTTCGTCTTGTTGTTTTTAGGTCTTGGGGAGATGCAACTTGTTCATGAGATTTTAGGCCAAATCTTTGCAAGAGTTGGATATAGGAGAGTGGTTTTGTGTAGTGATAGTACTTGCTTTAGTTGTCCCATGATGGATTTGATCGATCGTAGTACCGTGTGTTGACACGGTTGTGCTCAGATCTCCATGGACATTACGGATCTGCAACCGTGTGGTACTACCACTCTGTTAGTGTGGTACTACCGCATCACCGGTACTACCGCTCCTCGGAGCGGTACTACCGCACGTGGCGCAACACACGCTACTACCGTTGTCTCAAATCCCTCTTGTGGCACTTCTCATGTACTATGTCTACTTGTTTCACCCTTTTTCTGTGGTCTTTGCATTGATCCTTCTCACGTTTCGTGCGTGTTTGTTTTGTGGTGTGTGTTTTAGGTGGTGGCTCAGGTGCTCCGGCTCGCCGCTCCAATCCAAGCCGTAACACGGGATACAAGCGTATGCGCAACTCAAAGGAAGCAGAGGGCTCCTGAGGGAGTCCTGGATTAGGGGGTCTCCAGACAGCCAGACTATATCCTTTGGCCGGACTGTTGGACTATGAAGATACAAGATTGAAGATTTCGTCCCGTGTCCGGATGGGATTCTCCTTGGCGTGGAAGGCAAGCTAGGCAATACAGATATGTATATCTCCTCCTTTGTAACCGACCTTGTGTAACCCTACCCCCCTCCAGTGTCTATATAAACCGGAGGGTTTTAGTCCGTAGGACAACAAACAATCATACCATAGGCTAGCTTCTAGGGTTTAGCCTCTCTGATCTCATGGTAGATCAACTCTTGTACTACTCATATTATCAAGAATAATCAAGCAGGACGTAGGGTTTTACCTCCATTAAGAGGGCTCGAACCTGGGTAAAACATCGTGTCCCCTGCCTCCTGTTACCATCCGCCTTAGACGCACAGTTCGGAACCCCCCTACCCGCTGGTTTTGACACCGACATTGGTGCTTTCATTGAGAGTTCCACTGTGCCGTTGCCGTAAGGAAGGATGCCTCGTCTCGTTGTTAAAAACAACATTACCGCCAGGGGAGCCCGGGCTATCGGCCAAACTCTTCGACTTGGCAGTTTCATCATGACCGCCCGTTCGGCCACTGCACCGACGATGACTTCTCGGGTCATCAAAAACAGCCTCCACGTCGGCTTGGAATTTGCCAGGCAGATGGATCCAATGGAGCTCTCTTCCCTAAAAGAGCTCTTGGATCGCCGCCTTGGGAGTCGCTACAGACTATGATCGGATTAGGCTTAAACCTGACCAAAGGGAGATTAACTCTCCACCGGTCACCCATCATATTGCGGTGGTGGAGGAACAATGCGGCAATTCTTCCTCTATCTTGAAGACTAACTATGTTCGGATTCCTGAACTCTTCGAGCTGGATACCCGTTTACGAGAGGACATCACCCAAGCCCTGAACCTAGAGTCAGGAAGCGAGCCAGACTTATTGGGCAACACTCCGGAATCCGAACTTCCAAGATTGGAAATTCCTCGGCCCTTGGGTCTCAGATCGGGTAGGGGTTCGGACTCAAATCCACCCACCCACCCAGACATAAACGATCTTTCCCACATCAGGCAAGAGCCCCATGAAATAGTACATCATTATTGGGCCAAATTCCTCCTTGTGATGAACAAGGTTAAGGACTGTCGCGAGGAAGACGCAGTCTCATTTTTCTGCAATAATTGTACGGACAAGGGAATCCTTAACGCCTTAAGTCGCCGTGACATATCATGCTTCGCTGACTTGGCGTCCATAGCACGAAAGTACTGTGCGATGGAAAGCGCCTGGAAAACCAAAAGAAAATTTTGGGATAATCCGGCTCGGAATATACACCCAGTCCGAAGTAAAAGGGTGCACTATTATAAGACACCCGAGTTAGTTACAAAGAAACAAAAACCCTCTACAGGGCATGTAACCGTATTGGAGGGATGGCTTAACGGACCCTGCAAAATTCATAGTACAGCGGATACCATACCAACACACAGCCTTAGAGCATGTTGGATACTCCGGCAAGTGGCCAAAAGTGGTGAGGACCTTCTCATCCCAAATGCCACATAGCACCATCCCGTGGATAACAATACGATATTAACAGTCTTTGAAACCTTCGCATCAAATAATAGGCGTAAGCGAACACTCCGCAGCCTCGCTGAAATCTGCCACGTGGCAGCAATGAATCCATGGAGTGACACGGCTATTACCTTCAATGCCAGTGACGAACATAAATTCCGAACAGCCCGAGCACCAGCTGCACTGGTCCTCAGTCCAATTGTGGACGGCTTTCGACTCACCAAAGTACTCATGGACGACGGCAGTGGATTGAACCTCATCTATGAGGAAACTCTTCAAAAAATGGAAATAGACTGGAACCGCATTGAGCAAAGCAGCACAACCTTCAGAGGAATCATCCCCAGTTGGGAAGCACGTTGTGCTGGGAAAATCACACTAGATGTGGTATTCGGCACGCCGGAGAACTATAGGTCCGAAGAAATTACATTCCAAGTGGCCCCGTTCAATAGTGGATACCACGCCCTTTTAGGACGGGAGGCGTTCACGATCTTCCAAGCCATACCCCATTATGGGTACATGAAGCTCAAAATGCCCGGGCCCAACGGAATCATCACTCTGGCTAGTGATCGGACACAGCACTCCGCGCCGAAAACAAAACAGCCGCATTGGCCCTTGAGGCATTATCCGAAGCCCTTTCGGCCGAGGAATTAACTGCGCTACGCTCCACAGTGGACAGGGACGACGTGATACTTGACAAGAGATCCAAGTCCACCTCTTTTAAACCAGCGGATGAAATAGTCAAATTCCAAGTCCACCCAACAGACCCTACAAAAACAGCCTCCATCCGGGCATAGTTAAACCCCGCCGTGGATGCCGCACTACGAGAGTTCCCGCGCGAGAATTGGGACATATTCTCCTGGCACCCCTCAGACATGCTAGGAATCCCATGCAGGTTGTCCGAGCACAACCTCAGTATTCTAAAGGGATTCAAGCCGGTCAAGCAGACTCTTCGGCGTTTCTCTGAACCTAAGAGACAAGCTATGGGAGAGGAACTAGCCAAGTTTTTGGAGGCCAGATTCATTAGAGAAATAAAACACCCGGACTGGCTAGCAAACCTGGTGATGGTACCAAAGAAGGACAAGTCCTGGCGCCTATGTGTCGATTTCAAGGTCCTCAACAAGGCTTGCCCAAAGGATCCCTTCCCCCTCCCCCTCCCCCGCATTGATCAAATTATCGATGCTACCGCAGGACACAAGTCATTGTGTTTCCTCGACGCATACTCCGGCTACCACCAAATCAAGATGGCGGAGTCCGACCAAGCCGCAACGACATTTATCACACCATACGACCCCTTCTGTTTCAACACAATACCTTTTGGGCTCGAAAACGCCAGCGCAACATATCAGCGCATGATTCAGACATGTTTGGAGAAACAGATCGGCAAAACAGTAGAGGCATACATAGATGATGTGGTCGTCAAAACCAAACACGTCGACTCTCTAATAGACGACTTGAGGCTCACATTCGACAATCTCCGAACATACGACATCAAGCTCAATCCAGAAAAATGCGTTTTCGGCGTACCAGCCAGAAAGCTCCTGGGCTTCATTGTCTCCAGTAGAGGAATTTAAGCTAATCCGGCCAAAATCCGAGCTCTGCCATAGTTGTCTATCCCAACGGACCTCAAACAAATCCAGAAATTAACTAGATGTGTGGCGGCTCTAAGTCGCTTTATCTCCCGCTTAGGAGAAAAGGCATTGCCCCTTTATCGCCTCCTTCGGCGCACCGAACACTTCGAGTGGACGGACGCTGCCACAACCGGATTGGAAGAAATAAAAGCCATACTGGCAACCAACCCATCCTGGCCGCGCCAAACATCGGCGAACCAATGCTGTTGTACATTGCGGCAACTCATCAGGTTGTAAGCGCAGTGCTCGTCGTCGAACGAGAAGCGGACGGACATAAATTCCCTCTTCAAAAGCCGGTATATTATGTATCCACTGTCCTCACTCCATGCAAATCACGGTACCGACATTATCAAAAGATAGCCTATGCGGTATTCATGGCATCCCGGAAGCTGCGACACTACTTTCAAGAGTGTTCGATTACAGTAGCCTCAGAAGTGCCACTTAATGATATTATAAACAACCGCGACGCCACGGGCTGGATTGCCAAATGGGCCATTGAGCTCCTCCCGTTCGACATAACATACAAACCTCGGCGAGCCATTAAATCACAAGTATTGGCCGACTTTGTCGCCGAATGGACGGAAGCCAAACTCCCTAAAGAGTACGGCGCATACTCCAATTGGATCATGCACTTCGACGGCTCCAAATGCTGGCTGGTCTGGGGGCTGGCGTCGTCCTGACGTCCCCAACCAAAGATACAGTTCAATACGTACTGCAGATACTGTATACAGACTCCAAAAACGCAGCCGAATACGAAGCCCTGTTACATGGTCTTCGGATGGCAGTTTCCATGGGCATTCAACGCCTGGAGGTGCGTGGGGATTCGAACCTCGCAATATTCCAAATAAATGGAGACTTCGATGCCAAGGATCCGAAGATGGCGGCCTATCAAAACGCCGTCCTAAAGATGTCAGATCGGTTCGAGGGGCTCAAATTTCACCATGTGGCTCGGGAAAACAATCAGGCGGCGGATATCCTTGCCCGCATCGGCGCAAAACGCGATGCGGTCCCCCAACATCTTTTTGGAGAGGTTGTTTAAGCCATCCGTGGTATGGGAAGGGGACACTGGTAACAATAGTCCAGACCCGGCCAAAATGCTCGATACGGAACACTCTGACATAATCGGAGGCTCTGCCACGGAAATAACACCTTCAACCCACGTAATAATGGCCATCATCGCCCCGTGGACAGAACCATTCCTGGCCTACCTAACTAGGCAGGAACTTCCCGAGGACCAAAATGAGGCACGCTGCATAGTGCGGCGATCAAAAGCCTACAGGGTCCACGAGGGAGAGCTGTATAAAAAAAGCACTACCGGAGTCCTTCAAAGGTGCATCTCCGAAGAGGAAGGGCGGAAGCTTTTGGCAGAAATTCACGCCAGACTCGGCGGCCACCATGCCGCAACCCGGGCCCTTGTAAGCAAGGCCTTCCGCACAGGTTTTTATTGGCCAACGGCCCGGGCAGACGCACATGACTTAGTCCAACGCTGCGTCGGTTGCCAGCTTTTTGCAAACCAAAGCCACATGCCACCCACCGCCCTCCAAACAATCCCCATTACCTGGCCCTTCGCGGTCTGGGGGCTTGACATGGTTGGACCCCTTAAAGGGGGAACCCATAAGAAAAAAATACTTACTGGTCATGGTGGATAAATTCACCAAATGGATAGAAGCCAAAACTGTTAAAACAGCCGAATCCGGACCGGTGATAGACTTCATATCCGGGGTTGTACACCATTATGGCGTACCCCACAGCATCATCACTGACAACGGCACGAACTTCACGGCCGACGAGGTAAAACTCTGGTGCAGCAACATGGGCATCAAGCTCGATTATGCTTCCATCTATCACCCACAAACCAACAGCCAAGTTGAGCGAGCAAATGGTCTTATCATGAGCGGCATCAAACCCAGATTAGTGCGGTCCTTAAAGGAGTCTAACACGCACCGGGTAGAGGATCTCGACTCCGTACTCTGGGGGCTGCGGACCACGCCAAATCGTACTACCGGATATACACCCTTCTTTATGGTGTACGGCGCAGAGGCAGTTCTGCCCTGCGACATAATTCATGACTCACCTCGAGTGCGCATGTACGAAGAAAGAGAAGCCGAGCT
The DNA here is from genome assembly GCF_056163025.1 of Triticum urartu. Lineage (NCBI taxonomy): Eukaryota > Viridiplantae > Streptophyta > Magnoliopsida > Poales > Poaceae > Triticum > Triticum urartu. The sequence goes on from NC_141876.1 coordinate 276,500,231, forward strand.
GGATCGGCAGGACAGTCTGGACACCCTGGAGGAGGAGCGCGACGTGGCAAAAGCCCGTTCCGCTTTCTATCAGCAACAGGCTCGCAGATACCAAAGCAGAGAAGTACGGGCCAAAACTTATAACGTTGGCGAGTTAGTTCTACGCCCGTCGGAGAAGAAAAAGACCAAGCTCGAGCCCAAATGGGAAGGTCCCTTCATTATTGACCAAGTTCTGACCGGTGGAGCGTACCGTCTGCGGGATGCATCGAATAATCGACTTGAGCCGAACCCATGGAACGCAGCCAGGCTCCAAAGATTCTACGCCTAGCGCAGGACTCTATGTTCGTCTCCTTCCTCTGTCCATTTTTTGCATATACATTATCTGACTTTTTTCTCTTTCTTTCTTTTATTCCTTCTCGAGGCCTTCAAGAGCCAACTTGTGCCTCGCTTGCACACTATAGACGCGCTAGCCGCGCTCATTATACCTGGGGGCTTCTTACACAGAAGCTTAATTATTTATCTGGGCTTCATGCCCCGCACATGTGTTATTCTTCCGCATGTACCTTTTCTTCGCCATTATATGCATCGATATGACTTAAGTTTTGGCCAAGCTGGGTTGCCTAGCTCTTGTATTTATGCCCTACGTTCCCGTTAATTCGGCTAGGGCATAAGGGGAGCACCTCTGCTATTTTTACTGCCGGGTCAGCCGGATGTGTACCTCAGACTGGGTGAAGCCGAAATCTAGCGTTCTTAAGGGAATATTCGGTCGGTGAACAAAAGATGATTTTTATTCATTTTCCATATATGCCCCCAGATGTTTTTGCCTGCGTCTCCTCTCGCAGTCCGGACATGCACTTTAGGGCATGCGTACCCAGGGAAAGGAACCCCTAACAAAACTATTCTCCCTGGAAGATGTTTCTTACTACCCATGTAATATAACATAACTAGTTGGGTACTTGTCTGTTCAAGCACTAATGACCCCTACGCCTGGTTTCCACGCATACCCTGGTTCTTATATAACTGAGCGGGTATTCGGACACACTCCGAACTATCGGGTCCCGAGGTTGAAGCGAAAAGGTCCGCCATGACAAATGATTTACAATCCGGCTAGAAGGCATTATACATATCACTTTAATTGCAGTCATTTAGACTGACTAAATTCCTCTTCTATACCATCCAACAGGCTGTCTAGCCTACAATCCTATTGGGAATACTTTGCGGCTAATTCTACTTGCCCATACACTAAGCTAACGGGGATCTCTTTCCCATCGGGCCCCACAGGTCCGACCTCGGCCATGTGGTTTGGGTCAGCCTTGGTATACCGCATCTTCACCATGGCCCAGGCTTCCCTGGCACCTTGACGGAAGGCCGATATCTTCCATAACCAGAAGCGCCGCCGTGCTCCCTTGAGCTTCTCCGCAAGCTCTCCAATGCCTTCTGGCAAGGAGACGGATGGCCACAAGGCCTGGGCAATACCTTGCATCACCTGCCGAACTTGTTCGTGCAGTTGTGAAACCTCGGGTAGAAGATCACCCGCAGACCTGGGCATCTCCTCCGCGGGACGACCCGTCAGCATAGCTGCAGACATAACTCTGTTAGCCGGCTTCTCCGCCCCCCTTTTAAGGGTTCGTTCAAGCACTTATTGAAAATGCCGCGTCGAAGCCGCTTATTCTCCTTCTCGGAGTCCGCAAGCTGGGCTCGAACATCTTTCAGTTCCACACTCAGCTTGGTATTGGCGTCTTGGAGATTGTTTTTCTCCCGCCTGACCTCAGTCAGCACACGTTCGCCAGCCTTTAGCTGTCGTACGACATGCTGGTCCTCCGGATTCTCGCTGGATTCATCTGCAACATTTATTGTTAGATCTGCAGCCACGCCGCATGCTATTTGGTACCCATCATTCTTTGAAACAAATGTTACCAGCTGGGGACTTTTTAGGTTCCTTCAATGCGGCAACGGCGGCCCGAAGTTGGGTCTTGCATTCCTCCAGCTCCTGTGACAGTCGAGTATTCTTCTCTGTAAGAACCTGCACAATAGATGATCCTTAAATCAGTTCTGCTAACTGTTTCAAGTCTCAGGGGCTACTGATACACATAATCGTCAGATTTGCTTACCCGTACATCCCTTACATACTGGTCCGTGGCTCTGGCTAGACCATTTTGAGCAACACGGAGGTACGCGTCTCCAGAATTGAAGGCATCAAATGCCTCTGGTGAGAAGCAAGCGTCACGGAGTACGGCCTGGCGACGCCTATTATTCATGGCGCTCTCCACTTCTGAATTTGTAGTGGATAGTCTATCCGCATCCTCTGTAGGGGGAGTATCCGGCGTCCGCCCCATGTCGGCTTCCGCCTCTATGTCCGGTCCTGGAGCCCAACTGGTGGAAGCATGATCGGCAGCCTCACCGGACATATTCCAGCGAGCGTTTTTTCTGTTAAAGAAACATGGACGTCCTTACATTTTGAGAAAGACGACAACCACGGAGCGGGGTTTTTGTCATACCTCTGCGCCGGCGTCTCCGTCCTGACTACCTTCCTTTTCGGCCTACCCGGCCTCGGTGCCTCTTGTTGGCGAGTTGCTGCGGCTTCGACACGGCGTTCTGAATGCCTTCCCTGTAAAACACCATATGTATATGGTAGGTGAAGTATCTAAAAGGGGATCCTAGTTTTTGGAGTTGGGATTTTGGTTTTTCTTACGAGCGACGCAGGGAGCAGTCCGGGATAGTCGGCCGTAATGGCCTCCATGGCATCATCATAGCTCAACTGATAGAACTGCCGGTCTATCAGCTCCACGAATATGTCCGGATCTTCTTCGAGTCCGGGACCGAGGGTCCGGTCGGAGTCCTCTGGTTGTGGGGACGGGCTGTTGACCTCCCTTATGGATTTTCGCAGTTCCTGCCGTAAAATGGCAAGGTGAGTACCTATGACAAAGAATGTGGGAAGAATGGGAGTAAGGAGATATAACTCACCCTGCTTGGTGGGTTGCACATGGAGAATCCATCCCGTGGCTTGATGCGGATGAACTCCTCTTCCTCTCCCTTGAATAGCTCGGACATGATTTTTGCTAAAGCAACAGCGTTGTCCGAACCCTTACACCCGCAACGGGTGGCATCATCTTCCCCGTTAAAACACCACAGGGGGTGCCCTCGATATTGAAGTGGCTGCACTCCTCGCATTATGCATATTGACATAACCTCGATTACTGTCAATCCTGATTGAGCCAGCGCTTTAATCCGGTTCATCAGGTAAAGGACTTCTCCGTTGTCTTCCTCCTGGGGGCTCCGTGGGCGCCAGCTTCGGCGTTTCTTCAGAGGAGCATTGTTGAACTCAGGAAGACCCCGCCGAACAGGGTCCGGAAGGGGGACGTCCTCCATATAAAACCATTCCGAAGGACGGTCCTCGGACGTCTTCTTCGGAGTACCGGACAGGTATCCGGTTTTGGCGATGCGCCATATTTCGGCTCCACCCACTTGATAAAGTGACCCCTCCTGTGTGCGGGGGACGAGGCAAAATAACCTTTTCCACAGCTCGAAATGAGCCTCGCAGCCCAGGAATAACTCGCAGAGGGCAACATAGCCGACGATGTGTAATATGGAAGCAGGGGTGAAATTATGCAGTTGGAGGCCGTAAAACTCCAGGAGCCCACGGAGGAACGGATGAATTGGAAATCCGAGTCCCCTTAATAAGTAAGGAACAATGCATACCCGCTCCCCCGTATAGGGACTGGGGAAGCTCTCCACTTGCTCCCCGCCATTGTAGGTGGCGAGCCCGGCTCGGACGGGAACCATATATGCTGGAGGGAGAAATCCCTTAGTCTGCAGTAATCGACTGTGTGGGACAGAACACCTCTCCCAATCACCGGGCTTAGGGCTATGGGGGCGGGAGGAGGAGCTGAGGTTGTCGGCCATGCTGGAGTGGATTTTTCCGAAGCGCGCTCTGATGGATTCTCGCTGGGGGAGGATGATATGGATTGGATCTAAGAATCCTCATCCCTTTAATAGACAATTTATTTATTTGGCTAGGGGGGCGAATGTAAAAATGCCCTGGCTCCTCGCATTCATTCGACGCGTGGAAGATAGCCCTTATTGGGCGCAGAAGCCAAGAGGACCAACATTTATGCGGCCGGACACTGCTTAACAAACATTCTAAATCTGGAGAAGAACCCGCCTTGCAATGCCGAAGACAATACTACATGTCGGACTTGACGTCATTGAAGCCTGGTTCGGGGGCTACTGAGGGAGTCCTGGATTAGGGGGTCTCCGGACACCCGGACTATATCCTTTGGCCGGACTGTTGGACTATGAAGATATAAGATTGAAGACTTCGTCCCGTGTTCGGATGGGATTTTCCTTGGTGTGGAAGGCAAGCAAGGCAATAAGGATATGTATATCTCCTCCTTTGTAACCGACCTTGTGTAACCCTAGCCCCCTCCGGTGTCTATATAAACCGAAGGGTTTTAGTCCGTAGGACAACAGACAATCATACCATAGGCTAGCTTCTAGGGTTTGGCCTCTCTGATCTCGTGGTAGATCAACTCTTGTACTACTCATATTATCAAGAATAATCAAGCAAGACGTAGGGTTTTACCTCCATTAAGAGGGCCCGAACCTGGGTAAAACATCGTGTCCCCTGCCTCTTGTTACCATCCGCCTAGACGCACAGTTCGGACCCCCTACCCGAGATCCGCCGGTTTTGACAGCGACAGCTCCAATGCCCCCAAGGCAGAACCAAGACCACCACCACCAAAGAGAAGGAACCCGCCATGGGTATGGATGAGATACCACTTGCTGAGTTCATCGCTAGGAGGAAGATCAATCCATATGGGAACCCTCATGCCAACTTTAGAGGGAATGAGCTATTCTAGACCAAGCAACAGAATCTCATCTATCTAGATGTCATCAAGGCTAAGCCAAACACCTATGTGGAGGTGAAGTGGATCAACATGCATCACATGAGGCAAGAGAAGCATCAGGAATACTTTGGTGAGTCTTTAGACATCGTGGAGAAGTTTTGCATTGAGCATATCATCTCATTCCACAGAGACTTTGATCCTAAGATCATTGCTCAGTTCTTTGCCTCAGTGCATTTTCATCCCAATCAGGACAGGACCATGACTTGGATGACCAATGTTCGGCAGCTGACTGCTACTTGGAAGGAATTCATGACTTTTCTTGGGGTTCTGGATGAGGGGCTCGCCACACCCCAAGGTGTTCGCCCTCATGCCAATTCCGAGTCTGCAAACAAGAATAAGCTTTTGCCCTTCTATGTGGAGAAGAAGCTCTCCAATAACAAGATAACTTGGGTACTCAACTCCTTTCTCGACATCATGCACCGGATCTTCCGCAACACTCTCTTCCCACGCATTGGGGACAAGGACAAGGTGCATGCCTATCTTGTGGATATGATGCTCCTGTGGGCAGACGCTCGCAACTCTCAGACACTACCACTTGATGTCTCACATGTCATGTGGAATGAGCTTCGGTTTGTGGTCTACAACCGCAAGGTCCCCATCTATGGACCTTATCTGTTTCAGTTGATCTCAGCAACTTGGGAGCAACTCTACCCTCAGGATGATTTTGAGGCCCCTAGTTGGATCCGGCATGAGCCCATAAACCTCCGTATCAAGACTCAGTGGGCCAACACTACCTCTCGTGCTGATGCCGCGGCTAACATGGACATGGGTGCAGATGAGCATGAGGAGGAGGCAGCAGACGAGGACAGCTCCGAGGGTTACACCCCTCCCACTTCTGAGCCATCTTGGGCTAAGCGACTGAAGAACAAGTTGAAGATGTTGTTCGATATGCAGGCAAAGGGGCATTGAAAGACCCATGTGGCTTCCAAGGAGACTCGCCGCCGCGACAAGCGGATTTTCAGGACCTTCGGCGAGAACATCTCCAGCGGGTCAGAGGAGGACGTCACCCCAGAGGTAGAATGGATCGCCAAGCAGGGCTATCACTGGTCAGAGTCTGAGGAAGAGTCCGTCCCAGCTGCCAAGTCTGACGGGGAGCGTGCGAGTGACTACTCAGCTTGAGCCACCCCTTCTGTTGTAGGTGTCCTCTCCACCTTTTTGGCGTCTCGATGCCAAAGGGGGATAGAATGTAGGATTTGCGAGTTGTGTCGTGTTTGGGTCAGTTGAACTTCGTTTATGTCGTTTGCTTTGGTTTGCTTTGGTTTGTGCTCGCGAGTCCTTCTACCATATGGTGTAAGACATATGCACTCTATCGTACCATAGTGAGCTTATTCTATTGTGCTTATTTCATTATGCTCTTTCCTATCTTGCTTAGTTTTAGCCCTATTGCAAGATATGCCATGTCTATAAAATATAGGGGGAGTGTTGATCCTAGTATGTGTGCCGTGCAGTCCAAAGCACTCATCAAGATAACACACATCTAGGGGGAGCCCGTCTATATTTTAGAGACTTGGGGTTTGCCCTTGCTATTTGCATTATACTCTTGTGCAAATCCCGTGTTGTCATCAATCCACCAAAAAGGGGGAGATTGTAAGGGCATTTTATCCCTTAGTTGGTTTTGGTGATTGATGACAATACTTTTGCGGACTGATCATGTGCATCGAATATTTCAGATATATATTGACTAAGGCACAAGATGATTGGGTTCCCCTCAAAGGCTATGGAAGACGACGTTTATCTTTGTTTCTTTTCGGTGGTATTGAGTCGTAGGGAAGCCATACTATTAAGAGGGGGTCCGCGTTGGAAAGGGTGGGCGGATTCATCACGTACACATCTTCCTGTGTTCCTCCTTTTTTCTAGCCTTTGGAGCATCCCATGTTCTCCTTGTCTCTGCAAATATTGCTCGTGCTTGCTGAACTAGGGCGTGCGGTAGTACTGCTCCTTAGAGCGGTAGTACCGCTGGCCCTTGCGGTAGTACCATCCTCCAGTGCGGTAGTACTGCAAGTGCCGACGGTAGTACCGCTTCCTGGCAAGAGGTAGTACTGTGGTCGGAGTCTAGATATTGTCACCTTCTCCCTAGTGGGTGACACCCAGCATGGTAGTACCGCGCTCTAGGACGGTAGTACCGTGGTATCTGGCTTAGTTCCGCAAGTATGCGGCAGTAAGGGGCAGATGAAATTTTTTTCATCCGCGCCTAGCGCGGTAGTACCACTCCTGGCTTACGGTACTACCATATCGGGTTTTTGCATCGACTCTAACTCAGCGAAAGTAGCCACGGATGTAATTTATTATATCCGTGCCTTCCCACATCTGGTCAGTCCCTGCCTTGCGGTAGTACCGCAAGGGGGCACGGTAGTACCGTGCCAGCAGTACTGCCGCCCTCTACCGTAGTGCTTTTTGGGCTGGTCAGGTCTCTGCTGCATGGGAGGTAGTACCGCGGTGCCCTGCGGTAGTACCGCGCCTCTGGTACGGTAGTACCATGTTGCGCAGGCTGAGTTGGTGGATAACGGTTGGATTTGTTCTTCTACTATATAGGGGGTGTCTTCTCCCTCTTGTTGACTACCTCTTCCACCTCCAAGACCCATCAATGCTCTCAGCTCCATTTTCGCCCGATCTCTCTCCCTAGCAAATCAAACTTGTTGATTTGCTCGGGATTGGTTGGGAAGCCCCCGATCTACACTTCCACCAAGAGAAATTTGAATCCCCCACCAACCCCTAGCGGATCTTGTTACTCTTGGGTGTTTGAGCACCCTAGACGGTTGAGGTCACCACGGAGCCATAGTCTATTGTGATGAAGCTTCGTGGTGTTGTTGGGAGCCTCCGATTAAGTTGTGGAGATAGCCCCAACCTTGTTTGTAAAGGTCCGGTGGCCGCCTCCAAGGGCACCAATAGTGGAATCACGGCATCTCGCATTGTGTGAGGGCGTGAGGATAATACGGTGGCCCTAGTGGCTTTTTGGGGAGCATTGTGCCTCCATACCACTCTAACGGAGACGTACTTCCCTTCAAAAGGAAGGAACTTCGATAACACATCCTCGTCTTCACCGGGTCCACTCTTGGTTATCTCTCACCTTTACTTGTGCAAGCTTATTAGCGTTACTTCTCTTGCTTGCTTGTGTGTTCGTTGTTGTTGCATCATATAGGTTGCTCACCTAGTTGCACATCTATACAACCTAATTTGATGCAAAGTTTAATTTGGTAAAGAAAAGCTAAAAATTGTTAGTTGCCTATTCACCCCCTCTAGTCAACCATATCAATCCTTTCACTTAGCACGTTTTCTGAGGCTGAATCCGCTGGTGTTTTCCAGTAGCACCGAGCCCATTGTTGCTGATGATTGGCTACGCAGAATTGGAAGGGAGTTGACCAACGCAGGTTGCACAGATGCGAAGAAGGTGCGCTTTGCCGCACACCAACAGGATGGACCCGCAGCCTCTTGGTGGGAGAATTACACAACCACTTTTCCCATAGCTAATGTCACATGGGATCAGTTTCAGCAAGCATTCCGCACAACCCATGTCTCTACAGGAGCAATGAACATGAAGAAGCGTGAGTTTCGCAACTTACGTCAAGGAAATCATACTGTGGGGAAGTACGTGGATGAGTTTAGCAAGTTAGCTCGCTATGCCCCAGATGATATGGCCACAGATGCCGCGAAGCGGGAGAAGTTTATGGAAAGACTGAATGATGAGATGAGTATGCAGTTGATAGTGGCAAAATTTACTAACTACCAGGAGTTGGTAGACCGGGCCCTTATGATTGAAAGCAAGCAGCAGCAGATAAAGAGCCGCAAACGGAAGTATGGACAAGGGAAGTACAATTCTGGAGCTCAGCAGAAGCCTCGCTTTACCCCTAACTCCGGAGGTTACACGCATAACCATGGAGGCCACACTCAAAATGGAGGAAGTTCACATAACCAAAGTGGCCCCAGGAATGGAAATGGGAATGGAGGAAGTAGCAGCCAGAACCGTCCCAACCCAGCAACACCCGCCAAGAAGGATCTGAGTCACATTACTTGTTTCAAGTGCGGGAAGACTGGACACTACACCACTGAGTGTTCTGAAGCAAAGAATGGAAATGGCAATGGAAGTTCAGGGAAGAAGCCCAATCCTTTCACTAGAGGTCAGGTGAACCACATCAACGTGGAGGAAGTTGAAGATCAGCCTAACACAGTGATTGGTAAGTTTTTGGTTAAGTCATTTACCGCTCTTGTTCTTTTTGATACTTGATAGAGGCAAAGGTGTCCCGATGTTTCGATGAGATGGTGGCTATCGTTTTCTGTGGGAGTCGACCTTGACGATCCGACTACGAACGTGCGAGACGTCGCGCCTTAGCAATCGCTAAACCAACTTCCGAGGGGTTATTGACCATGCCGGAGCACGATCAACCTGACCACGAGGGCCTGTTTCCTGCGAGCAAACGAAGAACAAGCAAGAAACTGAGATTGCAATCTGGATATTGCGAATATAAGATGAAAGCTTTATTGATCAAGGTGGGGCTCTGTGACGTCTTGGTCTGGTCGTTGGACACAAACGAAGTACGCGAAGTTGCAGCTATGGCGAACTTTTAATCTAAACAAAACCCCCAAAGTCTAAACGACGCCCTAAGGGCTGTATATATGGAGGAAGAGAGGGGAATTTCGTGGCCCTTGAGGGTGGGGTCCGAAACCAACCCTAACTCTTGTTTCCCCACACATACGGACTCTAAAAATAGCCTATACTTAAGTATTTCGAAATTACATGGGCCTGGCCCATTAATAAGGTGACGCAGCACCTAGAATAGCCTATGGACGAATATTATGAAGTGGCATCTTGTATATGATGAGGACATGACTACCTTGGATACGACCAAAAATATTGCATACATGCATATTTGTCAGGTGATTTCTAATGCAAACTATTCAATAATCTATTTATGTTATCCGGAACAAAAATACTTCACACACTTTTGTGTTTTGTCTAATTGCAGATGTATGGGACATTTGTATAATCCACATATGAAGATAAGGGAAAAGGAGAAGTTCATGTTGTGTTCAAAAAGTCCTCTCACGTCACTTTTGGGCCAAGAGAAGATAGAGTCCAAGTCTTTCACGTTCTGGATTCAGATTCGGACTGCACAGACATACCTGACTCAAAACGCCAACAACTTTTTCATACGGACTCCGAATTGGGTGATTCTTTTTTTGTTGGAAACTAGATTTCGTGCTCTTTCCAACCCAATTGGATTCACCTTCAAATTCGTCCGGAGCGTTGAGTTACGGACGAAACAATCTGACGTTGCAGCAGAATCCGAGTCAAACTACAAGCCCAAAGGTGTTGCATCACCTCCACTTGGGCCCATGAGCCTTGTACGACCTAGGGTTAGTTTTAGGCTGCCTTGGGACGTCCTCCCACCTCCTTGGCCGCCACCCCTTGCTCCTATATAAGTAGATCCATCTAGTAGCTTTTTCGTTGGGATTTGTTTAGTTAAAAGTTAGCCATTGCAACTTCGTGTACTTCGTTTGTGTCCAACGACCAGACCAAGACCGCTTACGGATCCCCACCATTATCAATACCTCATATATATTTGCAATATTCAGATTGCTTTATCATATTCTTGCTCGTTCTTCGATTGCTTGCAGGAATAGACCTTCGTGGTCAGGCTGACCGTGCTTCCGGCATCGTCAGTAACCTCAGGAGATTGGTTTAGCGATTGCTAAGGCGCAACGTCGTGCACGTTTGTAGTCGGATCGTCAAAGTCGTCTCCACTAAATCGATAGTTATCATCTCATCGAAAGATCGGGACACCCTCGCCTCTATCAAGTGGTATCAGTTTTCAGGTTGCTCGGTGAGAATTTCCAGTTTTCCTAGATTAGATTTATTTTCTTACCTATTGTCCAAGAAAAAGCCACAAAAAAGGGTTAGATCTATTCATCCTTGGTCCAAGCCAGTCTGAGCCTTTGCAATTTTCTTTTCATTGCTTGCATAGTTGAATTATCGGTTGCATCGTCGTGTCGAGTTGCTGGTCTTAGTGTCTAGTTCGTTTAGAGTTTCGAGTTCTGTTCACATTAGTCACGCCACCGCTGCATCATTATCTCTTCCGCTGTCCACCACCCATCCATCAATTTCCACCACATGCTACCCACCATTCATTGTCATAATAATAGTTGAGATCGTTCACATCTTCACTTGATCCAATCTGCATCTTATCTAGTTTGTTTTGGAAAGAGGGAGAAAAAAAAGAGAGAGAAAAAAAGAGAAAAAAAAAGAGAAAAAAAAGAGAAAAAAAAGAGAAAAAAAAAGTCAGAGAAAAAAAGAGAGAAAGAAAAAAAAAGTGTGAGGAAAAAAAAGAGAAAAAAAACAAAATTCGGATCTTTTTAGACTCAATCTCGTAGTTGAATTCGGATTGGAATCTGTTTTGTGCACTATTCAGTAATCTTGATAGAGGCGAGGGTGTCCCGATCTTTCGATGAGATGATAACTATCAATTTAGTGGAGACGACTTTGACGATCCGACTACAAACGTGCACGACGTTGCGCCTTAGCAATCGCTAAACAAATCTCCTGAGGTTACTGACGATGCCGGAAGCACGGTCAGCCTGACCACGAAGGTCTATTCCTGCAAGCAATCGAAGAACGAGCAAGAATATGATAAAGCAATCTGAATATTGCAAATATATATGAGGTATTGATAATGGTGGGGATCCGTAAGCGGTCTTGGTCTGGTCGTTGGACACAAACGAAGTACACGAAGTTGCAATGGCTAACTTTTAACTAAACAAATCCCAACGAAAAAGCTACTAGATGGATCTACTTATATAGGAGCAAGGGGTGGCGGCCAAGGAGGTGGGAGGACGTCCCAAGGCAGCCTAAAACTAACCCTAGGTCGTACAAGGCTCATGGGCCCAAGTGGAGGTGATGCAACACCTTTGGGCTTGTAGTTTGACTCGGATTCTGCTGCAACGTCAGATTGTTTCGTTCGTAACTCAACGCTCCGGACGAATTTGAAGGTGAATCCAATTGGGTTGGAAAGAGCACGAAATCTAGTTTCCAACAAAAAAAGAATCACCCAATTCGGAGTCCGTATGAAAAAGTTGTTGGCGTTTTGAGTCAGGTATGTCTGTGCAGTCCGAATCTGAATCCAGAACGTGAAAGACTTGGACTCTATCTTCTCTTGGCCCAAAAGTGACGTGAGAGGACTTTTTGAACACAACATGAACTTCTCCTTTTCCCTTATCTTCATATGTGGATTATACAAATGTCCCATACATCTGCAATTAGACAAAACACAAAAGTGTGTGAAGTATTTTTGTTCCGGATAACATAAATAGATTATTGAATAGTTTGCATTAGAAATCACCTGACAAATATGCATGTATGCAATATTTTTGGTCGTATCCAAGGTAGTCATGTCCTCATCAGTATATTTCGTCCATGGCTTCATGCACTCCTTATGGCGGCTTCAAAGTCCTGAAATCATCACTTGTAACTCCGTTCTTGATCCCCTTGCGCATGCCATCAACTTCATGCGTGTTCTTGCTCCAATGTTCATCCTTCTCCAAGCTAGGCCCTTCATTTGAAAGCAAAACAAATGTATCCAATTTAGGCAGCATCATAATCTCATGAACATTAGAATCATTACCAAGAAACGAAAGTACCTGGTAATTTAATTGGCGTGCGCGAGCTCTAGTAATTGGTCCAGTATATGTAACAGTAGGGGCTGTGGGTGTAACAATGGTATTGATGTCCTCATCATCCTCCCCTTCTTGAAATGAAGTCGTCCTCGACGGAAGCTCATCTTCCTCACCCAAATAAGGCTTCAAATCTGCAATATTAAAAGTGGGACTAACCCCAAAATCTGCAGGTAGCTCAAGTTTATATGCATTATCATTTATTTTCTCTAAAACCTTAAAAGGACCATCAGCACGTGGCATTAGCTTTGATTTGCGCAGATTAGGAAATCTATCTTTACGCAAATGTAACCAAACAAGATCTCCAGGTGCAAACACAACATGTTTTCTACCCTTATCTCCAGCAAGTTTATATTTAGCATTCATACGCTCAATGTTTTCCTTAGTTAACTCATGCATTTTTAAAATCAATTCAGAACGTTCTTTAGCATCAAAATTAACCTTCTCCGAAGATGGAAGAGGCAACAAATCAATAGGTGCACGAGGTAGGAAACCATACACAATTTCAAAAGGGCACATCTTAGTAGTAGAATGTAATGAACGATTATAAGCAAATTCAATATGAGGCAAGCATTCTTCCCACATTTTCTTGTTATTCTTCAAAACAGCCCTAAGCATAGTAGACAATGTTCTATTGACTACTTCAGTTTGTCCATCAGTTTGGGGGTGACAAGTAGTACTAAAAAGCAGCTTAGTCCCCAACTTAGCCCATAAACATCTCCAAAAGTGGCTAAGAAATTTAGTATCACGATCTGAAACAATAGTATTTGGCACACCATGTAAGCGAATAATTTCACGAAAGAACAAATCAGCAACATTAACAGCATCATCGCTTTTATGACATGGTATAAAGTGTGCCATTTTCGAGAACCTATCCACGACAACAAATATGCTATCCCTCCCCTTCTTTGTTCTAGGTAAACCTAAAACAAAGTCCATAGATATATCCTCCCAAGGAACACTAGGTACAGGCAAAGGCATATATAAACCATGAGGATTGAGTCGTGACTTAGCTCTTTGACATGTAGTGCAGCGAGCAACACAACGCTCAACATCCCGTCTCATCTTTGGCCAAAAGAAATGTGTAGCAAGTATATCCTCCGTCTTCTTGACGCCAAAGTGTCCCATTAATCCTCCTCCATGCGCCTCCTGCAACAACAAAAGACGAACGGAGCTAGCTGGAATGCATAGCTTGTTAGCACGAAACACAAATCCATCGTTAAGAACGAACTTGTTCCAAGTTCTCCCTTCCTTACAATTCTGCAATACATCTTTAAATTCAGCATCATTAACATATTGATCCTTGATGGTCTCCAAACCAAATATTTTAAAGTCAATGATGAGGACATCAATACCATTGTTACACCCACAGCCCCTACTGTTACATATACTGGACCAATTACTAGAGCTCGCGCACGCCAATTAAATTACCAGGTACTTTCGTTTCTTGGTAATGATTCTAATGTTCATGAGATTATGATGCTGCCTAAATTGGATACATTTGTTTTGCTTACAAATGAAGGTCCTAGCTTGGAGAAGGATGAACATTGGAGCAAGAACACGAATGGAGTTGATGGCATGCGCAAGGGGATCAGGAACGGAGTTACAAGTGATGATTTCAGGACTTTGAAGCCGCCATAAGGAGTGCATGAAGCCTTGGACGAAATATACAAGATGCCACTTCATAATATTCGTCCATAGGCTATTCTAGGTGCTGCGTCACCTTATTAATGGGCCAGGCCCATGTAATTTCGAAATACTTAAGTATAGGCTATTTTTAGAGTCCGTATGTGTGGGGAAACAAGATTTAGGGTTGGTTTCGGACCCCACCCTCAAGGGCCTCGAAATTCCCCTCTCTTCCTCCATATATACAGCCCTTAGGGCGTCGTTTAGACTTGGGTTTTGTTTAGATTAAAAGTTCGCCATAGCTGCAACTTCGCGTACTTCGTTTGTGTCCAACGACCAGACCAAGACGTCACAGAACCCCACCTTGATCAATAAAGCTTTCATCTTATATTCGCAATATCCAGATTGCAATCTTAGTTTCTTGCTTGTTCTTCGTTTGCTCGCAGGAAACAGGCCCTCGTGGTCAGGTTGATCGTGCTCCGGCGTGGACAATAACCCCTCGGAAGTTGGTTTAGCGATTGCTAAGGCGCGACGTCTCGCACGTTCGTAGTCGGATCGTCAAGGTCGACTCCCACAGAAAACGATAGCCACCATCTCATCGAAACATCGGGACACCTTTGCCTCTATCAAGTGGTATCAGATTTCCAGGTTGCTCGGTGAGATTTTGTAGTTTTTCGTAGATTAGATCGAGTCTGTTCATACCTACAGTCCACGAAAAAGCCACAAAAAAAAATTAGGGTTAGTTCATCATATCCGAACCAATCTGAGCCTTTGCATAATCTTTTTAGGGTTTTTGCTTTGTTGAATTTGCGGTTGCATCGTCGTGTCAAGTTGCTGGTCTTAGAGTCTAGTCTTTTAGAGTTTCGAGTTCTGGTCATAAGTTGTCACGCCGCCGCCGCACCATCATCATCGCCCATCTACCAATTTTGCTTATCCGCCACCGCTCTGAATCCTTATCCATATACCACATACCACCACCGCTACCATATACCACCACCGCTGCCATATACCACAACCATATATCCACCACCAATCCGAGTTCTTCTCATATTAGGTTTGTTCTTGAGATCAATCTCAATTCCGATTCGTGTTTCCTTGCCTGCGTAGGTCTCGGGAAAAAAAAAAGAGTCTGGAGACCCCCGGGTAGTTTTTAGGCCAAAATTTTCTCGGGCAAATTTTTTTTCCCTATCCTATTTTTAGGCTTTTCTGAGTCTTTTGAGCCACGTGCCATCATAGTGATTTTTTGTCGCACTTTTTCGTCGTCGCTGCCCTGATTTCCGAAAAAAAAGTGGGAAAAAAAATTTCGTGCCCATATTATCAGTTTGACGAGGGAAGAGTTTTGAGACACTCGCCATTATAGTAATTTTTCGCAAAAAAAAAAAGAGGAGCGCAAAAAAAAAAGAGGAGCGCAAAAAAAAAAGAGGAGCGCAAAAAAAAAAAGCGAAAAAAAAAGTTCCAGAGTGTGCTTTTCCCTTATTTACGTGCAGCGCCGTGATTTTGTTAGTGTTCTAGGCTCGCATCTCTAGCACGGTCTAGCCTAGGACCAGCACAGTACCGTCGTTGAGCGTTTATTCAACTTTGCATCTCTGAATTGATTATTGCTGACCCTTTTTGCTACCATACTATAAGCCTTCCCAGCTCCACATACCTCTACGTCGTGCGTTTGACTCTCCCTGGCAATCGCTCTATCCAAGCTTTTGAGAGTTTTGACTACAACGGTTGCCGGTCACCGCCTGCTGCTGGGTAAGAACTGGTAAGAATTTGAGATTTGCTTGACGGATTTGTGACACCCGCCACCACCACCTCTTGTTAGTATTCTGTAGGATCATATTCTTGTGTGTTTTCTATTGTTGCTAACCATGGCAGGATCACAAGCCGACGAGACTGACTGGGAGAACATGACGAATCAGGAGTTGCATGATAAATTTCAGCAAATGATGAATGGACAGGTGCAGGATGTGCTAAACAGATTTGAAGAGGCCATGGAGAAGATAGATGACATGGAGAAGACGTTCGAAACAAAGCTCGATGACAGGTTTAATGAATTGCTCGCGCGTCTTCCACCACCACCACCACCGGCTGCACCTAACGCACCTCTACAACAACAACAACGACGACTACCTACACATCGTGAAACAGCCCTCCGCCGAGCGAGCCGTCTCCCTCTTGCACCTGGCCAAACTGTTGGTGCTGCTGTTGCTACTTCTGTGGCTCCTGCTGCTGATGCGGAGGAGGATGATTTTGCTGGCGATTACGAGGATGAGGTTGATCAAAATCAGAACTACGTGCCACCACCAGCACAGCAACCATCAGGTCGTCCACATGCAAATAATGGCAATGGTAGGGCTCACCCTCAGGTACGAGATCATGATCATCTCCCTAAACTAAAATTGAATATTCCACCATTTGAGGGTAGATATGTTCCTGATATATATCTTACTTGGGAGTTAGAAACTGAACAACGATTTACATGTTTACAATATCCCGAGGAGAGACGTGTTCCTGCTGCTGTTTGTGCATTCACTAGTTTTGCATGTGTTTGGTGGTCTGAGCATTGTAGATTATATCCCATTCCTGCTACTTGGGCTGCTTTGAAAACTGCTATGCGTACTCGTTGGGTTCCACCATATTATCAACGTGAATTACTTCAAAAATTGCAGCGCTTAAGACAGGGAAAAAATTCTGTAGAAGAATATTATCAGGAATTACAAACTGGCATGATTAGATGTGGTATTGTTGAGGAGAATGAAGCTATGCTTGCACGTTTTATGGGTGGATTAAATAGAGAGATTCAGACGATTCTAGAGTATAAGGAGTATACTAATATCACTCGTTTATTCCATCTTGCTTGTAAAGCTGAACGTGAAGTGCAGGATCGACAGGCATTGGCGCGGACTAACTTTTCTGCAGGTCGACCTTCTTCATGGACACCACGTGCATCATCTACTTCCACACGTTCTGCTTCACCGGCGCCTCCGTCGGCTGCCACCTCCAACCGTGATACAATAAAGCAGGCACAATCACCACTATCTGCCAAGAGCACACCTTCTGGGCCTGCAAAGAGCTCTTCTTCATCCATGGCATCAACAGGGCAGACACATGATATTATTTGTCGACGTTGCAAGGGTGGAGGTCATTATGCGAGAGAATGCCCATCTAAGCGTGTGATGATTGTTACTGAGGATGGTGGGTATGGGTCCGCTAGTGACTATGATGAGGAGACTTTGGCTCTTATTACACGTGACGAACACGGTGGAGACGATTCTGATCATGAGACGCAATACATGGCTCCTGAAGATGCTGACAGGTATGAATGTTTAGTTGCTCAACGTGTTTTGAGTGTGCAGGTTACACAAGCTGAGCAAAATCAGAGGCATAATTTGTTCCATACAAAGGGAGTTGTGAAGGAACGTTCTGTTCGCGTGATCATAGATGGAGGGAGTTGCAACAACTTGGCTAGCATGTTCCTTATTACTTGGTAGACCATGGCAATTTGATAAAAATTCTATTCACCATGGTAGAAACAATCAGTATACTCTTGTTCATAAGGATACAAATATTACTTTGCTTCCTATGACTCCTGATTCCATTTTGAAAGATGATATTAATAGAGCTAATAAAGCAAAACAGGAGAAAACTAAGAGTGAAAATCAGATTGTGGCAAAAGAATTTGAGCAACAAATGCAGCCTCATAATAATAAACAATCTACTGTTGTTTCTGAAATTAAATTGAAAAGTGCATGTTTACTTGCCACCAAATGTGATATTGATGAGCTAGATTTCAGCAAATCTGTTTGCTATGCTTTTGTGTGCAAAGAGGCATTATTTTCATTCGAGGACGTGCCTTCCTCTTTGCCCCCTGCTGTCACTAACATTTTGCAGGAGTTCGCTGACGTCTTTCCACAAGACGTGCCACCGGGATTACTACCTATTCGAGGGATTGAGCATCAAATTGACTTAATTCCCGGTGCATCATTACCCAACCGTGCACCATACCGTACCAATCCAGAGGAGACGAAGGAGATTATGCGTCAAGTACAAGAACTGCTCGACAAAGGTTATATACGCGAATCCCTTAGTCCTTGTGCTGTTCCTATCATTTTAGTGCCGAAAAAGGATGGTACGTCGCGTATGTGCGTTGATTGTAGAGGCATTAATAATATTACTATTCGTTATCGTCATCCTATTCCTAGGCTAGATGATATGCTTGATGAATTGAGTGGCTCTACAATATTCTCCAAAGTTGATTTGCGTAGTGGTTACCATCAAATTCGTATGAAATTGGGAGATGAATGGAAAACAGCATTTAAAACTAAGTTTGGATTATATGAGTGGTTAGTCATGCCTTTTGGGTTAACTAATGCACCTAGTACTTTCATGAGGTTAATGAACGAAGTTTTACGTGCCTTCATTGGACGATTTGTGGTAGTTTACTTTGATGACATATTGATTTATAGCAAATCTTTGGAGGACCATTTGGAACATTTACGTGCTGTTTTTATTGCTCTACGTGATGCACGTTTGTTTGGTAACCTTGGAAAGTGCACCTTTTGCACCGACCGAGTATCTTTTCTTGGCTATGTTGTTACTCCACAGGGAATTAAAGTTGATAAAGCCAAGATTGAAGCTATTGAGAGTTGGCCGCAGCCCAAAACGGTCACACAAGTGAGGAGTTTCCTTGGCTTCGCTGGTTTCTATAGGCGTTTTGTGAGAGATTTCAGCACCATTGCTGCACCTCTCAACGAGCTTACAAAGAAGGATGTACCTTTTGTTTGGGGTACCGCACAGGAAGAAGCCTTCACGGTATTGAAAGATAAGTTGACACATGCTCCTTTACTCCAACTTCCTAATTTCAATAAGACTTTTGAGCTTGAATGTGATGCTAGTGGGATTGGATTAGGAGGTGTGTTATTACAAGATGGAAAACCTGTTGCATACTTTTCTAAAAAATTGAGTGGGCCTAGTCTGAACTATTCTACTTATGATAAAGAATTATATGCTCTTGTTCGGACCTTAGAAACATGGCAACATTATTTATGGCCCAAGGAATTTGTTATACATTCTGATCATGAATCTTTGAAACACATTAAAAGTCAAGCAAAACTGAACCGTAGACATGCTAAATGGGTTGAATTCATTGAGACTTTCCCTTATGTCATTAAACACAAGAAGGGTAAAGAAAATGTTATTGCTGATGCCTTGTCTCGTCGTTATACTATGCTTTCACAACTTGACTTTAAAATATTTGGTTTGGAGACCATCAAAGATCAATATGTTCATGATGCTGAATTTAAAGATGTATTGCAGAATTGTAAGGAAGGGAGAACTTGGAACAAGTTCGTTCTTAACGATGGATTTGTGTTTCGTGCTAACAAGCTATGCATTCCAGCTAGCTCCGTCCGTCTTTTGTTGTTGCAGGAGGCGCATGGAGGAGGATTAATGGGACACTTTGGCGTCAAGAAGACGGAGGATATACTTGCTACACATTTCTTTTGGCCAAAGATGAGACGGGATGTTGAGCGTTTTGTTGCTCGCTGCACTACATGTCAAAGAGCTAAGTCACGACTCAATCCTCATGGTTTATATATGCCTTTGCCAGTACCCAGTGTTCCTTGGGAGGATATATCTATGGACTTTGTTTTAGGTTTACCTCGAACAAAGAAGGGGAGGGATAGCATATTTATTATCGTGGATAGGTTCTCGAAAATGGCACACTTTATACCATGTCATAAAAGCGATGATGCTGTTAATGTTGCTGATTTGTTCTTTCGTGAAATTATTCGCTTACATGGTGTGCCAAATACTATTGTTTCAGATCGTGATACTAAATCTCTTAGCCACTTTTGGAGATGTTTATGGGCTAAGTTGGGGACTAAGCTGCTTTTTAGTACTACTTGTCACCCCCAAACTGATGGACAAACTGAAGTAGTCAATAGAACATTGTCTACTATGCTTAGGGCTGTTTTGAAGAATAACAAGAAAATGTGGGAAGAATGCTTGCCTCATATTGAATTTGCTTATAATCGCTCATTGCATTCTACTACTAAGATGTGCCCTTTTGAAATTGTGTATGGTTTCCTACCTCGTGCACCTATTGATTTGTTGCCTCTTCCATCTTCAGAGAAGGTTAATTTTGATGCTAAAGAACGTTCTGAATTGATTTTAAAAATGCATGAGTTAACTAAGGAAAACATTGAGCGTATGAATGCTAAATATAAACTTGCTGGAGATAAGGGTAGAAAACATGTTGTGTTTGCGCCTGGAGATCTTGTTTGGTTACATTTGCGTAAAGATAGATTTCCTAATCTGCGCAAATCAAAGCTAATGCCACGTGCTGATGGTCCTTTTAAGGTGTTAGAGAAAATAAATGATAATGCATATAAACTTGAGCTACCTGTAGATTTTGGGGTTAGTCCCACTTTTAACATTGTAGATTTGAAGCCTTATTTGGGTGAGGAAGATGCGCTTCCGTCGAGGACGACTTTATTTCAAGAAGGGGAGGATGATGAGGACATCAATACCATTGTTACACCCACAGCCCCTACTGTTACATATACTGGACCAATTACTAGAGCTCGCGCACGCCAATTAAATTACCAGGTACTTTCGTTTCTTGGTAATGATTCTAATGTTCATGAGATTATGATGCTGCCTAAATTGGATACATTTGTTTTGCTTACAAATGAAGGGCCTAGCTTGGAGAAGGATGAACATTGGAGCAAGAACACGCATGGAGTTGATGGCATGCGCAAGGGGATCAAGAACGGAGTTACAAGTGATGATTTCAGGACTTTGAAGCCGCCATAAGGAGTGCATGAAGCCTTGGACGAAATATACAAGATGCCACTTCATAATATTCGTCCATGGGCTTTTCTAGGTGCTGCGTCACCTTATTAATGGGCCAGGCCCATGTAATTTCGAAATACTTAAGTATAGGCTATTTTTAGAGTCCGTATGTGTGGGGAAACAAGAGTTAGGGTTGGTTTCGGACCCCACCCTCAAGGGCCACGAAATTCCCCCCTCTTCCTCCATATATACAGCCCTTAGGGCGTCGTTTAGACTTTGGGTTTTGTTTAGATTAAAAGTTCGCCATAGCTGCAACTTCGCGTACATCGTTTGTGTCCAACGACCAGACCAAGACGTCACAGAACCCCACCTTGATCAATAAAGCTTTCATCTTATATTCGCAATATCCCGATTGCAATCTCAGTTTCTTGCTTGTTCTTTGTTTGCTCGCAGGAAACAGACCCTCGTGGTCAGGTTGATCGTGCTCCGGCGTGGTCAATAACCCTCGGAAGTTGGTTTAGCGATTGCTAAGGCGCGACGTCTCGCACGTTCGTAGTCGGATCGTCAAGGTCGACTCCCACAGAAAACGATAGCCACCATCTCATCGAAACATCGGGACACCTTAGCCTCTATCACAGTCGATGGTGTGATCGGTTACCCTTAACCATTGGTAGCCATGTTTTCCCCTCTGACCTAGTAATTTTGGAGTCACAAGGATTGGATATAATACTAGGCATGGATTGGCTATCGAAGTATGGAGGAAACATTGACTGTGCTAGCAAGTCAATTCTGCTCACCACCACGGAGGGAAAAAGGGTCAAGTATGTATCCAGGCATGCGCCAAGAAGGACCCAAGTGAATTCCCTCTCAAGAGTTATTCAAGGGGAAGTGCCTGTAGTGAAGGATTACCCGGATGTATTTCCGGAGGAACTACCAGGCATGCCACCAGATCGAGATATAGAGTTTTTGATAGAGCTATTGCCAGGCACCAGACCAATATCAAAGAGACCATACCGGATGCCCGCAGATGATCTGGAGGAAATTAAGAAGCAGATTAAGGAGTTATTGGAGAAATGTTACATTCGACAAAGTTCGTCACCGTGGGGAGCCCCAGTGCTCTTAGTTGAGAAGAAGGATGGATCCATGAGAATGGTTGTTGATTATCGTGCATTGAATGAAGTGACAATCAAGAACAAGTACCCACTACCGATGATCAACGATTTGTTTGACCAGTTGCAAGGAGCTAAAGTATTCTCCAAGATCAATCTGTGGTCGGGATATCACCAGCTGAAGATCCGAGAACATGATATACCTAAGACAACTTTCACCACAAGGTACGTGCTATATGAGTACACCGTCATGTCATTTGGATTGACTAATGCCCCCGCCTATTTCATGAGTATGATGAATAAGGTGTTCATGGAGTTCTTGGATAAGTTTGTAGTGGTGTTCATTGATGATATTTTGGTATACTCAAAGAATGAAGAGGAGCACAAGGAACATTTGTGTTTAGTTCTCGAGAAGCTCAAGGAACATCAGTTATACGCCAAGTTCAGCAAATGTGAGTTTTGGTTGAAGGAAGTTGGATTCCTTGGACATGTTATGTTAGGAGAAGGTATAGCAGTAGACCCTACCAAGGTCCAGTCAGTCAGTGAGTGGTTGGCACCCACCTCAGTTGGAGAAATCCGCAGTTTTCTTGGACTCGCGGGATATTATCGGAGATTCATTGAAAATTTCTCCAAGATTGCGAAGCCCATGACGGAGTTGTTAAAGAAGGACACTAAGTTTAAATGGACAAATGAATGTGAGGCAAGTTATCAGGAATTGAAGAAACGTTTGGTTACAACCCCAATGCTGATTCTGCCGGATATACACAAGGATTACCAAGTGTATTGCAACGCTTCTCGCTTAGGACTTGGAGGTGTACTTATGCAGGACGGAAGAGTTGTTTCATATGGCTCACACCAGCTTCGACCACATGAGTTGAATTATGCCACGCATGATTTGGAGTTAGCAGCCGTAGTGCATGTGCTTAAGACCTGGAGACATTCTCTTATTGGAAACCGTTGTGATGTGTACACGTATCACAAGAGTTGAAGTATATTTTTACGCAGAAAGAGCTGAATCTCAGGCAGAGGAGATGGTTGGAGGTCATAAAGGATTATGATATGAAGCTGCACTATCATCCAGGAAAGGCCAATGTAGTAGCAGAAGCTTTGAGCCGGAAGAGTTATGTCAATACCCTCGTAAGTGGAGGATTACCAAAGGAGTTAGACGATGATCTCAGGGAGCTTCCTTTAGAAATAGTCCCTAGAGGTTTTTTTGCAGCAATGGAGGTTTAGTCAACATTATTGGAAAAGATTCGAGAAGCTCGGAAGGATGATAAGGAGATTGCTGAGATAAAGGAGAAGATAAGCAAAGGGAAAGCCAAGGGTTTTCATGAGGATGAGTATGAAACTTTATGGTTTGAGGACCGTGTTTATGTACCCAATAACGCGGAGATCAGTAAGTTAATACTTCAAGAAGCTCATGACTCGCCATACTCGATTCACCCCGGAAACACCAAGATGTATTTGGATTTGAAGGAGTGTATCTAGTGGACCGGTATGAAGAAAGATATTGCCGAGTATGTAGCCATATGTGATGTATGTCAGCGAGTGAAGGCAGAACATCAGAAGCCAGCAGGATTAATGCAACCTATGCTGATACCCGAATGGAAGTGGGACAAACTTGGCATGGATTTTATCACCGGATTGCCCAGGACCCGATCGGGATATGATTCTATCTGGGTAGTAGTGGATTGTTTGACCAAAGTGGCTCACTTTATCCATGTGAAAACCACCTATACGAGTGCAAAGTTGGCCAAGATATATATGACCAGGATCGTATGTCTGCATGGAGTTCCAAGGACCATCATATCAGAGAGAGGAACACAGTTTACCTCGAAGTTTTGGAACCAACTGCACCAGACTTTGGGTACTAGGCTGGAGTTCAGCACAGCCTTTCATCCACAGACAGATGGACAAACCGAAATAGTCAATCAGATTTTAGAGGACATGTTGAGAGCCTGTGCATTAGATTATGGATCCAGTTGGGATGATAATTTGCCATACGCAGAGTTCTCATACAACAACAGTTATCAAGCCAGTTTGAAGATGGCACCTTTTGAGGCTTTGTATGGGAGAAGGTGTAGGACACCGTTAATGTGGGATGAAGTTGGAGACCGTCAATTGTTTGGACCATATTTGATCAAAGAGTCAGAAGAGAAGTTTAAGTTGATTCGAGATAGACTGAAGGTAGCTCAGTCCAGGCAGAAGAGTTATGCAGACTCAAAACGCAAGGAGGTAGTCTATGAAATCGGAGATAGAGCATATCTTCGCATGTCACCTCTGCGAGGAGTTAAACCCTTTGGAGTTAAGGGAAAGTTAGCCCCGAGATTTGTAGGACCATACCAAGTTTTGGAACTTATGGGAGAGGTTGCCTACAAGTTGGAGTTACCCGAAGGATTGTCAGGAGTTCATGATGTGTTTCACGTTTCCCAGTTGAAGAAGTGCCATGCAGAGATGGCCGATATTCCTCTGAGAGATACAGTGCCCCTGGAAGCAATTCAGTTGGATAGTGATTTGACCTACGAGGAGAAACCCGTCAAGATTCTCGAGTTTGGTAGCCGAGTTACACGCAACAAGGTTATCAAGTTTAGTGGAGCCACCATACCGAAGATGAAGCCACATGGGAACGAGAAGAAGACCTACAGAAAGACCACCCACACCTATTTTCTAGCCAATCCGAATCTCGAGGGCGAGATTCATCTTAAGGGGGGTAGGTTTGTAACATCCCAATTTTTCAATTTCGATGCTATACATAGGTCATCATGTGAATATAATATTTTTTTTGCAGTTCGTTTGCGATCCTAGAAAATCCTAAGCAACTCAAGGACCCATGGAGAGACTTGGGGATTTCATTATTTTCATATTTGAAATTTTCTAAAATTTGAAAAGAGGATCGTTTTGGTTATAATACTTTTCTCTCTAAATATTTCAAATATCAACATAATGAGAGGAGATAAAATGACTTCTCCAAAATCAGAGGGGAATATTGGAGGAAAAATATTAAAATCAAATGATTATTTTATTTGGATTTTATCGCTATTTTATTTGAATTAGAAAAATATGCATTTTTCAAAATTGCATTTTTAGGCCAGAAAAATGTTCACTTTGTTCTAAATATTTTATTTAGATGGTGAAAATTGTTTTGACATTTTTACAATTTTTTGATATTTATTTAGGATTTTTTCTCCTTCGGCGAAATTTATTTAAAAAGTCTCCGGACCGACTGGCCGAAGCCCAGCCGACCCATTGCGCCGCCACCGCCTCCTCCCGCTCGGAGTCCGGCGCGGACACGCCGCCGGAGTCCCGAAGGACTACGCGACGCCGCCACCAAATCGGGACACCCCCGACCCCATCTGCCCCTCGTCTCGCCCCGCCGCTCGCGCCGCCGCCAGCTCGCACCGCTGCCGCCGCCCGTGCGCCACCGTCCGCTCGCACCGCCGCCGCTGCCCGTGCGTCGCTGTCGCACCGCCGCCAGCCCCGCCGCCCAAGCCGCCGCCTCGCCGGAGCCCGCCTCATCTGAAACCGCTGCCGACCCACCGGTTTTCTCGCCGGTTTTAGGTAAAACCTAAATCAGTTTTTTAGGGTTTTCTCGGTTTATTTTTTCCGGTCGGTTTGCTAATTAGCGAACGTTCACCTGTTAGTTTGTTTTAATGAACGAATTCGTTCGTTTGTCTCTGTTAGCGGATGTTCATCCGATAGATTTTTCTTTTTCTGTTTTATTTTTGCCAGGGACCTATCCGTGATTATTTTTATCACATATTAGCCCCTGATCTTCAAACCCTCGCAACTTTTTAACAGTTCGTCCAAATCCAGTGAAACCAACGCCAAAATCTTCGTCTCAAACCCCTCTTTCCAGTTAGTCAACTTGAACATGGTTTTGAAATATTAAAATTTGGTTTCAAGCAGATTTGCTTTTTAATTTCTTTTGACCATAGTTTGAGTTTCGCAGCTCCGATTTGATTGATTCTTTTTGCAAATCGAAGCACTTCAGTTGAACTTTCAGTTTGGACTTTCTCATATGAGTTTTACCCTTGCATCTATGCTTGAGTGCTTATGTATGCTATTGTTTGTTTGCGATAGAATTTCCATAGTGCGAAGCGTGCTACTACGAGTCTCTAGGGTTTGCGGATCGTCAGCAAGGCAAGTAACACTTTGATCATATCCCTTTGTTACCCAGTGTTTATGCATTAGTTTCAACCCTCAAACATTGCATGAGTAGGATTGATAACATGTGAGTATTGGGAACTAGATGATGAGGTAGAACCTATTGTCCTTTATATCAAACCATGGGAGTTACTTCTATGTTATGCTATTACTGCTATGCTATGCTCGTAGACGTGGTTTGGTTGAGTGATCCATGACAGATGTGAGAGTATTTTTAATGGTTAACTTAAGGTGGCTACTTTAATAAACATCTAGGTGGATTGGTTGAGGCACCCTGGAGCACCCAGTGGTTGTCTGGGCAGCTGGAGAATCCAGTGTTGTCCTAGGATATCCCGGAGTACCCGTGCGGTCATCCTACGGTTTGCCACCCAGGCTCAAAGGGATCATAAGATAATTCATGCTAGAAACTTCCGTGTGCAGCCACAAGCCATTATGGGCTCTGGCATAGTTGAGTAAGTTGTGTGACCTCTTTCAGTGGTAGGCTAGCAGATGTAGGGGATGTAGGTGGTACTGTCTACCCAGTGATAGAGGCAAAGGTGTCCCGATGTTTCGATGAGATGGTGGCTATCGTTTTCTGTGGGAGTCGACCTTGACGATCCACTACGAACGTGCGAGACGTCGCGCCTTAGCAATCGCTAAACCAACTTCCGAGGGGTTATTGACCACGCCGGAGCACGATCAACCTGACCACGAGGGCCTGTTTCCTGCGAGCAAACGAAGAACAAGCAAGAAACTGAGATTGCAATCTGGATATTGCGAATATAAGATGAAAGCTTTATTGATCAAGGTGGGGTTCTGTGACGTCTTGGTCTGGTCGTTGGACACAAACGAAGTACGTGAAGTTGCAGCTATGGCGAACTTTTAATCTAAACAAAACCCCCAAAGTCTAAACGACGCCCTAAGGGCTGTATATATGGAGGAAGAGAGGGGAATTTCGTGGCCCTTGAGGGTGGGGTCCGAAACCAACCCTAACTCTTGTTTCCCCACACATACGGACTCTAAAAATAGCCTATACTTAAGTATTTCGAAATTACATGGGCCTGGCCCATTAATAAGGTGACGCAGCACCTAGAATAGCCTATGGACGAATATTATGAAGTGGCATCTTGTATATTTCGTCCATGGCTTCATGCACTCCTTATGGCGGCTTCAAAGTCCTGAAATCATCACTTGTAACTCCGTTCTTGATCCCCTTGCGCATGCCATCAACTTCATGCGTGTTCTTGCTCCAATGTTCATCCTTCTCCAAGCTAGGCCCTTCATTTGAAAGCAAAACAAATGTATCCAATTTAGGCAGCATCATAATCTCATGAACATTAGAATCATTACAAAGAAACGAAAGTACCTGGTAATTTAATTGGCGTGCGCGAGCTCTAGTAATTGGTCCAGTATATGTAACAGTAGGGGCTGTGGGTGTAACAATGGTATTGATGTCCTCATCAATACTGGTGCATCGCATTCATACATTTCAAGGGGATTTGTGGACAAGTTTAAATTGCCAACCCTAGCCCTTAGGTCACCCATGTTAGTAAGCTCGCCAAGGGTAGAGTATATGGCCAGTCTGATGAGGACATCAATACCATTGTTACACCCACAGCCCCTACTGTTACATATACTGGACCAATTACTAGAGCTCGCGCACGCCAATTAAATTACCAGGTACTTTCGTTTCTTGGTAATGATTCTAATGTTCATGAGATTATGATGCTGCCTAAATTGGATACATTTGTTTTGCTTACAAATGAAGGGCCTAGCTTGGAGAAGGATGAACATTGGAGCAAGAACACGCATGGAGTTGATGGCATGCGCAAGGGGATCAAGAACGGAGTTACAAGTGATGATTTCAGGACTTTGAAGCCGCCATAAGGAGTGCATGAAGCCTTGGACGAAATATACAAGATGCCACTTCATAATATTCGTCCATGGGCTTTTCTAGGTGCTGCGTCACCTTATTAATGGGCCAGGCCCATGTAATTTCGAAATACTTAAGTATAGGCTATTTTTAGAGTCCGTATGTGTGGGGAAACAAGAGTTAGGGTTGGTTTCGGACCCCACCCTCAAGGGCCACGAAATTCCCCCCTCTTCCTCCATATATATAGCCCTTAGGGCGTCGTTTAGACTTTGGGTTTTGTTTAGATTAAAAGTTCGCCATAGCTGCAACTTCGCATACATCGTTTGTGTCCAACGACCAGACCAAGACATCACAGAACCCCACCTTGATCAATAAAGCTTTCATCTTATATTCGCAATATCCCGATTGCAATCTCAGTTTCTTGCTTGTTCTTCGTTTGCTCGCAGGAAACAGACCCTTGTGGTCAGGTTGATCGTGCTCCGGCGTGGTCAATAACCCTCGGAAGTTGGTTTAGCGATTGCTAAGGCGCGACGTCTCGCACGTTCGTAGTCGAATCGTCAAGGTCGACTCCCACAGAAAACGATAGCCACCATCTCATCGAAACATCGGGACACCTTAGCCTCTATCACAGTCGATGGTGTGATCGGTTACCCTTAACCATTGGTAGCCATGTTTTCCCCTCTGACCTAGTAATTTTGGAGTCACAAGGATTGGATATAATACTAGGCATGGATTGGCTATCGAAGTATGGAGGAAACATTGACTGTGCTAGCAAGTCAATTCTGCTCACCACCACGGAGGGAAAAAGGGTCAAGTATGTATCCAGGCATGCGCCAAGAAGGACCCAAGTGAATTCCCTCTCAAGAGTTATTCAAGGGAAGTGCCTGTAGTGAAGGATTACCCGGATGTATTTCCGGAGGAACTACCAGGCATGCCACCAGATCGAGATATAGAGTTTTTGATAGAGCTATTGCCAGGCACCAGACCAATATCAAAGAGACCATACCGGATGCCCGCAAATGATCTGGAGGAAATTAAGAAGCAGATTAAGGAGTTATTGGAGAAATGTTACATTCGACAAAGTTCGTCACCGTGGGGAGCCCCAGTGCTCTTAGTTGAGAAGAAGGATGGATCCATGAGAATGGTTGTTGATTATCGTGCATTGAATGAAGTGACAATCAAGAACAAGTACCCACTACCGATGATCAACGATTTGTTTGACCAGTTGCAAGGAGCTAAAGTATTCTCCAAGATCAATCTGTGGTCGGGATATCACCAGCTGAAGATCCGAGAACAGGATATACCTAAGACAACTTTCACCACAAGGTACGTGCTATATGAGTACACCGTCATGTCATTTGGATTGACTAATGCCCCCGCCTATTTCATGAGTATGATGAATAAGGTGTTCATGGAGTTCTTGGATAAGTTTGTAGTGGTGTTCATTGATGATATTTTGGTATACTCAAAGAATGAAGAGGAGCACAAGGAACATTTGTGTTTAGTTCTCGAGAAGCTCAAGGAACATCAGTTATACGCCAAGTTCAGCAAATGTGAGTTTTGGTTGAAGGAAGTTGGATTCCTTGGACATGTTATGTTAGGAGAAGGTATAGCAGTAGACCCTACCAAGGTCCAGTCAGTCAGTGAGTGGTTGGCACCCACCTCAGTTGGAGAAATCCGCAGTTTTCTTGGACTCGCGGGATATTATCGGAGATTCATTGAAAATTTCTCCAAGATTGCGAAGCCCATGACGGAGTTGTTAAAGAAGGACACTAAGTTTAAATGGACAAATGAATGTGAGGCAAGTTATCAGGAATTGAAGAAACGTTTGGTTACAACCCCAATGCTGATTCTGCCGGATATACACAAGGATTACCAAGTGTATTGCAACGCTTCTCGCTTAGGACTTGGAGGTGTACTTATGCAGGACGGAAGAGTTGTTTCATATGGCTCACACCAGCTTCGACCACATGAGTTGAATTATGCCACGCATGATTTGGAGTTAGCAGCCGTAGTGCATGTGCTTAAGACCTGGAGACATTCTCTTATTGGAAACCGTTGTGATGTGTACACGTATCACAAGAGTTGAAGTATATTTTTACGCAGAAAGAGCTGAATCTCAGGCAGAGGAGATGGTTGGAGGTCATAAAGGATTATGATATGAAGCTGCACTATCATCCAGGAAAGGCCAATGTAGTAGCAGAAGCTTTGAGCCGGAAGAGTTATGTCAATACCCTCGTAAGTGGAGGATTACCAAAGGAGTTAGACGATGATCTCAGGGAGCTTCCTTTAGAAATAGTCCCTAGAGGTTTTTTTGCAGCAATGGAGGTTTAGTCAACATTATTGGAAAAGATTCGAGAAGCTCGGAAGGATGATAAGGAGATTGCTGAGATAAAGGAGAAGATAAGCAAAGGGAAAGCCAAGGGTTTTCATGAGGATGAGTATGAAACTTTATGGTTTGAGGACCGTGTTTATGTACCCAATAACGCGGAGATCAGTAAGTTAATACTTCAAGAAGCTCATGACTCGCCATACTCGATTCACCCCGGAAACACCAAGATGTATTTGGATTTGAAGGAGTGTATCTAGTGGACCGGTATGAAGAAAGATATTGCCGAGTATGTAGCCATATGTGATGTATGTCAGCGAGTGAAGGCAGAACATCAGAAGCCAGCAGGATTAATGCAACCTATGCTGATACCCGAATGGAAGTGGGACAAACTTGGCATGGATTTTATCACCGGATTGCCCAGGACCCGATCGGGATATGATTCTATCTGGGTAGTAGTGGATTGTTTGACCAAAGTGGCTCACTTTATCCATGTGAAAACCACCTATACGAGTGCAAAGTTGGCCAAGATATATATGACCAGGATCGTATGTCTGCATGGAGTTCCAAGGACCATCATATCAGAGAGAGGAACACAGTTTACCTCGAAGTTTTGGAACCAACTGCACCAGACTTTGGGTACTAGGCTGGAGTTCAGCACAGCCTTTCATCCACAGACAGATGGACAAACCGAAATAGTCAATCAGATTTTAGAGGACATGTTGAGAGCCTGTGCATTAGATTATGGATCCAGTTGGGATGATAATTTGCCATACGCAGAGTTCTCATACAACAACAGTTATCAAGCCAGTTTGAAGATGGCACCTTTTGAGGCTTTGTATGGGAGAAGGTGTAGGACACCGTTAATGTGGGATGAAGTTGGAGACCGTCAATTGTTTGGACCATATTTGATCAAAGAGTCAGAAGAGAAGTTTAAGTTGATTCGAGATAGACTGAAGGTAGCTCAGTCCAGGCAGAAGAGTTATGCAGACTCAAAACGCAAGGAGGTAGTCTATGAAATCGGAGATAGAGCATATCTTCGCATGTCACCTCTGCGAGGAGTTAAACCCTTTGGAGTTAAGGGAAAGTTAGCCCCGAGATTTGTAGGACCATACCAAGTTTTGGAACTTATGGGAGAGGTTGCCTACAAGTTGGAGTTACCCGAAGGATTGTCAGGAGTTCATGATGTGTTTCACGTTTCCCAGTTGAAGAAGTGCCATGCAGAGATGGCCGATATTCCTCTGAGAGATACAGTGCCCCTGGAAGCAATTCAGTTGGATAGTGATTTGACCTACGAGGAGAAACCCGTCAAGATTCTCGAGTTTGGTAGCCGAGTTACACGCAACAAGGTTATCAAGTTTAGTGGAGCCACCATACCGAAGATGAAGCCACATGGGAACGAGAAGAAGACCTACAGAAAGACCACCCACACCTATTTTCTAGCCAATCCGAATCTCGAGGGCGAGATTCATCTTAAGGGGGGTAGGTTTGTAACATCCCAATTTTTCAATTTCGATGCTATACATAGGTCATCATGTGAATATCATATTTTTTTTGCAGTTCGTTTGCGATCCTAGAAAATCCTAAGCAACTCAAGGACCCATGGAGAGACTTGGGGATTTCATTATTTTCATATTTGAAATTTTCTAAAATTTGAAAAGAGGATCGTTTTGGTTATAATACTTTTCTCTCTAAATATTTCAAATATCAACATAATGAGAGGAGATAAAATGACTTCTCCAAAATCAGAGGGGAATATTGGAGGAAAAATATTAAAATCAAATGATTATTTTATTTGGATTTTATCGCTATTTTATTTGAATTAGAAAAATATGCATTTTTCAAAATTGCATTTTTAGGCCAGAAAAATGTTCACTTTGTTCTAAATATTTTATTTAGATGGTGAAAATTGTTTTGACATTTTTACAATTTTTTGATATTTATTTAGGATTTTTTCTCCTTCAGCGAAATTTATTTAAAAAGTCTCCGGACCGACTGGCCGAAGCCCAGCCGGCCCATTGCGCCGCCACCGCCTCCTCCCGCTCGGAGTCCGGCGCGGACACGCCGCCGGAGTCCCGAAGGACTACGCGACGCCGCCACCAAATCGGGACACCCCCGACCCCATCTGCCCCTCGTCTCGCCCCGCCGCTCGCGCCGCCGCCAGCTCGCACCGCTGCCGCCGCTCGCGCCGCCGCCAGCTCGCACCGCTGCCGCCGCCCGCGCGCCACCGTCCGCTCGCACCGCCGCCGCTGCCCGTGCGTCGCTGTCGCACCGCCGCCAGCCCCGCCGCCCAAGCCGCTGCCTCGCCGGAGCCCGCCTCATCTGAAACCGCTGCCGACCCACCGGTTTTCTCGCCGGTTTTAGGTAAAACCTAAATCAGTTTTTTTAGGGTTTTCTCGGTTTATTTTTTCCGGTCGGTTTGCTAATTAGCGAACGTTCACCTGTTAGTTTGTTTTAATGAACGAATTCGTTCGTTTGTCTCTGTTAGCGGATGTTCATCCGATAGATTTTTCTTTTTCTGTTTTATTTTTGCCAGGGACCTATCCGTGATTATTTTTATCACATATTAGCCCCTGATCTTCAAACCCTCGCAACTTTTTAACAGTTCGTCCAAATCCAGTGAAACCAACGCCAAAATCTTCGTCTCAAACCCCTCTTTCCAGTTAGTCAACTTGAACATGGTTTTGACAAATTAAAATTTGGTTTCAAGCAGATTTGCTTTTTAATTTCTTTTGACCATAGTTTGAGTTTCGCAGCTCCGATTTGATTGATTCTTTTTGCAAATCGAAGCACTTCAGTTGAACTTTCAGTTTGGACTTTCTCATATGAGTTTTACCCTTGCATCTATGCTTGAGTGCTTATGTATGCTATTGTTTGTTTGCGATAGAATTTCCATAGTGCGAAGCGTGCTACTACGAGTCTCTAGGGTTTGCGGATCGTCAGCAAGGCAAGTAACACTTTGATCATATCCCTTTGTTACCCAGTGTTTATGCATTAGTTTCAACCCTCAAACATTGCATGAGTAGGATTGATAACATGTGGGTATTGGGAACTAGATGATGAGGTAGAACCTATTGTCCTTTATATCAAACCATGGGAGTTACTTCTATGTTATGCTATTACTGCTATGCTATGCTCGTAGACGTGGTTTGGTTGAGTGATCCATGACAGATGTGAGAGTATTTTTAATGGTTAACTTAAGGTGGCTACTTTAATAAACATCTAGGTGGATTGGTTGAGGCACCCTGGAGCACCCAGTGGTTGTCTGGGCAGCTGGAGAATCCAGTGTTGTCCTAGGATATCCCGGAGTACCCGTGCGGTCATCCTACGGTTTGCCACCCAGGCTCAAAGGGATCATAAGATAATTCATGCTAGAAACTTCCGTGTGCAGCCACAAGCCATTATGGGCTCTGGCATAGTTGAGTAAGTTGTGTGACCTCTTTCAGTGGTAGGCTAGCAGATGTAGGGGATGTAGGTGGTACTGTCTACCCAGTGATAGAGGCAAAGGTGTCCCGATGTTTCGATGAGATGGTGGCTATCGTTTTCTGTGGGAGTCGACCTTGACGATCCGACTACGAACGTGCGAGACGTCGCGCCTTAGCAATCGCTAAACCAACTTCCGAGGGGTTATTGACCACGCCGGAGCACGATCAACCTGACCACGAGGGCCTGTTTCCTGCGAGCAAACGAAGAACAAGTAAGAAATTGAGATTGCAATCTGGATATTGCGAATATAAGATGAAAGCTTTATTGATCAAGGTGGGGTTCTGTGACGTCTTGGTCTGGTCGTTGGACACAAACGAAGTACGCGAAGTTGCAGCTATGGCGAACTTTTAATCTAAACAAAACCCAAAGTCTAAACGACGCCCTAAGGGCTGTATATATGGAGGAAGAGAGGGGAATTTCGTGGCCCTTGAGGGTGGGGTCCGAAACCAACCCTAACTCTTGTTTCCCCACACATACGGACTCTAAAAATAGCCTATACTTAAGTATTTCGAAATTACATGGGCCTGGCCCATTAATAAGGTGACGCAGCACCTAGAATAGCCTATGGACGAATATTATGAAGTGGCATCTTGTATATTTCGTCCATGGCTTCATGCACTCCTTATGGCGGCTTCAAAGTCCTGAAATCATCACTTGTAACTCCGTTCTTGATCCCCTTGCGCATGCCATCAACTTCATGCGTGTTCTTGCTCCAATGTTCATCCTTCTCCAAGCTAGGCCCTTCATTTGAAAGCAAAACAAATGTATCCAATTTAGGCAGCATCATAATCTCATGAACATTAGAATCATTACCAAGAAACGAAAGTACCTGGTAATTTAATTGGCGTGCGCGAGCTCTAGTAATTGGTCCAGTATATGTAACAGTAGGGGCTGTGGGTGTAACAATGGTATTGATGTCCTCATCATCCTCCCCTTCTTGAAATGAAGTCGTCCTCGACGGAAGCTCATCTTCCTCACCCAAATAAGGCTTCAAATCTGCAATATTAAAAGTGGGACTAACCCCAAAATCTGCAGGTAGCTCAAGTTTATATGCATTATCATTTATTTTCTCTAAAACCTTAAAAGGACCATCAGCACGTGGCATTAGCTTTGATTTGCGCAGATTAGGAAATCTATCTTTACGCAAATGTAACCAAACAAGATCTCCAGGTGCAAACACAACATGTTTTCTACCCTTATCTCCAGCAAGTTTATATTTAGCATTCATACGCTCAATGTTTTCCTTAGTTAACTCATGCATTTTTAAAATCAATTCAGAACGTTCTTTAGCATCAAAATTAACCTTCTCCGAAGATGGAAGAGGCAACAAATCAATAGGTGCACGAGGTAGGAAACCATACACAATTTCAAAAGGGCACATCTTAGTAGTAGAATGCAATGAACGATTATAAGCAAATTCAATATGAGGCAAGCATTCTTCCCACATTTTCTTGTTATTCTTCAAAACAGCCCTAAGCATAGTAGACAATGTTCTATTGACTACTTCAGTTTGTCCATCAGTTTGGGGGTGACAAGTAGTACTAAAAAGCAGCTTAGTCCCCAACTTAGCCCATAAACATCTCCAAAAGTGGCTAAGAAATTTAGTATCACGATCTGAAACAATAGTATTTGACACACCATGTAAGCGAATAATTTCACGAAAGAACAAATCAGCAACATTAACAGCATCATCGCTTTTATGACATGGTATAAAGTGTGCCATTTTCGAGAACCTATCCACGACAACAAATATGCTATCCCTCCCCTTCTTTGTTCTAGGTAAACCTAAAACAAAGTCCATAGATATATCCTCCCAAGGAACACTAGGTACAGGCAAAGGCATATATAAACCATGAGGATTGAGTCATGACTTAGCTCTTTGACATGTAGTGCAGCGAGCAACAAAACGCTCAACATCCCGTCTCATCTTTGGCCAAAAGAAATGTGTAGCAAGTATATCCTCCGTCTTCTTGACGCCAAAGTGTCCCATTAATCCTCCTCCATGCGCCTCCTGCAACAACAAAAGACGAACGGAGCTAGTTGGAATGCATAGCTTGTTAGCACGAAACACAAATCCATCGTTAAGAACGAACTTGTTCCAAGTTCTCCCTTCCTTACAATTCTGCAATACATCTTTAAATTCAGCATCATTAACATATTGATCCTTGATGGTCTCCAAACCAAATATTTTAAAGTCAAGTTGTGAAAGCATAGTATAACGACGAGACAAGGCATCAGCAATAACATTTTCTTTACCCTTCTTGTGTTTAATCACATAAGGGAAAGTCTCAATGAATTCAACCCATTTAGCATGTCGACGGTTCAGTTTTGCTTGACTTTTAATGTGTTTCAAAGATTCATGATCAGAATGTATAACAAATTCCTTGGGCCATAAATAATGTTGCCATGTTTCTAACGTCCGAACAAGAGCATATAATTCTTTATCATAAGTAGAATAGTTCAGACTAGGCCCACTCAATTTTTCAGAAAAGTATGCAACAGGTTTTCCATCTTGTAATAACACACCTCCTAATCCAATTCCACTAGCATCACATTCAAGCTCAAAAGTCTTATTGAAATTAGGAAGTTGGAGTAAAGGAGCATGTGTCAACTTATCTTTCAATACCGTGAAGGCTTCTTCCTGTGCGGTACCCCAAACAAAAGGTACATCCTTCTTTGTAAGCTCGTTGAGAGGTGCAGCAATGGTGCTGAAATCTCTCACAAAACGCCTATAGAATCCAGCGAGGCCAAGGAAACTCCTCACTTGTGTGACTGTTTTGGCTGCGGCCAACTCTCAATAGCTTCAATCTTGGCTTTATCAACTTCAATTCCCTGTGGAGTAACAACATAGCCAAGAAAAGATACTCGGTCGGTGCAAAAGGTGCACTTTCCAAGGTTACCAAACAAACGTGCATCACGTAGAGCAATAAAAACAGCACGTAAATGTTCCAAATGTTCCTCCAAAGATTTGCTATAAATCAATATGTCATCAAAGTAAACTACCACAAATCGTCCAATGAAAGCACGTAAAACTTCGTTCATTAACCTCATGAAAGTACTAGGTGCATTAGTTAACCCAAAAGGCATGACTAAGCACTCATATAATCCAAACTTAGTTTTAAATGCTGTTTTCCATTCATCTCCCAATTTCATACGAATTTGATGGTAACCACTACGCAAATCAACTTTGGAGAATATTGTAGAGCCACTCAATTCATCAAGCATATCATCTAGCCTAGGAATAGGATGACGATAACGAATAGTAATATTATTAATGCCTCTACAATCAACGCACATACGCGACGTACCATCCTTTTTCGGCACTAAAATGATAGGAACAGCACAAGGACTAAGGGATTCGCGTATATAACCTTTGTCGAGCAGTTCTTGTACTTGACGCATAATCTCCTTCGTCTCCTCTGGATTGGTACGGTATGGTGCACGGTTGGGTAATGATGCACCGGGAATTAAGTCAATTTGATGCTCAATCCCGCGAATAGGTGGTAATCCCGGTGGCACGTCTTGTGGAAAGACGTCGGTGAACTCCTGCAAAATGTTAGTGACAGCAGGAGGCAAAGAGGAAGGCACGTCCTCGAATGAAAATAATGCCTCTTTGCACACAAAAGCATAGCAAACAGATTTGCTAAAATCTAGATCATCAATATCAGATTTGGTGGCAAGTAAACATGCACTTTTCAATTTAATTTCAGAAGCAACACTAGATTGTTTATTATTATTAGGCTGCATTTGTTGCTCAAATTCTTTTGCCACAATCTGATTTTCACTCTTAGTTTTCTCCTGTTTTGCTTTATTAGCTCTATTAATATCATCTTTCAAAATGGAATCAGGAGTCATAGGAAGCAAAGTAATATTTTTATCCTTATGAACAAGAGTATACTGATTGTTTCTACCATGGTGAATAGAATTTTTATCAAATTGCCATGGTCTACCAAGTAATAAGGAACATGCTTGCATCGGTACCACATCACAATCAACATAATCAGCATATGTAGAGATACTAAAATGCACACGAACAGTACGTGTTACCTTAACCTTGCCGCTGTTGTTGAACCATTGGATGTAGTAAGGATGTGGATGTGGTCTTGTGGTGAGAGATAGCTTCTCCACCATCTCGATGCTAGCCAAGTTGTTGCAACTCCCTCCATCTATGATCACGCGAACAGAACGTTCCTTCACAACTCCCTTTGTATGGAACAAATTATGCCTCTGATTTTGCTCAGCTTGTGTAACCTGCACACTCAAAACACGTTGAGCAACTAAACATTCATACCTGTCAGCATCTTCAGGAGCCATGTATTGCGTCTCATGATCAGAATCGTCTCCACCGTGTTCGTCACGTGTAATAAGAGCCAAAGTCTCCTCATCATAGTCACTAGCGGACTCATACCCACCATCCTCAGTAACAATCATCACACGCTTAGATGGGCATTCTCTCGCATAATGACCTCCACCCTTGCAACGTCGACAAATAATATCATGTGTTTGCCCTGTTGATGCCATGGATGAAGAAGAGCTCTTTGCAGGCCCAGAAGGTGTGCTCTTGGCAGATAGTGGTGATTGTGCCTGCTTTATTGTATCACGGTTGGAGGTCGTAGCCGACGGAGGCGCCGGTGTAGCAGAACGTGTGGAAGTAGATGATGCACGTGGTGTCCATGAAGAAGGTCGACCTGTAGGAAAGTTAGTCCGCGCCAATGCCTGTCGATCCTGCACTTCACGTTCAGCTTTACAAGCAAGATGGAATAAACGAGTGATATTAGTATACTCCTTATACTCTAGAATCGTCTGAATCTCTCTATTTAATCCACCCATAAAACGTGCAAGCATAGCTTCATTCTCCTCAACAATACCACATCTAATCATGCCAGTTTGTAATTCCTAATAATATTCTTCTACAGAATTTTTTCCCTGTCTTAAGCGCTGCAATTTTTGAAGTAATTCACGTTGATAATATGGTGGAACCCAACGAGTACGCATAGCAGTTTTCAAAGCAGCCCAAGTAGCAGGAATGGGATATAATCTACAATGCTCAGACCACCAAACACATGCAAAACTAGTGAATGCACAAACAGCAGCAGGAACACGTCTCTCCTCGGGATATTGTAAACATGTAAATCGTTGTTCAGTTTCTAACTCCCAAGTAAGATATATATCAGGAACATATCTACCCTCAAATGGTGGAATATTCAATTTTAGTTTAGGGAGATGGTCATGATCTCGTACCTGAGGGTGAGCCCTACCATTGCCATTATTTGCATGTGGACGACCTGATGGTTGCTGTGCTGGTGGTGGCACGTAGTTCTGATTTTGATCAACCTCATCCTCGTAATCGCCAGCAAAATCATCCTCCTCCGCATCAGCAGCAGGAGCCACAGAAGTAGCAACAGCAGCACCAACAGTTTGGCCAGGTGCAAGAGGGAGACGGCTCGCTCGGCGGAGGGCTGTTTCACGATGTGTAGGTAGTCGTCGTCGTTGTTGTTGTAGAGGTGCGTTAGGTGCAGCCGGTGGTGGTGGTGGAAGACGCGCGAGCAATTCATTAAACCTGTCATCGAGTTTTGTTTCGAACGTCTTCTCCATGTCATCTATCTTCTCCATGGCCTCTTCAAATCTGTTTAGCACATCCTGCACCTGTCCATTCATCATTTGCTGAAATTTATCATGCAACTCCTGATTCGTCATGTTCTCCCAGTCAGTCTCGTCGGCTTGTGATCCTGCCATGGTTAGCAACAATAGAAAACACACAAGAATATGATCCTACAGAATACTAACAAGAGGTGGTGGTGGCGGGTGTCACAAATCCGTCAAGCAAATCTCAAATTCTTACCAGTTCTTACCCAGCAGCAGGCGGTGATCGGCAACCGTTGTAGTCAAAACTCTCAAAAGCTTGGATAGAGCGATTGCCAGGGAGAGTCAAACGCACGACGTAGAGGTATGTGGAGCTGGGAAGGCTTATAGTATGGTAGCAAAAAGGGTCAGCAATAATCAATTCAGAGATGCAAAGTTGAATAAACGCTCAACGACGGTACTGTGCTGGTCCTAGGCTAGACCGTGCTAGAGACGCGAGCCTAGAACACTAACAAAATCACGGCGCTGCACGTAAATAAGGGAAAAGCACACTCTGGAACTTTTTTTTTTCGTTTTTTTTTGCGCTCCTCTTTTTTTTTTTTGCGCTCCTCTTTTTTTTTTTTTGCGAAAAATCACTATAATGGCGAGTGTCTCAAAACTCTTCCCTCGTCAAACTGATAGGATGGGCACGAAAATTTTTTTTCCACTTTTTTTTTCGGAAATCAGGGCAGCGACGACGAAAAAGTGCGACAAAAAATCACTATGATGGCACGTGGCTCAAAAGACTCAGAAAAGCCTAAAAATAGGATAGGGAAAAAATATTTTTGCCCGTGAAAATTTTGGCCTAAAAACTGCCCGGGGGCTCCAGACTCTTTTTTTTTCCGAGACCTACGCAGGCACGGAAACACGAATCGGAATTGAGATTGATCTCAAGAACAAACCTAATATGAGAAGAACTCGGATTGGTGGTGGATATATGGTGGTGGTATATGGCAGCGGTGGTGGTATATGGTAGCGGTGGTGGTATATGGATAGAGATTGATGGTGCGGCGGCGGCGTGACAACTTATGACCAGAACTCGAAACTCTAAAAGACTAGACTCTAAGACCAGCAACTTGACACGACGATGCAACCGCAAATTCAACAAAGCAAAAACCCTAAAAAGATTATGCAAAGGCTCAGATTGGTTCGGATATGATGAACTAACCCTAATTTTTTTGTGTGGCTTTTTCGTGGACTGTAGGTATGAAGAACAGACTCGATCTAATCTACGAAAAACTGTAAAATCTCACCGAGCAACCTGGAAATCTGATACCACTTGATAGAGGCAAAGGTGTCCCGATGTTTCGATGAGATGGTGGCTATCGTTTTCTGTGGGAGTCGACCTTGACGATCCGACTACGAACGTGCGAGACGTCGCGCCTTAGCAATCGCTAAACCAACTTCCGAGGGGTTATTGACCACGCCGGAGCACGATCAACCTGACCACGAGGGCCTGTTTCCTGCGAGCAAACGAAGAACAAGCAAGAAATTGAGATTGCAATCTGGATATTGCGAATATAAGATGAAAGCTTTATTGATCAAGGTGGGGTTCTGTGACGTCTTGGTCTGGTCGTTGGACACAAACGAAGTACGCGAAGTTGCAGCTATGGCGAACTTTTAATCTAAACAAAACCCAAAGTCTAAACGACGACCTAAGGGCTGTATATATGGAGGAAGAGAGGGGAATTTCGTGGCCCTTGAGGGTGGGGTCCGAAACCAACCCTAACTCTTGTTTCCCCACACATACGGACTCTAAAAATAGCCTATACTTAAGTATTTCGAAATTACATGGGCCTGGCCCATTAATAAGGTGACGCAGCACCTAGAATAGCCTATGGACGAATATTATGAAGTGGCATCTTGTATATTTCGTCCATGGCTTCATGCACTCCTTATGGCGGCTTCAAAGTCCTGAAATCATCACTTGTAACTCCGTTCTTGATCCCCTTGTGCATGCCATCAACTTCATGCGTGTTCTTGCTCCAATGTTCATCCTTCTCCAAGCTAGGCCCTTCATTTGAAAGCAAAACAAATGTATCCAATTTAGGCAGCATCATAATCTCATGAACATTAGAATCATTACCAAGAAACGAAAGTACCTGGTAATTTAATTGGCGTGCGCGAGCTCTAGTAATTGGTCCAGTATATGTAACAGTAGGGGCTGTGGGTGTAACAATGGTATTGATGTCCTCATCACCCAGAGTAAAGAGTTAATGCTTCAGAAAGACTGTGTCTCGGTCATCCGTTTTTCAAACACCGTGTAGTGCGAGAAATCCAACGGAGGAGATCGATTCTTGTGGGGAAAAGTGCACAAACTTCTGCAGAGTGTACAAACTAATCATGGTTAGCCGTGTCCCCGGTTATGGACATCTTGAGTATCTGGTTCTTGAATTATTGTTTTTTTCGAAACGGAGGCAAAAATATTTTCCTCATCGACTAATTAAGAAGAAGAGAATTGCCCAGTTATTTTATGGAAACCTGGCGAAAACCGATACAGACTCCCAAATGCGGACTACTCGCAAAGTAGGAAACACCAAAACCGCTTAAGCGACCCTCTAAACAAACAACAACCGCAACCCTCAACACTTGAAGAACAGAATGAAACTCCTAACAAGCACACTAAAGAAAACTGACCACCCTCCATCATGAAACCACAGACGCCTTTCGGATGGCGCCACACTTCTTGTTTTTCTTCTTCTTTGGTTTCTCCTTACTTGGCATCTTCTTTGCAGGGTCACTTGTCTTGCCAGATGTTGGCTGGTGAGCCACCCATTTGTCAAGAAAATCATAAAACTCATTGAATTTCTTGGTGTCGTTGTCGTCAACCAAGGGGCTCGTGGGAACAGGCACCAACCAACCAGCAACATCAACATCATCGACCTGAGGAACCACTGACAGAACATCCTCCACCGTAGGAACCAGCGACACAATTGACTTCGGCACCTTTAGTTGTTCACATGATAGAGATGAAACATGTTCCTTACACAACGTCGTCGATGAGTCCACCTCCAATTGCTCCAAGGACAAAGGCGAAGCAAGGTTCGAACATATATCCCGAAGCTCGAGCATGAGTTGCAACACCGGAGCCGCCAGCCCGACGATGGACTCGCCCACAGCGGGAGGCAACGCAACGGAAGAAGCAGACACCGATGGTGAATTGTCCCGAACACGAGGAGAGAAACAACCATAGGGCTCTGTCCCCCGGACCTCCGTGGAGTCAACAACTGCCACACCAAGAGGCTGTAGCATGGTCTGCAACATAGCCGGCACAAGGGAGAGCCTACTCAAAGCAGCCTCTGCCCGCTCCAGGAAGCTCTCAATTCGTGCCTGCCAGCCTTGAAGCAACTCGGTCTGATCAGCAAGGGCGGTCTGAAGCACCATAGAAGATGGGGTTGTCGGGCTAGCAGAAGCAGAAACCACAGACGCCCAAGACCCATGGCGAAGCGCAGTGAAGGGGAGCATGGATTTCATTTGGCCCTCTCTTGAAGGAGGAGGTGGATGTTGTTGGGTGCCAGGGCGAGAGACGGGCGGGACGACAGGACATGCCAATGAACTGAGAGGACGCCATGGGTTGCGGCAGTTGCACGCATGATGACCGTTCTCCAAGCAACGAGAGCATAAGAAGGGATCTCTACAAACTGCAGCACGGTGGCCACGGACGAGGCATCTGCAGCAGCGATCGTCAAGCCAAGCGGGGATTGGCCGGGGAGCCAGAGCCAATCTGGATAAATACCAATTCCTATTACTGGTAAAAAGATACAGATTAAAATAAAGAGTTCTCGTGGTCCAGAATCCACAAAATTTGCGTTTCTGTCCAGGTGCAGGTAGTCCGCATCTTCACAGACATGTCTATTTCACCGAGCCTCTCTCCGAGACAGTGCCCAGATCGTTACGCCTTTCGTGCGGGTCGGAACTTACCCGATAAGGAATTTCGCTACCTTAGGACCGTTATAGTTACGGCCGCCGTTCACCGGGGCTTCGGTCGCCGGCTTCCCTGTCATCAGTTCACCAACTTCCTTGACCTTCCGGCACTGGGCAGGCGTCAGCCCCCATACATGGTCTTATGACTTTGCGGAGACCTGTGTTTTTGGTAAACAGTCGCCCGGCCGGTGACGCCGAACGACGCCGGCCCACCACCTTCACCCATCCTAGATCCGAAGATGCCTCAGGAGCAGTAGCAACAACATCAGCAACAGCCGGATCGCTCACCCCGCCGGAGCATCTGGCAGCCAATGGCGTCAGCGGGGCGAGCTCCTCATCGTCGTCAATGCTGCAGACTTCATCAGCGAGGGAAGCCCACGACACAGCCAGTGGTGGCCGCGAGGCCTGCACGACGGCGTCGGGAGCGAGCACCTCCTTGGAGCTCTGAGAGCCCGGCCGCGCAGGAGCAAGCGCTGAAGGCAGAGAGGGCTCCTCCCCAACAGCAATGGCCGTGACGACTGAGCAGGGGCTCGCCACAGGCAGTAGCGCCCCTTCTAGCAGGAGCTCCGGAGGGGCCACAGAGACCTTGAAGGCGTGCGGTGGAGGAGTCCGCTGCAAATCAAGATCCAGGACGGAGGGCGCCGCCAGGAGCAGAGGAGGTGGTGGCGGCGGCTCCAGCTCAGAGAAGACGAGCGGCGGAGCAGGGAGGGCCGTCCAGAGCTCGCAGGTGGCCGAGGATGCGGCGAGCAGCCGGGCAGGGGGCGCCGGCGCCGGGGAAGGCACCGAACGCGGCTGGGATCTCATACCCTCGTCATGCACACCCCGGGTGCAGGAGAGCAGGGAAGAGTTGGAGGAAGCTGGATCCAGGAGCTGCGGCCTCGGAGGAGGCTGGATCCGGGTGCGGCGCACGCGGAGGTGGTTGGAGCGGCCGATCCGGGCGGCGGCGGCCGCGTGCTCACGCGGCGTCGGGCGCGGTC
Organism: Triticum urartu; assembly: GCF_056163025.1. NCBI lineage: Eukaryota > Viridiplantae > Streptophyta > Magnoliopsida > Poales > Poaceae > Triticum > Triticum urartu. Next base: position 276,544,654 of record NC_141876.1, read on the forward strand.
GCGGTCATGTTTGTGGGTAGAGATTATGCTAGCCAGCACAGGTAGATATTGTTTTGATCTCATCACCCTAAATTAAATTGTTGGGCTGTTAATTACTTTTAATTGGGATTGAGTTAGAGGAACCTTCTCAATGTTTATCAACTACCATGATAGTTAAACAAAATATATTCCTTTGTTGTAGGAAAAAAATGGCTTTTCGCAAAAACATAATAACCACAGAGCCTCCACTAGCCATATATGCATATAGTTATAGCTGTTACCTGTTCATTTGCTCTACAGTGTTGTGTTGCCAGCATATTCCATGTGTTGACCCGTTTTCGGGCTGCAATGTATTATGTTGCAGACATTTCAGATGAAGAGTAAGGTGCGCTAGGTCGTTCCCGTGCACTCAGCTATGCTGTTGGAGTTGATGGACTCACTATATCTTTGAAGCCTTCCGTTGTTATCTTATTTAGATGGCCTTAAGACATATTATTGTAATAAGTTCTCTCTTGCGACTATCGATGTATTAAGTGTGTGATTGCACAGTAATGATTCTAACACCCATGGAGTCTTGGTGCTGATTGTGTTTTGCTCGTGAGAGAGGCTTAGTTAACGGGTCTGCAACATTCAGATCTGTATGTATCTTGCAAATCTCTATGTCTCCTTCCTTGACTTGATCGTGGATGGAATTGAAGCGTCTCTTGATGTGCTTGGTTCTCTTGTGAAATCTAGCTTCCTTTGCCAAGGCAATTGCACCAGTATTGTCACAAAAGATTTTCATTAGACTCGATGCACTAGGTATTACACCTAGATCGGATATGAACTCCTTCATCTAGACTCCTTCATTTGCTGCTTCCAAAGCAGCTATGCATTCTGCTTCACACGTTGATCCCGCCACGACGCTCTGCTTAGAACTGCACCAACTGACAGCTCCACCATTCAATAAAAATACGTATTCGGTTTGTGACTTAGAGTCATCCGGATCAGTGTCAAAGCTCGCATCGACGTAACCGTTTACGACGAGCTCTTTGTCACCTCCATAAATGAGAAACATATCCTTAGTCCTTTTCAGGTATTTTAGGATGTTCTTGACCGATGTCCAGTGATCCACTCCTGGATTACTTTGGTACCTCCATGCTAAACTAATAGCAAGGCACACGTCAGGTCTGGTACACAACATTGCATACATTATAGAACCTATGGCTGAGGCATAGGGAATGACTTTCATTTTCTCTCTATCTTCTGCGGTGGTCAGTCCTTGAGTCTAACTCAACTTCACACCTTGTAACATAGGCAAGAACCCTTTCTTTGCTTGATCCATTTTGAACTTGTTCAAAACTTTATCAAGGTATGTGCTTTGTGAAAGTCCAAGTAAGCATTTTGATCTATCTCTATAGATCTTGATGCCCAATATATAAGCAGCTTCACCGAGGTCTTTCATTGAAAAATTGTAAGTATCCTTTTATGCTATTCAGAAATTCAGTATCATTTCTGATCAACTGTGACGCCCCCGATTTGACCATACACTAATCATACACGCAAACGTGTACGATCAAGATCAGGGACTCACGGGAAGATATCACAACACAATTCTACAAATAAAATAAGTCATACAAGCATCATATTACAAGCCAGGGGCCTCGAAGGCTCGAATACAAGAGCTCGATCATAGACGAGTCAGCGGAAGCAACAATATCTAAGTACAGACATAAGTTAAACAAGTTTGCCTTAAGAAGGGTAGCACAAACTGAGATACAGATCAAAAGAGGCGCCAGCCTCCTGCCTAGATCCACCTAAACTACTCCTGGTCGTCGTCAGCGGGCTGCACGTACTAATAGGCACCTCCCGAGTAGTAGTAGTCGTCATCAATGGTGGCGTCTGGCTCCTGGACTCCAACGTCTGGTTGCAGCAATCGGATATAGGAAAGGGGAAAAGGGGGAGAAAAGCAACCGTGAGTACTCATCCAAAGTACTCGCAAGCAAGGAGCTACACTACATATGTATGCATTGGTATCAAACGGAATAAGGGTATCATATGTGGACTGAACTGCAGAATGCCGGAATAAGAGGGGGATAGCCAGTCCTTTCGAAGACTACGCTTCTAGTAACCTCCATCTTGCAGCAGGAGAAGAGAGTAGATGGTAAGTTCACCAAGTAGCATCGTGTAGCATAATCCTAACCACTGATCCTCCCCTCGTCGCCCTGTGAGAGAGCGATCACCGGTTGTATCTGGCACTTGGAAGTGGGTGCTTTATTAAGTATCCGGTTCTAGTTGTCAGAAGGTCAAGGTACAACTCTGGGTCATCCTTTTACCGAGGGACACGGCTATTCGAACAGATCAACTTCCCTGCAGGGGTGCACCACATTTCCCAACATGCTCGATCCCCTTTATCCGGACACACTTTTCTGGGTTATGCCCGGCCTCGGAAGATCAACACGTCGCAGCCCTACCAAGGCACAACAGAGAGGTCAGCACGCCGGTCTAAATCCTATGGCGCAGGGGTCTGGGCCCATCGCCCATTGCACACCTGCACGTTGCGTACGTGGCCGGAGAGCAGACCTAGCAACCTCCATTACAAAGGAAGTTGCGTTAGACGGTCCAACTCGGCGCGCGCCGCTCAGTCGCTGACGTCATGAAGGCTTCGGCTGATACCACTACGTCGAGTGCCCATAACTATCCCCGCGTAGGTGGTTAGTGCGTATAGGCCAGTGGCCAGACTCAGATCAAATACCAAGATCTCGTTAAGCATGTTATTTTAAAATAACCACAGACGCCGACCAGGGCCAGGCCCACCTCTCTCCTAGGTGGTCTCAACCTGCCCTGTTGCTCCGCCACAAAGTAACCATCGGGGGCCTCCGTGAACTCAGGCCCACCTCTACCGGGATAGAGCCACCTGCCCCTTCATCCCCCAACATCGGAATCACTCGCGGGTACTCCTACGAGCCGACCCGACTTTAATCACCACAAGTATCATATATTATGTATAAATATATACCCGTGACCACCTCCCAAGTGATCACGGCCCGATAGTATAGCATGGCAGGCAGACAAGAATGTAGGGCCACTAATGGTAAACTAGCATCCTATACTAAGCATTTAGGATTGCAGGTAAGGTATCAATAGCTGGAGCAACAATGACAGGCTATGCATCAGAATAGGATTAACGGAAAGCAGTAACATGCTACACTACTCTAATGCAAGCAGTATAGAAGAGAATAGGCGATATCTGGTGATCAAGGGGGATTGCCTGGTTGCTCTGGCAAGAGAGGGGTCGTCAACTCCGTAGTCGTACTGGGTAGCAGCGGCGTCGGTCTCGGTGTCTAGCGAGAGAAGAGGTGATAGAGGCAAAGGTGTCCCGATGTTTCGATGAGATGGTGGCTAAAAACTTGTTCTACTTCAAGCTCCCAAGCTAGATAAATAGCAGGATTAAATCTACCCTCAAATGATGGTAAAGAGATAACCTGACCATATGCTTGTGTGTGTTGTCCCAACTCTCCTGATGGTGAAGATGTGTCCGTCGTCCAAGAACTTCTATCTCTGGAACCTGTCATGATTAGTAGAAACAAGAACCAAAATTCGAGAATAATGTTCCTATGAACTACTAGGATGTGGTTGTAAAGTGCTCACAGTAAAGCAAATATCAATATCTTACAAGTTCTTACCATGCAGCAGGTGGTGACAGGCAACCAGCGGTGTCAAATAACTCCGAAGATTGTGTAAAGCGATTGCCAGGGGAACGTGCGTATACACGGTGTAGAAATATGTGGAGCTGGGTTGGCTATATATGGTAGCAAAAGATTAGCAATAATCAATTCAGAGATGCAATGTTGAATAAACGCTCAACGACGGTACTGTGCTGGTCCTAGGCTAGACCGAACTAGAGACGCGAGCCTAGAACACTAATGAGGTCACGTCGTAGCACAACCAGCATCAATGAAGGATACTAAGTAGCTTTGGACAGCAAGATATAAGTGAAGATCACAACGGTAGTAAAGATAATGATGTGAAACAACAGCCAAGCTGTTTTACTGAACAGTGCACAAAACAGATTCCAATCCGAATTCAACTACGAGATTGAGTCTAAAAAGATCCGAATTTTGTTTTTTTTTCTCTTTTTTTTCCTCACACTTTTTTTTTCTTTCTCTCCTTTTTTTCTCTTTTTTTTCCTCTCGTTTTTTTCTCTCTCTTTTTTTCTCCCTCTTTCCAAAACAAACTAGATAAGATGCAGATTGGATCAAGTGAAGATGTGAACGATCTCAACTATTATTATAACAATGAATGGTGGGTAGCACGTGGTGGAAATTGATGGATGGGTGGTGGACAGCGGAAGAGATAGTGATGCAGCGGTGGCGTGACTAATGTGAACAGAACTCGAAACTCTAAACGAACTAGACACTAAGACCAGCAACTCGACACGATGATGCAACCGATAATTCAACTATGCAAGCAATGAAAAGAAAATTGCAAAGGCTCAGACTGGCTTGGACAAAGGATGAATAGATCTAACTCTTTTTTGTGGATTTTTCTTGGACAATAGGTAAGAAAATAAATCTAATCTAGGAAAACTGGAAATTCTCACCGAGCAACCTGAAAACTGATACCACTTGATAGAGGCAAAGGTGTCCCGATGTTTCGATGAGATGGTGGCTATCGTTTTCTATGGGAGGACGTCCCAAGGCAGCCTAAAACTAACCCTAGGTCGTACAAGGCTCATGGGCCCAAGTGGAGGTGATGCAACACCTTTGGGCTTGTAGTTTGACTCGGATTCTGCTGCAACGTCAGATTGTTTCGTCCGTAAATCAATGCTCCGGACGAATTTGAAGGTGAATCCAATTGGGTTGGAAAGAGCACGAAATCTAGTTTCCAACAAAAAAAGAATCACCCAATTCGGAGTCCGTATGAAAAAGTTGTTGGCGTTTTGAGTCAGGTATGTCTGTGCAGTCCGAATCTGAATCCAGAACGTGAAAGACTTGGACTCTATCTTCTCTTGGCCCAAAAGTGACGTGAGAGGACTTTTTGAACACAACATAAACTTCTCCTTTTCCCTTATCTTCATATGTGGATTATACAAATGTCCCATACACCTGCAATTAGACAAAACACAAAAGTGTGTGAAGTATTTTTGTTCCGGATAACATAAATAGATTATTGAATAGTTTGCATTAGAAATCACCTGACAAATATGCATGTATGCAATATTTTTGGTCGTATCCAAGGTAGTCATGTCCTCATCAAGAGGGGGAAGAAACAATAAATATAATGCAAACAAATGCATGGCGATGCATGACATGGCAAGTAGCGGTGCTAGGGGTGCCCTAACGCGGTATGAGGTGATACTGGTGAAGGGGGGAAACATCCGGGAAAATATCCCTGGTATTTCGCATTTTCGGACAGACGAACCGGAGGGGGAAAGTTGTGTGTTAGCTATGCTAGGGATGTGTAACGGATGAACGGACTGCGTATCCGGATTCATCCCGTCGTTCTGAGCAACTTTCATGTACAAACTTTTTTCATCCGAGCTACAGTTTATTTTATATCAATTTTTTAAGTTCTAAATCATTTTCTGGAATTTATTTAATTAATTTAATTTAACATTATCTAGAATAGTGTATGCTGACGTCATCATGACGTCAGCAGTCAACAGCGTTGACTGGGTCAATCTGACATGTAGGTCTCGCATGTTATTGTGTGTTAACTAATTAACCAAATTAATTAGTTTAATTAACAATTAGTTAGGTTAGTTAATTAATTAGTTTTATTAAACACAATTAATTAAGTTAATTAATTTATTAATTAAATAATTAATATTTTTATTAACTTATTATTTTTTAATTCTTTTTTTTATAATGTTCTGGGGCTAGGCCCACCTGTCATAGGCCCCAGGGGCCTTTGCGGGTGTGCGGGTTGCGGGCGCAACCCATGCGAGGCCGAGCCCGACCGGGGCGAAGGGGGGGACGAGGCCAACGGGGGCGGGGCGCAGCAGGAGAAGGCTGGCCGGAGCGGCTCGGCACGGCCGCGGCGAGAGGTGGCCAACCGGACTGGGCAAGGGCAAGGGGGCGGCCACGGCAGGCTCAAGCTGCAGCAGCCGCGGGAGGGCAGCAGCAACCGGGGCAACACGGATGGGCGGCACGCCGGCGGTTGGAGGCGGGCGGCAGGAGCGGCGGACGCATCCGCAGGTGGCCGAAGGTGTTGCGAGCGGTAGGGGGCGTGTGGCATGCGCGGGGCGAGCAAGTGAAGGCCGGGGCGTGCGCGTGCGGAGGAGGATGCGGTGGCCGCGAGCACTGGGCAAGAACGAGGCACCGATGTGGGCGGCAGAGCACGGCAACGGTTGTGCAGCGTGTGCGGTGAGCGCGGTGACCGTAGGGAGGGAAGATGGGGTCGGACGGGGAGGTCCTCACTGGCCTTGTAGTTGTGCAACGACATGCTCGATGGAGGGGGCGGAGATGCATTTCCGGCACGGTGCGGCGGATGGCGACGTCGGGGTGGCCTTTTCCGGTCAAGGAACAGGGAGGAGGGTGAGGACGCCGGCGAGCGACGGGCGGGGCGGCGCCGGTGATGCGTCGAGGAGGCGGGGTCCTGTGCTCGATGGAGGGGGGGCGAAGAAGAGAGGCGATGGCATCCGGGGCCCGTTGCCCCGACCTAGATCCGATCGGGGGGGGGGGGAGAGGAGCGAGGGGATCGTTTCCCCGATCCAGTTTGGATCGGGAAGGGGGAGGAGAGAACGAGGGAGTGGGGGAAGTGGTGCGGTTGGGGGGGTTAGGGTTTCAGCACCAGGGGATAAGGGAGTGGAGCGCCGGCTGGGCCGGTGGGCTGGTTGGGTGGGTGGGCCGAGGCCCATGGGGAGCGGGGGGGGGGGGGGGGGGGGTTCTTTTCTTTTCTGTTTTAGTAATTTCTTTTTCTTTTATTAGTTTTCTATTTTATTTTCTATACATATTTGTTTTATAAAATATATAAGTAGTACCCAAATTAGTGTTTCAAAATGCCCCGATGCCACAAAAAGTTTGGTGATAAAATAAAACTCTTTAGTATTTTATTAATTGTAAAAGGCATCTAATTAATTGTTTTTGCTACTGCCATAATTATTTTAGAGCCTTTAAACACTTCTTCAGTGTTTGGTTTCTCCACCATAATTACTTACGATTTATTTGACACAACCCGAACATTTTAGTTTTGATATTTGAAAATTTTACTGTTTGCCTATATTTTAAATTTTAATTTGAATCGTTTTTGAACTAACTCGAGTTTATCACCAGTAACCGAGGTGACGTGGCACCATTAGCAGAGGTTTACTGTAGCTTGATTATCCGGGCGTCACAATTCTCCTCCACTACAAGAAATCTCGTCCCGAGATTTAAGAGGGGAGTAAGGGGGAAGAATAGGTTACGAAATTCTAACACTTCTTCTCGGTCTTAGTTGCTCTTCTCGAAGAGGTTGATCCATTACGTTGATGTCTTCTTCCTCTGCTTCAGGTCATCATGATGAAGTCGTCATTTTCTTCGGGAACTCCAACGTACTTACGAATAGGTAAGGGACAGCTCGGCTACGACAGAATGTTTATGAGGGAAACAATCTGGGGTTAACCCATGAATGAGCATGAGATTATCTCTCGAGTTGAACATATAAAATACATCGAGAGTAAGGTACGAAGGTACAATAAGAGGTTCCAAGCGGATAGATAGTTGCTCGATGTTTGAACCAGAGTGAGCAGGGGTTTAGAGCAGCAAGAGTAAGTATCGCGTCTGATACCAGAATAGATCACTAGGAAGGTGGCTCGCGAATTACCTATGAAACCAAGAGCAAGGGATAACTTTGTCAACAAGGTGTACAGGAGAGTCAGGTTTCGATCCTGTGGAACTGTGGTTTATAGGCCCACCATGTGGTTAAAAGTAGGAAGGTTGGTGACATCTTGCATGATCATGTAAGCAAGGCATGTCAGAGGATAGTCTGTCGGTTAGGTCGGCAATAACATCGGTACCAAGGGCGAAGGACGAAGAGAACCATTTTCCTGCTCGTTGAACGAGGCAGACCAGTAGGAAAAGTTCTCATCCATCGATGGTTACCGGAATGTCACCAACAAAAGTAACAAGGTCTTTTTGACAGAATTGTACATCAAGGGGTTTACAAAAGCAGGGGAATATTACTGCCTAGATCATATAGATCACAAGAAAGGTTAAACCAAACAATGGAAAGGAAAATATGATTATCAGGTTTAAACAGAACCATGAAAGGACAATGTGTCTAAACACATATTTCAGGGGTATATCCTTCCCAAGGACAAGCAGAGCATGATATCGATGACAGGATATGATGTAGAAAACCCTTTAGGTAAGGGGAGAAAAATTTCATGACATTAACCATAAATGGTGTTTGGATAATAGAGCAAGAAACATTTAGCATTGGGCTTCAAATGTTCTTGTTGAAAATCAGAGTACCACAGACATGCTTCGAGATAGCATTGCATGGTCTTCAAGCAAAGGTCGGACTTTGGATACTCAATGGATTCATCAGGAACAACTTATAGAAAAAGTCCTTCAATTTCCTCATGGAAGAATGGTTAACATTGCTAAAAGGAAGAACTATAACAATAGGCCCTCCAGCCAGGTGTGCTAGGCATGACATCACCTAACCGGGTCATATAAAGACCAATGTTATAACTCTTGGAAAAATGTTCCAACCATCAAATCTGACAGAGCTTCAGATCTGATTGGTGTTAGGATATCTCAGACTCAGGATGCCTGAGAAGAAAAGGTGCAACACAATTGACAAGATGACATTATATGATTCTTGAGAAATGAACTATGGAAGCGAGTTCTGAACAAGGGTTCATCATTAAGCCAAGGAGAGGATGAGGAGGTGGCTGATGGACTCAGCGATAATTCAACGAGGTATCCAAAAAGATGGATCTCCATAGCTATGTGGATAAGGAGATAACATTTGTTAGATTAAATGATATAATGAAATATGCTCGAGGAAAACATACACAACTAAACATTGGTTGAAAGGTGTACCCAAAATATGGGCTGGGTTGCACGACCAACGTCAGAATGGCGATTGAGCAACCAACACACCAAATTGGTATTATTGTCCATTAACTCTGAAGCAATAGGGTAGCTAGAGATAATAAATTCGCACAACAGAGTTCACTCAATCACGGGGACTAAGAAAAGAATGGTGATGGCGAGAAGCATCACTGTACCAAGAATTTTTAAGAGGTGGTGAAATTCTCACAACATAGATGACATAAGAGATGTTAATGTTCCAAGGTAAAGAAGAACAATTGCTGGATAGCAAGGAACTCAAGGTATAACACCAAACACGAACAAGCTTGTGTTGGTGGGAAGGCAATAAAGTGGTCGATGATAACACAAATCATCGAGGGGTAAGGATGATATCTCTCATCATGAATTTGATTGACATCTTGGAAAAGCTCAGAATGTAGATGATGATCACGACACATTTGTCGAGAGGTTTCATGAAGATATAATCGAACAGCAATGACATCAAGTCAAAGGACTGATGAAGCGAAAGGTTATTGGAACCAAGGGTACGACACAAACTCAAAATCAAGCTTGATGTTCAAGGAGAAATGATATGACAAGGAAGATCGACGTAAGTTTAGCTCATCATCGAAAGTTGTGCTCCGGGATTAAGGACCAGGTAGCATAGTTAAAATTGGCACGATAATGGTGTAGCCGATCAGGCTAGGAGTGACGTGATGGAGTATTAAACTTCTCAACAACAAAGTACTGGGAATACTGAATCTCAGTGTTGATTCGATTCACAAATCGGTGTTCTCGGTTGACGACAACCCAGACCCGTGGAGTGACTATGACAGGGGAAGGTATTACTCCAGCACCAATTCATAAGATGTAGTGCATTGGCATGATATCCTCGAGATACCAGGGGGTATACTCGAAGGTAGAGCAGAATAGAGGTTGGGTAGGTATATTGATCTACAGAGGACAAGTACTTCAACTTGCCCGGGAAATGGGATCAAAGAAGAACAATCATGGTCGGAACCACGGTTGCAAAGGACCAAATCCCAGATATAAGATAAACTTATACCAAAGGGGCAAATAATTTTAAGAGAAGCTTTAATGATAAGATCTACATCGTTTCCATGGGCATGAACACAAGTTGAAGGTCGACTCCCACTTCTTTAATGCATAACCTTTCATTCTCTTCTCGTCTTCGAAGAAGTTGTAGTGTTAAAATTTTATCTGGCGAATCACCAGAAGAGTATGACTAGTGAAAACTTTCAGGTTCACACAGTTTTAGCGAAGGTATAGGTTCAACCCATCGGGACATCTTAGAAACATATACCACAAGATTCAAGAGTAAATATCACCAGCTCGAAAGCAGAGCAAGGTTGAGAAAGTGGAGGATACAATTTACCAAAGGCATTATGTATCCGAGGGAAGGCTCACAAGGTTATTGAATATGAAGGACGCTGTCGGATAAAATCCAATAGGATCTGCCGGTCCATAATGGAGCTGATGTGAGTATCGGCACATGATCAGAGGACAAAACAAAGCAAGGGCTTGGATTATAGAAACAAATGACTAATTCAAAGCTCAAGGCAAAGGAATTAAGATTTCCAATCAAAGTATCAGAAGCAAACGCTCTGAGTAAGCTTAGGGGTACAATCGACGACAATTTGATTGGTCAAGATCCAACTCATGTTTAAAATGACGTCTGAGCCGGAAGGATTAATTCTAGGATCTAATTGAGGATTGCAAGCATTTGTAACAAATTGAATCAACGGACTCAAAATGATAATGACAATAGATGCCAATAAGATTACGAGATTTATGGGATTGACCATAATGCAAGCAAGCAAGAATTTCAAGAGCAAGTGGATGCTCAGGATTTTTGGAAGATCGAATGGTATTTCGAAAACTTTTGTGGAACACATGAACAACTAGGAAAGAGCGGATACTCGATAAGTGCGAGGAATTATCCATAGGGGTATTTATGCGGCAAGGAATTGATAGAGGGGGTGGCTGTCCCGATCTTTCGATGAGATGATAACTATCGATTTGGTGGAGACGACTTTGACGATCCGACTACAAACGTACACGATGTTGCGCCTTAGCAATCGCTAAACCAACTCCGAGAGGTTATTGACCACGCTGGAGCACGATCAACCTGACCACGAAGGTCTATTCCTGCAAGCAATCGAAGAACGAGCAAGAATATGATAAAGCAATCTGAATATTGCGAATATATATGAAGTATTGATAATGGTGGGGATCCGTAAGCGGTCTTGGTCTGGTCGTTGGACACAAACGAAGTACACGAAGTTGCAATGGCTAACTTTTAACTAAACAAATCCCAAGGAAAAAGCTACTAGATGGATCTAGTTATATAGGAGCAAGGGGTGGCGGCCAAGGAGGTGGGAGGACGTCCCAAGGCAGCCTAAAACTAACCCTAGGTCGTACAAGGCTCATGGGGCCAAGTGGAGGTGATGCAACACCTTTGGGCTTGTAGTTTGACTCGGATTCTGCTGCAACGTCAGATTGTTTCGTCTGTAACTCAACGCTCCGGACGAATTTGAAGGTGAATCCAATTGGGTTGGAAAGAGCACGAAATCTAGTTTCCAACAAAAAAAGAATCACCCAATTCGGAGTCCGTATGAAAAAGTTGTTGGCGTTTTGAGTCAGGTATGTCTGTGCAGTCCGAATCTGAATCCAGAACGTGAAAGACTTGGACTCTATCTTCTCTTGGCCCAAAAGTGACGTGAGAGGACTTTTTGAACACAACATAAACTTCTCCTTTTCCCTTATCTTCATATGTGGATTGTACAAATGTCCCATACACCTGCAATTAGACAAAACACAAAAGTGTGTGAAGTATTTTTGTTCTGGATAACATAAATAGATTATTGAATAGTTTGCATTAGAAATCACCTGACAAATATGCATGTATGCAATATTTTTGGTCGTATCCAAGGTAGTCATGTTCTCATCATCCTCCCCTTTTTGAAAACAAAGCCGTCCTCGGCGTTGCTTAATCTGAAATGTGGCTAACAAAAGAGACAAGGTGTACATGTTGTATATGTATATGTCATCCAGTTTAACTTTCCTTGATTTTTGCACGTATGACACATGTATACATGAGTAACTTTCATAGTTCATAAAAACTAAAGGCAAAAAATTATCACAAGAAGTAGAAGGCATGAAAATATTAGAACTCAGTTTGCACATATAAGTGAAGCTCTTATTCATTTCAAAAGATTCGCAATGTTTATCATTAAACCATCCCAACTTTGGTGAATAAACCTTACTTGCATCAAATTTACATGCTACAACATGCTTAAATAAGCAAACATGCAATAAGTCATTGGACACAGAATCATCACCAAGATTGGAGGCCATATCAAAATGATTAAACATTAGTTCTTTTGCATCAACAGTTAATTCAATGGGTGCACTCAAAATTATTGATATTTCAGTTGTTTGATCACATGACGCATTCATGACAGTAACAAGATTCTCTAAAATAGGTGGTGTGCTCAAATCAACAGGTAACTCAATACATGACGCATTCAAGTTAACTAGGCATGCATCATTCTCATGTGAAGTTATATCATCAATACCTTTTCTGTTACCTTGTAGCAAAGATGTAGCTGATGTAGGCACGGACGTTGACAATGTACCATACCCTTGAGATGATGCCGCGCTCATAATCCGAGGTGCAACGATGGAGGAACCCACCGGCGGTGGTGAGCATGAACTGGAATAGTAGTTGTTGTAGTCACCTAATGCATCCTCCTGTATCTGTCTCTCAAAGGTACAAGCACGGACATACATACCAGTAATGCAACGAGGAATATACTGAAATCTTGCCTGAATATCATGGTTCAAACCACCAAAAAATCTATTCATTGTATCATTCTCAGATTCTTCTATGTCACAATGATGCATATAAGATTTGAACTCTTGGTAGTAAGCATGAACAGTGTTGTTGCCTTGTTTAAATTGTTCAAATTTGCGAAGCAATTCACGACGATAATAAGGAGGGAAAAATTGTTGTCTCATTACAGCTTTCAAAACTTTCCAAGTTGTGGGTTGGTTATCAATGTTTTTCTTACAATGTACACTCCACCAAACAGAAGCAAAATCAGTAAATGCTCTAGTGGCTGCTCGCACTCGCTCAAGTTCAGAAAAGTCATGGTGACTAAAAACTTGTTCTACTTCAAGCTCCCAAGCTAGATAAGTAGTAGGATTAAATCTACCCTCAAATGACGGTAAAAAGATAACCTAACCATGTGCTTGTGTGTGTTGTCCCAACTCTCGTGATGGTGAAGATGTGTCCATCGTCCAAGAACTTCTATCTTCGGAACCTGTCATGATTAGTAGAAACAAGAAACAAAATTCAAGAATAATGTTCCTATGAACTACTAGGGTGTGGTGGTAAAGCGCTCACAGTAAAGCAAATATCAATATCTTACAAGTTCTTACCAAGCAGCAGGTGGTGACAGGCAACCAGCGGTGTCAAATAACTCTGAAGATTGTGTAAAGCGATTGCCAGGGGAACGTACGTATACACGGTGTAGAAATATGTGGAGCTGGGTTGGCTATATATGGTAGCAAAAGATTAGCAATAATCAATTCAGAGATGCGATGTTGAATAAACGCTCAACGACGGTACTGTGCTGGTCCTAGGCTAGACCGAACTAGAGACGCGAGTCTAGAACACTAATGAGGTCACGTCGTAGCACAACTAGCATCAATGAAGGATACTAAGTAGCTCTGGACAGCAAGATATAAGTGAAGATCACAACGGTAGTAAAGATAATGAGGTGAAACAACAGCCAAGCAGGATATATCAACAACTTTGTCTCCAACTTTCCTCTGAAAAAGTTTGTGCCGATTTTTTTGTTTTTTTTCTTCTCTCTTTTTTTCCTCACACTTTTTTTTCTTCTCTCCTTTTTTTTTCTCTGACTTTTTTCCTTTTTTTTTCTCTCGTTTTTTTTCTCTTTTTTTCTCCCTCTTTCCAAAACAAACTAGATAAGATGCAGATTGGATCAAGTGAAGATGTGAACGATCTCAACTATTATTATGACAATGAATGGTGGGTAGCACGTGGTGGAAATTGATGGATGGGTGGTGGACAGCGGAACAGATAATGATGCAGCGGTGGCGTGACTAATGTGAACAGAACTCGAAACTCTAAACGAACTAGACACTAAGACCAGCAACTCGACACGACGATGCAACCGATAATTCAACTATGCAAGCAATGAAAAGAAAATTGCAAAGGCTCAGACTGGCTTGGACCAAGGATAAATAGATCTAACTCTTTTTTGTGGCTTTTTCTTGGACAATAGGTAAGAAAATAAATCTAATCTAGGAAAACTGGAAATTCTCACCGAGCAACCTGAAAACTGATACCACTTGATAGAGGGGGTGGTTGTCCCGATCTTTCGATGAGATGATAACTATCGATTTGGTGGAGATGACTTTGACGATCCGACTACAAACGTACACGACGTTGCGCCTTAGCAATCGCTAAACCAACTCCGAGAGGTTATTGACCACGCTGGAGCACGATCAACCTGACCACGAAGGTCTATTCCTGCAAGCAATCGAAGAACGAGCAAGAATATGATAAAGCAATCTGAATATTGCGAATATATATGAAGTATTGATAATGGTGGGGATCCGTAAGCGGTCTTGGTCTGGTCGTTGGACACAAACGAAGTACACGAAGTTGCAATGGCTAACTTTTAACTAAACATATCTCAAGGAAAAAGCTACTAGCTGAATCTACTTATATAGGAGCAAGGGGTGGCGGCCAAGGAGGTGGGAGGACGTCCCAAGGCAGCCTAAAACTAACCCTAGGTCGTACAAGGCTCATGGGGCCAAGTGGAGGTGATGCAACACCTTTGGGCTTGTAGTTTGACTCGGATTCTACTGCAACGTCAGATTGTTTCGTCTGTAACTCAACGCTCCGGACGAATTTGAAGGTGAATCCAATTGGGTTGGAAAGAGCACGAAATCTAGTTTCCAAAAAAAAAAGAATCACCCAATTCGGAGTCCGTATGAAAAAGTTGTTGGCGTTTTGAGTCAGGTATGTCTGTGCAGTCCGAATCTGAATCCAGAACGTGAAAGACTTGGACTCTATCTTCTCTTGGCCCAAAAGTGACGTGAGAGGACTTTTTGAACACAACATAAACTTCTCCTTTTCCCTTATCTTCATATGTGGATTGTACAAATGTCCCATACACCTGCAATTAGACAAAACACAAAAGTGTGTGAAGTATTTTTGTTCTGGATAACATAAATAGATTTTTGAATAGTTTGCATTAGAAATCACCTGACAAATATGCATGTATGCAATATTTTTGGTCGTATCCAAGGTAGTCATGTTCTCATCAGGAACTACAAGGCAGTAGCACAAAGGATTCTCGGAACAATAGAGAGGATTTTTGAGGTATCTTGTATTAACAAGATCAATGGGATTGAAAGGACAAGTGTAGGTAGTTATCCATAATAATATAACAGCGGTAGGGAATTTGCCAAGGCGGTGGGCACAAGTGTCTCGAGAGAACATCAAAGATTATCTTCGGAATCTTCTGGTGAAGCAGTCGATCATCTATAAAGAAGGGGCTCTCCGGCAGGAAGTGGTAACGAGAACCTAGAGTTAGATTTTAGGAAAATCATTTAACCCGAATAGAAGAGAGATCAGAGTCGCAGAGTATAGGTCGAGGAATAAAAGATCCTAATACCACCCAATGGCGACGTGGGCCCGCAAGCCACACAGTCATGTTAGTAATAGTTTTTCAATGACTAGACTCGACTTCGGCCAAGGAGTTGGAAGGGGGATTCCTATAGGCAGTCGGCTCTGATACCAACTTGTGACGCCCCCGATTTGACCGTACACTAATCATACACGCAAACATGTATGATCAAGATCAGGGACTCACGGGAAGATATCACAACACAACTCTACAAATAAAATAAGTCATACAAGCATCATATTACAAGCCAGGGGCCTCAAAGGCTCGAATACAAGAACTCGATCATAGACGAGTCAGCGGAAGCAACAATATCTGAGTACAGACATAAGTTAAACAAGTTTGCCTTAAGAAGGCTAGCACAAACTGAGATACAGATCAAAAGAGGCGCCGACCTCCTACCTGGGGTCCACCTAAACTACTCCTGGTTGTCGTCAGCAGGCTGCACGTAGTAGTAGGCACCTCCCGAGTAGTAGTAGTCGTCATCAACGGTGGCGTCTGGCTCCTGGACTCCAACGTCTGGTTGCAGCAGTCGGATATAGGAAAGGGGAAAAGGGGGAGAAAAGCAACCGTGAGTACTCATCCAAAGTACTCGCAAGCAAGGAGCTACACTACATATGTATGCATTGGTATCAAATGGAATAAGGGTATCATATGTGGACTGAACTCCAGAATGCCGGAATAAGAGGGGATAGCTAGTCCTTTTGAAGACTACGCTTCTGGTAACCTCCATCTTGCAGCAGGAGAAGAGAGTAGATGGTAAGTTCACCAAGTAGCATCGTGTAGCATAATCCTAACCGATGATCCTCCCCTCATCGCCCTGTGAGAGAGCGATCACCGGTTGTATCTGGCACTTGGAAGGGGGTGTTTTATTAAGTATCCGGTTCTAGTTGTCATAAGGTCAAGGTACAACTCCGGGTCGTCCTTTTACTGAGGGACACGACTATTCGAATAGATCAACTTCCCTGCAGGGGTGCACCAAATTTCCCAACACGCTCGATCCCCTTTGTCCGGACACACTTTTCTGGGTCATGCCTGGCCTCAGAAGATCAACACGTCGCAGCCCTACCTAGGCACAACAGAGAGGTCAGCACGCCGGTCTAAATCCTATGGCGCAGGGGTCTGGGCCCATCGCCCATTGCACACCTGCATGTTGCGTACACGGCCAGAGAGCAGACCTAGCAACCTCCATTACAAAGGAAGTTGCGTTACGCGGTCCAACCCGGCGCGCGCCGCTTAGTCACTGACGTCACGAAGGCTTCGGCTAATACCACGACGTCGAGTGCCCATAACTGTCCCCGCGTAGATGGTTAGTGCGTATAGGCCAGTGGCCAGACTCCGATCAAATACCAAGATCTCGTTAAGCGTGTTATTTTTAAATAACCACGGACGCCGACCAGGGCCAGGCCCACCTCTCTCCTAGGTGGTCTCAACCTGCCCTGTCGCTCTGCCACAAAGTAACCGTCGGGGGCCTCCGGGAACTCAGGCCCACCTCTACCGGGATGGAGCCACCTGCCCCTTCAGCTCCCAACATCGGAGTCACCCGCGGGTACTTCTACGAGCCGACCCAACTTTAATCACAACAAGTATCATATATTATGTATAAGTATATACCCGTGACCACCTCCCAAGTTATCACGACCCGATAGTATAGCATGGCAGACAGACAAGAATGTAGGGCCACTGATGGTAAACTAGCATCCTATACTAAGCATTTATGATGAGGACATGGCTACCACAGTTACACCCATATCCCCTGTTGTTTTACCTCTTGGAACAGTTGCTAGAGCTCAGATACGCCAATTAAATTATCAGGTACTTTCGTTTCTTGGTAATGTTTCTAGTGTTCATGAGAATATGATGCTGCCTAACTTAGATACATTTGTGTTGCTTGCAATTGAAGGGCCTAGCACGGACAAGAAGGATGAACACTGGAGCATGGTCAAGCACGGAGATGAAGGTGCGTGCAAAGAGAACAAGAACGGAGGTTCAAGTGGAGATTTCCGGACTTTGAAGCCACCATGATGACATACAAGAAGATGGACGAAATATACAAGATGGCCTTTCATAAATTTCCTCCATAGCTTATTATTGGTGTTGCGCCACCTTATTTTGGGCCAGGCCCATGTAATCTATTTTTAGAGTCCATATTATAGGGGAAACGACTTAGGAGGTGTTTTAGTCCCACCTTGCCAAGGGTGGACAAAATCCCCTCTCTTTTCCCTATATATATAGCCCTTAAGGCTTCGTTTATACATGGGATTTGTTTAGTTAAAAGTTAGCCATTGCAACTTCGTGTACTTCGTTTGTGTCCAACGACCAGACCAAGACCGCTTACGGATCCCCACCATTATCAATACCTCATATATATTTGCAATATTCAGATTGCTTTATCATATTCTTGCTCGTTCTTCGATTGCTTGCAGGAATAGACCTTCGTGGTCAGGCTGACCGTGCTTCCGGCATCGTCAGTAACCTCAGGAGATTGGTTTAGCGATTGCTAAGGCGCAACGTCGTGCACGTTTGTAGTCGGATCATCAAAGTCGTCTCCACCAAATCGATAGTTATCATCTCATTGAAAGATCGGGACCCTCGCCTCTATCAAGTGGTATCAGTTTTCAGGTTGCTCGATGAGATTTTACCAGTTTTTCTTAGTCTAGTTTGCATCTGTCCTTCATACCTAGAGCCCAAGAAAAAGCCACAAAAAAAAGTTAGATTAGTTCATCCGTGTCAAGACTTTCTGAGCCTTTTCGCTATTGTCACATAGTTTTTGCATTGTTGAATTTTCGGTTGCATCGTGTGTCGAGCTGCTGGTTTCTAGTGTCTAGTCTTTTAGAGTTTCGAGTTCTGGTCACGTTTTGTTCACGCAGCATCCGCATACACCATCTTTGTTGTCATCTTCCGCTATCACCACTCACCGCCGTCGTTCATCATCATCATCTCATCAGTTCATCTTGCAGTCGTATTCATCTTCGAGAGAGAAAATTGAGTTGCTACGTTGGAACAGAAAGGGGAGAGCATAAAGGACTATTGATCGGTTGTTTATCTCGGAAGAAAGAGTTGGGCAAAAAGAAAAGGAGCAGATTTCATATAGAAGAAGTGGAGATCGGAGAAAAAAAAGTTGGCATGTCGGTTGTTTGGGCGTACAGATCCGTTTCTTTGGAGAAAGATTTTGGAAGTTAAAAAATCAATTGCCTTGGATCATCACGTTTGGAGAAAAAAAGGAAGTCTTACTAGTTGGCTGATTTCGGTTGGTGGTTTCCACGTTCTGGAAGTCTCCTTGGCGAAAATTAAGGAGAAAAAATAATAAAAGAAAATAGGAGCAGCCAACGTGGGAGATAAATAGGCAAGTTTCGATCGGCTAAAAAGAAGGGGGGGTCGGTTGCCTTTTGAGTGAGATCTCGTAGTACTGTATGTAACGTGATCTCGTAGTACTTTTGGGCAGAATTGAAGGAAAGAGATCACGTGAGTTTCCAAGAGAGAGAGAGAGAGAGAGAGAGAGAGAGAAATAGGAAAGTTGGATCAGAGAAAAATAAAAAGAAAAACGATTTTATGTTCTGGCCCGAGGACTTGCTTCACGCCTAAACTGGTCGGTTTGGAAAGGATCTTGAAGAAATAAAAGGCAAGTTTGGTGCGGCCTAAAAGAAAGAGATTTAAAAGGAAAGAGAAGTTGCAGATTAGCTCTCATGGAAATCCTGATAGAGGCAAAGGTGTCCCGATGTTTCGATGAGATGGTGGCTATCGTTTTCTGTGGGAGTCGACCTTGACGATCCGACTACGAACGTGCGAGACGTCGCGCCTTAGCAATCGCTAAACCAACTTCTGAGGGGTTATTGACCACGCCGGAGCACGATCAACCTGACCACGAGGGCCTGTTTCCTGCGAGCAAACGAAGAACAGGCAAGAAACTAAGATTGCAATCTGGATATTGCGAATATAAGATGAAAGCTTTATTGATCAAGGTGGGGTTCTGTGACGTCTTGGTCTGGTCGTTGGACACAAACGAAGTACGCGAAGTTGCAGCTATGGCGAACTTTTAATCTAAACAAAACCCAAAGTCTAAACGACGCCCTAAGGGCTGTATATATGGAGGAAGAGAGGGGAATTTCGTGGCCCTTGAGGGTGGGGTCCGAAACCAACCCTAACTCTTGTTTCCCCACACATACAGACTCTAAAAATAGCCTATACTTAAGTATTTCGAAATTACATGGGCCTGGCCCATTAATAAGGTGACGCAGCACCTAGAATAGCCTATGGACGAATATTATGAAGTGGCATCATGTATATTTCGTCCATGGCTTCATGCACTCCTTATGGCGGCTTCAAAGTCCTAAAATCATCACTTGTAACTCCGTTCTTGATCCCCTTGCGCATGCCATCAACTTCATGCGTGTTCTTGCTCCAATGTTCATCCTTCTCCAATCTAGGCCCTTCATTTGAAAGCAAAACAAATGTATCCAATTTAGGCAGCATCATAATCTCATGAACATTAGAATCATTACCAAGAAACGAAAGTACCTGGTAATTTAATTGGCGTGCGCGAGCTCTAGTAATTGGTCCAGTATATGTAACAGTAGGGGCTGTGGGTGTAACAATGGTATTGATGTCCTCATCATCCTCCCCTTCTTGAAATGAAGTCGTCCTCGACGGAAGCTCATCTTCCTCACCCAAATAAGGCTTCAAATCTGCAATATTAAAAGTGGGACTAACCCCAAAATCTGCAGGTAGCTCAAGTTTATATGCATTATCATTTATTTTCTCTAAAACCTTAAAAGGACCATCAGCACGTGGCATTAGCTTTGATTTGCGCAGATTAGGAAATCTATCTTTACGCAAATGTAACCAAACAAGATTTCCAGGTGCAAACACAACATGTTTTCTACCCTTATCTCCAGCAAGTTTATATTTAGCATTCATACGCTCAATGTTTTCCTTAGTTAACTCATGCATTTTTAAAATCAATTCAGAACGTTCTTTAGCATCAAAATTAACCTTCTCCGAAGATGGAAGAGGCAACAAATCAATAGGTGCACGAGGTAGGAAACCATATACAATTTCAAAAGGGCACATCTTAGTAGTAGAATGCAATGAACGATTATAAGCAAATTCAATATGAGGCAAGCATTCTTCCCACATTTTCTTGTTATTCTTCAAAACAGCCCTAAGCATAGTAGACAATGTTCTATTGACTACTTCAGTTTGTCCATCAGTTTGGGGGTGACAAGTAGTACTAAAAAGCAGCTTAGTCCCCAACTTAGCCCATAAACATCTCCAAAAGTGGCTAAGAAATTTAGTATCACGATCTGAAACAATAGTATTTGGCACACCATGTAAGCGAATAATTTCACGAAAGAACAAATCAGCAACATTAACAGCATCATCGCTTTTATGACATGGTATAAAGTGTGCCATTTTCGAGAACCTATCCACGACAACAAATATGCTATCCCTCCCCTTCTTTGTTCTAGGTAAACCTAAAACAAAGTCCATAGATATATCCTCCCAAGGAACACTAGGTACAGGCAAAGGCATATATAAACCATGAGGATTGAGTCATGACTTAGCTCTTTGACATGTAGTGCAGCGAGCAACAAAACGCTCAACATCCCGTCTCATCTTTGGCCAAAAGAAATGTGTAGCAAGTATATCCTCCGTATTCTTGACGCCAAAGTGTCCCATTAATCCTCCTCCATGCGCCTCCTGCAACAACAAAAGACGAACGGAGCTAGCTGGAATGCATAGCTTGTTAGCACGAAACACAAATCCATCGTTAAGAACGAACTTGTTCCAAGTTCTCCCTTCCTTACAATTCTGCAATACATCTTTAAATTCAGCATCATTAACATATTGATCCTTGATGGTCTCCAAACCAAATATTTTAAAGTCAAGTTGTGAAAGCATAGTATAACGACGAGACAAGGCATCAGCAATAACATTTTCTTTACCCTTCTTGTGTTTAATCACATAAGGGAAAGTCTCAATGAATTCAACCCATTTAGCATGTCGACGGTTCAGTTTTGCTTGACTTTTAATGTGTTTCAAAGATTCATGATCAGAATGTATAACAAATTCCTTGGGCCATAAATAATGTTGCCATGTTTCTAAGGTCCGAACAAGAGCATATAATTCTTTATCATAAGTAGAATAGTTCAGACTAGGCCCACTCAATTTTTCAGAAAAGTATGCAACAGGTTTTCCATCTTGTAATAACACACCTCCTAATCCAATTCCACTAGCATCACATTCAAGCTCAAAAGTCTTATTGAAATTAGGAAGTTGGAGTAAAGGAGCATGTGTCAACTTATCTTTCAATACCGTGAAGGCTTCTTCCTGTGCGGTACCCCAAACAAAAGGTACATCCTTCTTTGTAAGCTCGTTGAGAGGTGCAGCAATGGTGCTGAAATCTCTCACAAAACGCCTATAAAAACCAGCGAGGCCAAGGAAACTCCTCACTTGTGTGACCGTTTTGGGCTGCGGCCAACTCTCAATAGCTTCAATCTTGGCTTTATCAACTTCAATTCCCTGTGGAGTAACAACATAGCCAAGAAAAGATACTCGGTCGGTGCAAAAGGTGCACTTTCCAAGGTTACCAAACAAACGTGCATCACGTAGAGCAATAAAAACAGCACGTAAATGTTCCAAATGTTCCCCCAAAGATTTGCTATAAATCAATATGTCATCAAAGTAAACTACCACAAATCGTCCAATGAAAGCACGTAAAACTTCGTTCATTAACCTCATGAAAGTACTAGGTGCATTAGTTAACCCAAAAGGCATGACTAACCACTCATATAATCCAAACTTAGTTTTAAATGCTGTTTTCCATTCATCTCCCAATTTCATACGAATTTGATGGTAACCACTACGCAAATCAACTTTGGAGAATATTGTAGAGCCACTCAATTCATCAAGCATATCATCTAGCCTAGGAATAGGATGACGATAACGAATAGTAATATTATTAATGCCTCTACAATCAACGCACATACGCGACGTACCATCCTTTTTCGGCACTAAAATGATAGGAACAGCACAAGGACTAAGGGATTCGCGTATATAACCTTTGTCGAGCAGTTCTTGTACTTGACGCATAATCTCCTTCGTCTCCTCTGGATTGGTACGGTATGGTGCCCGGTTGGGTAATGATGCACCGGGAATTAAGTCAATTTGATGCTCAATCCCGCGAATAGGTGCTAATCCCGGTGGCACGTCTTGTGGAAAGACGTCGGCGAACTCCTGCAAAATGTTAGTGACAGCAGGAGGCAAAGAGGAAGGCACGTCCTCGAATGAAAATAATGCCTCTTTGCACACAAAAGCATAGCAAACAGATTTGCTAAAATCTAGATCATCAATATCAGATTTGGTGGCAAGTAAACATGCACTTTTCAATTTAATTTCAGAAGCAACACTAGATTGTTTATTATTAGTAGGCTGCATTTGTTGCTCAAATTCTTTTGCCACAATCTGATTTTCACTCTTAGTTTTCTCCTGTTTTGCTTTATTAGCTCTATTAATATCATCTTTCAAAATGGAATCAGGAGTCATAGGAAGCAAAGTAATATTTTTATCCTTATGAACAAGAGTATACTGATTGTTTCTACCATGGTGAATAGAATTTTTATCAAATTGCCATGGTCTACCAAGTAATAAGGAACATGCTTGCATCGGTACCACATCACAATCAACATAATCAGCATATGTAGAGATATTAAAATGCACACGAACAGTACGTGTTACCTTAACCTTGCCGCTGTTGTTGAACCATTGGATGTAGTAAGGATGTGGATGTGGTCTTGTGGTGAGAGATAGCTTCTCCACCATCTCGATGCTAGCCAAGTTGTTGCAACTCCCTCCATCTATGATCACGCGAACAGAACGTTCCTTCACAACTCCCTTTGTATGGAACAAATTATGCCTCTGATTTTGCTCAGCTTGTGTAACCTGCACACTCAAAACACGTTGAGCAACTAAACATTCATACCTGTCAGCATCTTCAGGAGCCATGTATTGCGTCTCATGATCAGAATCGTCTCCACCGTGTTCGTCATGTGTAATAAGAGCCAAAGTCTCCTCATCATAGTCACTAGCGGACTCATACCCACCATCCTCAGTAACAATCATCACACGCTTAGATGGGCATTCTCTCGCATAATGACCTCCACCCTTGCAACGTCGACAAATAATATCATGTGTTTGCCCTGTTGATGCCATGGATGAAGAAGAGCTCTTTGCAGGCCCAGAAGGTGTGCTCTTGGCAGATAGTGGTGATTGTGCCCGCTTTATTGTATCACGGTTGGAGGTGGCAGCCGACGGAGGCGCCGGTGAAGCAGAACGTGTGGAAGTAGATGATGCACGTGGTGTCCATGAAGAAGGTCGACCTGCAGAAAAGTTAGTCCGCGCCAATGCCTGTCGATCCTGCACTTCACGTTCAGCTTTACAAGCAAGATGGAATAAACGAGTGATATTAGTATGCTCCTTATACTCTAGAATCGTCTGAATCTCTCTATTTAATCCACCCATAAAACGTGCAAGCATAGCTTCATTCTCCTCAACAATACCACATCTAATCATGCCAGTTTGTAATTCCTGATAATATTCTTCTACAGAATTTTTTCCCTGTCTTAAGCGCTGCAATTTTTGAAGTAATTCACGTTGATAATATGGTGGAACCCAACGAGTACGCATAGCAGTTTTCAAAGCAGCCCAAGTAGCAGGAATGGGATATAATCTACAATGCTCAGACCACCAAACACATGCAAAACTAGTGAATGCACAAACAGCAGCAGGAACACGTCTCTCCTCGGGATATTGTAAACATGTAAATCGTTGTTCAGTTTCTAACTCCCAAGTAAGATATATATCAGGAACATATCTACCCTCAAATGGTGGAATATTCAATTTTAGTTTAGGGAGATGGTCATGATCTCGTACCTGAGGGTGAGCCCTACCATTGCCATTATTTGCATGTGGACGACCTGATGGTTGCTGTGCTGGTGGTGGCACGTAGTTCTGATTTTGATCAACCTCATCCTCGTAATCGCCAGCAAAATCATCCTCCTCCGCATCAGCAGCAGGAGCCACAGAAGTAGCAACAGCAGCACCAACAGTTTGGCCAGGTGCAAGAGGGAGACGGCTCGCTCGGCGGAGGGCTGTTTCACGATGTGTAGGTAGTCGTCGTTGTTGTTGTTGTAGAGGTGCGTTAGGTGCAGCCGGTGGTGGTGGTGGAAGACGCGTGAGCAATTCATTAAACCTGTCATCGAGCTTTGTTTCGAACGTCTTCTCCATGTCATCTATCTTCTCCATGGCCTCTTCAAATCTGTTTAGCACATCCTGCACCTGTCCATTCATCATTTGCTGAAATTTATCATGCAACTCCTAATTCGTCATGTTCTCCCAGTCAGTCTCGTCGGCTTGTGATCCTGCCATGGTTAGCAACAATAGAAAACACACAAGAATATGATCCTACAAAATACTAACAAGAGGTGGTGGTGGCGGGTGTCACAAATCCGTCAAGCAAATCTCAAATTCTTACCAGTTCTTACCCAGCAGCAGGCGGTGATCGGCAATCGTTGTAGTCAAAACTCTCAAAAGCTTGGATAGAGCGATTGCCAGGGAGAGTCAAACGCACGACGTAGAGGTATGTGGAGCTGGGAAGGCTTATAGTATGGTAGCAAAAAGGGTCAGCAATAATCAATTCAGAGATGCAAAGTTGAATAAACGCTCAACGACGGTACTGTGCTGGTCCTAGGCTAGACCGTGCTAGAGACGCGAGCCTAGAACACTAACAAAATCACGGCGCTGCACGTAAATAAGGGAAAAGCACACTCTGGATCTTTTTTTTTCGCTTTTTTTGCGCTCCTCTTTTTTTTTGCGCTCTTTTTTTTTTGCGAAAAATTACTATAATGGCGAGTGTCTCAAAACTCTTCCCTCGTCAAACTGATAGGATGGGCACGAAAAATTTTTTTTCACTTTTTTTTTCGGAAATCAGGGCAGCGACGACGAAAAAGTGCGACAAAAAATCACTATGATGGCACGTGGCTCAAAAGACTCAGAAAAGCCTAAAAATAGGATAGGGAAAAAATATTTTTGCCCGTGAAATTTTTTGCCTAAAAACTGCCCGGGGGTCTCCAGACTCTTTTTTTTTCCGAGACCTACGCAGGCAAGGAAACACGAATCGGAATTGAGATTGATCTCAAGAACAAACCTAATATGAGAAGAACTCGGATTGGTGGTGGATATATGGTTGTGGTATATGACAGCGGTGGTGGTATATGGTAGCGGTGGTGGTATATGGATAGAGATTGATGGTGGTATATGGATACGGATTGGTAGTGGTATATGGATAAGGATTCAGAGTGGTGGCGGATAAGCAAAAGTGATAGATGGGCGATGATGATGGTGCGGCGGCGGCGTGACAACTTATGACCAGAACTCGAAACTCTAAAAGACTAGACTCTAAGACCAGCAACTTGACACGACGATGCAACCGCAAATTCAACAAAGCAAAAACCCTAAAAAGATTATGCAAAGGCTCAGATTGGTTCGGATATGATGAACTAACCCTAATTTTTTTTGTGTGGCTTTTTCGTGGACTGTAGGTATGAAGAACAGACTCGATCTAATCTACGAAAAACTGTAAAATCTCACCGAGCAACCTGAAAACTGATACCACTTGATAGAGGCAAAGGTGTCCCGATGTTTCGATGAGATGGTGGCTATCGTTTTCTGTGGGAGTCGACCTTGACGATCCGACTACGAACGTGTGAGACGTCGCGCCTTAGCAATCGCTAAACCAACTTCCGAGGGGTTATTGACCACGCCGGAGCACGATCAACCTGACCACGAGGGCCTGTTTCCTGCGAGCAAACGAAGAACAGGCAAGAAACTAAGATTGCAATCTGGATATTGCGAATATAAGATGAAAGCTTTATTGATCAAGGTGGGGTTCTGTGACGTCTTGATAGAGGCTAAGGTGTCCCGATGTTTCGATGAGATGGTGGCTATCGTTTTCTGTGGGAGTCGACCTTGACGATCCGACTACGAACGTGCGAGACGTCGCGCCTTAGCAATCGCTAAACCAACTTCCGAGGGGTTATTGACCACGCCGGAGCACGATCAACCTGCCCACGAGGGCCTGTTTCCTGCGAGCAAACGAAGAACAAGCAAGAAACTGAGATTGCAATCGGGATATTGCGAATATAAGATGAAAGCTTTATTGATCAAGGTGGGGTTCTGTGACGTCTTGGTCTGGTCGTTGGACACAAACGAAGTACGCGAAGTTGCAGCTATGGCGAACTTTTAATCTAAACAAAACCCAAAGTCTAAACGACGCCCTAAGGGCTGTATATATGGAGGAAGAGAGGGGAATTTCGTGGCCCTTGAGGGTGGGGTCCGAAACCAACCCTAACTCTTGTTTCCCCACACATACGGACTCTAAAAATAGCCTATACTTAAGTATTTCGAAATTACATGGGCCTGGCCCATTAATAAGGTGACGCAGCACCTAGAATAGCCTATGGACGAATATTATGAAGTGGCATCTTGTATATTTCGTCCATGGCTTCATGCACTCCTTATGGCGGCTTCAAAGTCCTGAAATCATCACTTGTAACTCCGTTCTTGATCCCCTTGCGCATGCCATCAACTTCATGCGTGTTCTTGCTCCAATGTTCATCCTTCTCCAAGCTAGGCCCTTCATTTGAAAGCAAAACAAATGTATCCAATTTAGGCAGCATCATAATCTCATGAACATTAGAATCATTACCAAGAAACGAAAGTACCTGGTAATTTAATTGGCGTGCGCGAGCTCTAGTAATTGGTCCAGTATATGTAACAGTAGGGGCTGTGGGTGTAACAATGGTATTGATGTCCTCATCATCCTCCCCATCTTGAAATGAAGTCGTCCTCGACGGAAGCTCATCTTCCTCACCCAAATAAGGCTTCAAATCTGCAATATTAAAAGTGGGACTAACCCCAAAATCTGCAGGTAGCTCAAGTTTATATGCACTATCATTTATTTTCTCTAAAACCTTAAAAGGACCATCAGCACGTGGCATTAGCTTTGATTTGCGCAGATTAGGAAATCTATCTTTACGCAAATGTAACCAAACAAGATCTCCAGGTGCAAACACAACATGTTTTCTACCCTTATCTCCAGCAAGTTTATATTTAGCATTCATACGCTCAATGTTTTCCTTAGTTAACTCATGCATTTTTAAAATCAATTCAGAACGTTCTTTAGCATCAAAATTAACCTTCTCCGAAGATGGAAGAGGCAACAAATCAATAGGTGCACGAGGTAGGAAACCATACACAATTTCAAAAGGGCACATCTTAGTAGTAGAATGCAATGAACGATTATAAGCAAATTCAATATGAGGCAAGCATTCTTCCCACATTTTCTTGTTATTCTTCAAAACAGCCCTAAGCATAGTAGACAATGTTCTATTGACTACTTCAGTTTGTCCATCAGTTTGGGGGTGACAAGTAGTACTAAAAAGCAGCTTAGTCCCCAACTTAGCCCATAAACATCTCCAAAAGTGGCTAAGAAATTTAGTATCACGATCTGAAACAATAGTATTTGGCACACCATGTAAGCGAATAATTTCACGAAAGAACAAATCAGCAACATTAACAGCATCATCGCTTTTATGACATGGTATAAAGTGTGCCATTTTCGAGAACCTATCCACGACAACAAATATGCTATCCCTCCCCTTCTTTGTTCTAGGTAAACCTAAAACAAAGTCCATAGATATATCCTCCCAAGGAACACTAGGTACAGGCAAAGGCATATATAAACCATGAGGATTGAGTCGTGACTTAGCTCTTTGACATGTAGTGCAGCGAGCAACAAAACGCTCAACATCCCGTCTCATCTTTGGCCAAAAGAAATGTGTAGCAAGTATATCCTCCGTCTTCTTGACGCCAAAGTGTCCCATTAATCCTCCTCCATGCGCCTCCTGCAACAACAAAAGACGAACGGAGCTAGCTGGAATGCATAGCTTGTTAGGACGAAACACAAATCCATCGTTAAGAACGAACTTGTTCCAAGTTCTCCCTTCCTTACAATTCTGCAATACATCTTTAAATTCAGCATCATTAACATATTGATCCTTGATGGTCTCCAAACCAAATATTTTAAAGTCAAGTTGTGAAAGCATAGTATAACGACGAGACAAGGCATCAGCAATAACATTTTCTTTACCCTTCTTGTGTTTAATCACATAAGGGAAAGTCTCAATGAATTCAACCCATTTAGCATGTCGACGGTTCAGTTTTGCTTGACTTTTAATGTGTTTCAAAGATTCATGATCAGAATGTATAACAAATTCCTTGGGCCATAAATAATGTTGCCATGTTTCTAAGGTCCGAACAAGAGCATATAATTCTTTATCATAAGTAGAATAGTTCAGACTAGGCCCACTCAATTTTTCAGAAAAGTATGCAACAGGTTTTCCATCTTGTAATAACACACCTCCTAATCCAATTCCACTAGCATCACATTCAAGCTCAAAAGTCTTATTGAAATTAGGAAGTTGGAGTAAAGGAGCATGTGTCAACTTATCTTTCAATACCGTGAAGGCTTCTTCCTGTGCGGTACCCCAAACAAAAGGTACATCCTTCTTTGTAAGCTCATTGAGAGGTGCAGCAATGGTGCTGAAATCTCTCACAAAACGCCTATAAAAACCAGCGAGGCCAAGGAAACTCCTCACTTGTGTGACCGTTTTGGGCTGCGGCCAACTCTCAATAGCTTCAATCTTGGCTTTATCAACTTCAATTCCCTGTGGAGTAACAACATAGCCAAGAAAAGATACTCGGTCGGTGCAAAAGGTGCACTTTCCAAGGTTACCAAACAAACGTGCATCACGTAGAGCAATAAAAACAGCACGTAAATGTTCCAAATGTTCCCCCAAAGATTTGCTATAAATCAATATGTCATCAAAGTAAACTACCACAAATCGTCCAATGAAAGCACGTAAAACTTCGTTCATTAACCTCATGAAAGTACTAGGTGCATTAGTTAACCCAAAAGGCATGACTAACCACTCATATAATCCAAACTTAGTTTTAAATGCTATTTTCCATTCATCTCCCAATTTCATACGAATTTGATGGTAACCACTACGCAAATCAACTTTGGAGAATATTGTAGAGCCACTCAATTCATCAAGCATATCATCTAGCCTAGGAATAGGATGACGATAACGAATAGTAATATTATTAATGCCTCTACAATCAACGCACATACGCGACGTACCATCCTTTTTCGGCACTAAAATGATAGGAACAGCACAAGGACTAAGGGATTCGCGTATATAACCTTTGTCGAGCAGTTCTTGTACTTGACGCATAATCTCCTTCGTCTCCTCTGGATTGGTACGGTATGGTGCCCGGTTGGGTAATGATGCACCGGGAATTAAGTCAATTTGATGCTCAATCCCGCGAATAGGTGGTAATCCCGGTGGCACGTCTTGTGGAAAGACGTCGGCGAACTCCTGCAAAATGTTAGTGACAGCAGGAGGCAAAGAGGAAGGCACGTCCTCGAATGAAAATAATGCCTCTTTGCACACAAAAGCATAGCAAACAGATTTGCTAAAATCTAGATCATCAATATCAGATTTGGTGGCAAGTAAACATGCACTTTTCAATTTAATTTCAGAAGCAACACTAGATTGTTTATTATTAGTAGGCTGCATTTGTTGCTCAAATTCTTTTGCCACAATCTGATTTTCACTCTTAGTTTTCTCCTGTTTTGCTTTATTAGCTCTATTAATATCATCTTTCAAAATGGAATCAGGAGTCATAGGAAGCAAAGTAATATTTTTATCCTTATGAACAAGAGTATACTGATTGTTTCTACCATGGTGAATAGAATTTTTATCAAATTGCCATGGTCTACCAAGTAATAAGGAACATGCTTGCATCGGTACCACATCACAATCAACATAATCAGCATATGTAGAGATACTAAAATGCACACGAACAGTACGTGTTACCTTAACCTTGCCGCTGTTGTTGAACCATTGGATGTAGTAAGGATGTGGATGTGGTCTTGTGGTGAGAGATAGCTTCTCCACCATCTCGATGCTAGCCAAGTTGTTGCAACTCCCTCCATCTATGATCACGCGAACAGAACGTTCCTTCACAACTCCCTTTGTATGGAACAAATTATGCCTCTGATTTTGCTCAGCTTGTGTAACCTGCACACTCAAAACACGTTGAGCAACTAAACATTCATACCTGTCAGCATCTTCAGGAGCCATGTATTGCGTCTCATGATCAGAATCGTCTCCACCGTGTTCGTCACGTGTAATAAGAGCCAAAGTCTCCTCATCATAGTCACTAGCGGACTCATACCCACCATCCTCAGTAACAATCATCACACGCTTAGATGGGAATTCTCTCGCATAATGACCTCCACCCTTGCAACGTCGACAAATAATATCATGTGTTTGCCCTGTTGATGCCATGGATGAAGAAGAGCTCTTTGCAGGCCCAGAAGGTGTGCTCTTGGCAGATAGTGGTGATTGTGCCCGCTTTATTGTATCACGGTTGGAGGTGGCAGCCGACGGAGGCGCCGGTGAAGCAGAACGTGTGGAAGTAGATGATGCACGTGGTGTCCATGAAGAAGATCGACCTGCAGAAAAGTTAGTCCGCGCCAATGCCTGTCGATCCTGCACTTCACGTTCAGCTTTACAAGCAAGATGGAATAAACGAGTGATATTAGTATGCTCCTTATACTCTAGAATCGTCTGAATCTCTCTATTTAATCCACCCATAAAACGTGCAAGCTTAGCTTCATTCTCCTCAACAATACCACATCTAATCATGCCAGTTTGTAATTCCTGATAATATTCTTCTACAGAATTTTTTCCCTGTCTTAAGCGCTGCAATTTTTGAAGTAATTCACGTTGATAATATGGTGGAACCCAACGAGTACGCATAGCAGTTTTCAAAGCAGCCCAAGTAGCAGGAATGGGATATAATCTACAATGCTCAGACCACCAAACACATGCAAAACTAGTGAATGCACAAACAGCAGCAGGAACACGTCTCTCCTCGGGATATTGTAAACATGTAAATCGTTGTTCATTTTCTAACTCCCAAGTAAGATATATATCAGGGAACATATCTACCCTCAAATGGTGGAATATTCAATTTTAGTTTAGGGAGATGGTCGTGATCTCGTACCTGAGGGTGAGCCCTACCATTGCCATTATTTGCATGTGGACGACCTGATGGTTGCTGTGCTGGTGGTGGCACGTAGTTCTGATTTTGATCAACCTCATCCTCGTAATCGCCAGCAAAATCATCCTCCTCCGCATCAGCAGCAGGAGCCACAGAAGTAGCAACAGCAGTACCAACAGTTTGGCCAGGTGCAAGAGGGAGACGGCTCGCTCGGCGGAGGGCTGTTTCATGATGTGTAGGTAGTCGTCGTTGTTGTTGTTGTAGAGGTGCGTTAGGTGCAGCCGGTGGTGGTGGTGGAAGACGCGCGAGCAATTCATTAAACCTGTTATCGAGCTTTGTTTCGAACGTCTTCTCCATGTCATCTATCTTCTCCATGGCCTCTTCAAATCTGTTTAGCACATCCTGCACCTGTCCATTCATCATTTGCTGAAATTTATCATGCAACTCCTGATTCGTCATGTTCTCCCAGTCAGTCTCGTCGGCTTGTGATCCTGCCATGGTTAGCAACAATAGAAAAACACACAAGAATATGATCCTACAGAATACTAACAAGAGGTGGTGGTGGCGGGTGTCACAAATCCGTCAAGCAAATCTCAAATTCTTACCAGTTCTTACCCAGCAGCAGGCGGTGATCGGCAACCGTTGTAGTCAAAACTCTCAAAAGCTTGGATAGAGCGATTGCCAGGGAGAGTCAAACGCACGACGTAGAGGTATGTGGAGCTGGGAAGGCTTATAGTATGGTAGCAAAAAGGGTCAGCAATAATCAATTCAGAGATGCAAAGTTGAATAAACGCTCAACGACGGTACTGTGCTGGTCCTAGGCTAGACCGTGCTAGAGACGCGAGCCTAGAACACTAACAAAATCACGGCGCTGCACGTAAATAAGGGAAAAGCACACTCTGGAACTTCTTTTTTTTCGCTTTTTTTTTGCGCTCCACTTTTTTTTGGCGCTCCTCTTTTTTTTTTCTGGAACTTTTTTTTTCGCTTTTTTTTGCGAAAAATTACTATAATGGCGAGTGTCTCAAAACTCTTCCCTCGTCAAACTGATAGGATGGGCACGAAAAAAAAATTCACTTTTTTTTTCGAAAATCAGGGCAGCGACGACGAAAAAGTGCGACAAAAAATCACTATGATGGCACGTGGCTCAAAAGACTCAGAAAAGCCTAAAAATAGGTTAGGGAAAAAAAATTTTGCCCGTGAAAATTTTGGCCTAAAAACTGCCCGGGGGTCTCCAGACTCTTTTTTTTCCGAGACCTACGCAGGCAAGGAAACACGACTCGGAATTTAGATTGATCTCAAGAACAAACCTAATATGAGAAGAACTCGGATTGGTGGTGGATATATAGTTGTGGTATATGGCAGCGGTGGTGGTATATGGTAGTGGTGGTGGTATATGGATACGGATTGGTGGTGGTATATGGATATGGATTCAGAGCGATGGCGGATAAGAAAAAGTGGTAGATGGGCGATGATGATGGTGCGGCGGCGGCGTGACAACTTATGACCAGAACTCGAAACTCTAAAAGACTAGACTCTAAGACCAGCAACTTGACACGACGATGCAACCGCAAATTCAACAAAGCAAAAACCCTAAAAAGATTATGCAAAGGCTCAGATTGGTTCGGATATGATGAACTAACCCTAATTTTTTTGTGGCTTTTTCGTGGACTGTAGGTATGAAGAACAGACTCGATCTAATCTACGAAAAACTGTAAAATCTCACCGAGCAACCTGGAAATCTGATACCACTTGATAGAGGCAAAGGTGTCCCGATGTTTCGATGAGATGGTGGCTATCGTTTTCTGTGGGAGTCGACCTTGACGATCTGACTACGAACGTGCGAGACGTCGCGCCTTAGCAATCGCTAAACCAACTTCCGAGGGGTTATTGACCACGCCGGAGCACGATCAACCTGACCACGAAGGCTTGTTTCCTGCGAGCAAACGAAGAACAAGCAAGAAACTGAGATTGCAATCGGGATATTGCGAATATAAGATGAAAGCTTTATTGATCAAGGTGGGGTTCTGTGACGTCTTGGTCTGGTCGTTGGACACAAACGAAGTACGCGAAGTTGCAGCTATGGCGAACTTTTAATCTAAACAAAACCCAAAGTCTAAACGACGCCCTAAGGGCTGTATATATGGAGGAAGAGAGGGGAATTTCGTGGCCCTTGAGGGTGGGGTCCGAAACCAACCCTAACTCTTATTTCCCCACACATACGGACTCTAAAAATAGCCTATACTTAAGTATTTCGAAATTACATGGGCCTGGCCCATTAATAAGGTGACACAGCACCTAGAATAGCCTATGGACGAATATTATGAAGTGGCATCTTGTATATTTCGTCCATGGCTTCATGCACTCCTTATGGCGGCTTCAAAGTCCTGAAATCATCACTTGTAACTCCGTTCTTGATCCCCTTGCGCATGCCATCAACTTCATGCGTGTTCTTGCTCCAATGTTCATCCTTCTCCAAGCTAGGCCCTTCATTTGAAAGCAAAACAAATGTATCCAATTTAGGCAGCATCATAATCTCATGAACATTAGAATCATTACCAAGAAACGAAAGTACCTGGTAATTTAATTGGCGTGCGCGAGCTCTAGTAATTGGTCCAGTATATGTAACAGTAGGGGCTGTGGGTGTAACAATGGTATTGATGTCCTCATCACCTTCCAAACTCCAACACAGTCTTCGGACGTACCGATGTGTCCGGACCTGTAACTCACACCACACACAACCATGGAGAGAATATAATTTTTCATGAATCCAGTCCGCTGACAACTTTTTACAACATGACATCACGTCTGCCAGGTCACTATATCAAACCGTTTTGTCTGCCATCCCGTGTTTCGAGATGCGATTTCCATTGGCACATCTTGTCAAAGCAGAGATCGTGTCCCCTTATTACGGGATTCTCATCAATATAGGCGTGGGTAACCCAACCGTGCCGTTTACACAGCCCTTGGGAATAGGTGAGTGCTAAGGCGAGTAGGGAGGCGTTCGACATTCGCAGTCTTTATAAGGGAATAAGGATTCGTTCTCAGTCACCCATGCCTCCTTCTTCCTCTGTCCATCCATTCTTGAGCTCCAGCACCCAAGCTCTAGCTTCCCATGCTGGAGAAAGCACTCCAACCATGTCTGGATCCAGAGCTGGTGGCAAGTGGATGCCTCCACTGTTAAGAGGAAAGACATCAAGGAGCTCCGAGAGGCCGGATACTTGGCCAAGGAGATCGTTCACCGTCTCCTGGCCGAGGGACAGACCATCCCTACCCCAGAGCCCCATGAGAGGGTTGTGTTTCTCGCACATTTCGTCCACGGGCTGGGATTCCCTCTCCACCCATTGGTCCGCGGACTGATGTTTTACTACGGGCTGGACTTCCATGATCTAGCCCCCAACTTTATCCTCAATATCTCGGCATTTATTGTTGTGTGTGAGGCCTTTCTCCGCATCCCGCCTCACTTCGGCCTATGCCTAAAGACTTTCAATGTAAGGCTGAAGGTGGTGAGAGGCCAACAAGCAGAGTGCAGAGGCGCCATGGTGGGCAATATACCCAACGTTACATGGCCCGAAGGCTCCTTTGTGGAGATGGTGAAGGGGTGGCAGTTGGGGTGGTTCTACATCACCGAGCCGCTCGACACCAATTGGGCGGCGGCCCCCGAATTTCAATCCGGAGCTCCGCTATGGCTTACCTCCTGGAAAGAGAAGGGCCTTGCCTGGGGCTCTTCGAGCGAGCTGACTGGGCTCTAGACGTGCGTTTAGAACATGATAACCTAGAGGATCAAACTCGTCAACGTGATCCAGGTTATGCTCATTCGCCGGATCCTTCCGTGGCAACACCGGACTTGCTATTTGTGTGAGTTCGATCCGGCCAAGCACCAGACGCTACTAGAGCGCTTCGGCACAATGCATGAACTTACCTGGAAAGTGCTCTTCAAGGCCGGCGAGACACCACCGCCCATGACCGAATATCATGGGCTCAGCTTAAAATGCCATGCCAATTCGGTAAGTTCTTTCATGTATGCAAGATATAGCCTTTACTGGCATATTTTGAGAAGGAGCCTAAGCCTTCCTATCAATTTGTAGGCCTAGATCGACATAGTGGGACGGATTAATTGTCCAGCTCCACTACCCGAAGATGAGGAAACCCCAGTCCTAACGAAGATTCTATTTCCGGCGCCTTATGATGTGCCGGAGAAGAAGGCCAAGAAGACGGCGAAAGGAAGTAGGAGTGGCCTTCGCCGAAAGGGTACTTCGGACATGTCGTCCGAAGACGAGACTGACTCTTCGGCCGCCGAAGACGATGGCAAGGAGGAGGAAGAAGGCAGCTTCCCCCCCCCCAGAGGGGGAAGAAAAGAGAGGCCTCCATGAATCTGGAGGCGAAGGCGCCCAAGAGGGGGAAGGGCTCCCTTGCGGATAACTCCGCATGGGATGTCGAAAGCAGTTCGGAGTGAATGCCCCGGACCAAGCCTCGGGCTGCCTCGTAAGTACCAAAACCCTATGCACCTCCCAATACCTGGCCTTTCCAGTTTACAATATTAATATGTTTAAACTATGCCATTACAGTCCGTCCCGCGACGGCTCCCCGCGAACCTCGATAGAGGGTTTGCTAGACTCAAAGGAGATGGCTAGCATGTCTCCGCCGCCTGCTCACTCTGCCTTACCCAAGGGTAATGACGATGTGGCATCCCAAAGGACCTTCCCAGACCAGGGGGAGATTCCAGAAATCGTTAAGGTGGCGCCCCAGGATGACTCCTCGGCTGCCAGACAAATGGGGGAAAAAGCCCCCATGGGGAATGGCAATGGGGGCCAAGTTCCCTTCGGCCCTCAGCCGGATACCATTCCGGAGACCTACACGGCTCCAGAGTCCAACGAACGGCCTTCCCCGAAAGGAGGAGGTGTGCCTGTTCCACTGGTGACCTCTGTCCATCCAGAGGCACCGGATAGTCTGCTGGAAGCACTGCGAGGCGCCTCCATTGTGGACGAGCACCATGTCCTGATGGGTATGATGATCGAAAAGGTTCAGTCCACCAAAAGCGGACTGACTGAGCCTGCGCTAGCCTTTTAACAGGCTTTGAGGTAACAATTGTAGAAAAAATATCACAATGTGGATAGTAGCCCCTGATGCTCTGTTCGGTGTCTGGAAAGGAAAAGCCGAACAGGGGTCTAACATAAGGTGTCTATTTGAATAAGCAGGTGTCGCTGCTGGCTGCTGCTGCTCATACCGCGGAGGTCTCCGGACTGAAGCAGAACCTAGAGCGGGCCGAGAAAGTGCTTGGCCTCGTGAAGAAGCAGCTAGAGGACAACAAAGGTATGTAGTAACCTACGTTTATATTTAGGAAGGATGAATGGCTCGTGCTGACTAAAGTGCCATGAACTTTATTAGGGGCCACGACCGAGGTGGCGGCCCTCAACAAGGTGTTAGGGAAGACTGAGGAATGCGCGGCGCGCGAGAAGCATGAGGCCTGGGTCAGCGAGGTTCAGCAAGAGCTCTAGGACGCCGTCAAGAAGTACAAGGCCTTGGCGCAAGTGTCTGAACATGCGAAGGCCCGCCAAAGCGTACAAGAGGCTCGAGCTGAAGACCAGAGCGCCCTTCAGGAAATCCAGGAGGCCTGGAAGATCGTAGCAGGTAAGGCTTTCATTATGCAAAGCAAGTCTGTGAAGGAAGCGTTCCTTTTACTTACCCGAATTTGGAGCTCTCCGGGGGCGTTCACGGATTTGCCACGCAGCGTATCAGACGCTGCCGAGTTCTATCGAGCCGAGGAAGGGAGTTCTACGGAGAAGCTGTTCTGGTCTCAATATCTTGGACCCGAACATCTGGTTTCCTTCAGCGACCAGCTGAAACAGTTGGTCAAGCTGCACAAGGCGGCCGAGCTAGCCATGAAGGAGATGATAGTCCGACTATGGCTTGCCGCGTCGATACCTAGC
Organism: Triticum urartu; assembly: GCF_056163025.1. Lineage (NCBI taxonomy): Eukaryota > Viridiplantae > Streptophyta > Magnoliopsida > Poales > Poaceae > Triticum > Triticum urartu. The sequence goes on from NC_141876.1 coordinate 276,582,496, forward strand.
AGCTATTTCGGACATGTGAAGCGGCTTGTTAATGCCTGCCCCCGGCTTGAGGTTATAAAGTGGTCAGTCTGTATCGAAGGGGCCGCCTGAGGGCAAGGAGCACCGCCGACCCGAGTTGTATTTTGATGGTGTCCTGGAGGGATCCCGCATTGTTGTAGATCACTGTGCGAAAGACACTATCTTTGAATGAATGTATTCGAGCTCCCTCTGCCTTGTATGATGATACAAAGTGTTTATGCAATATAATGCTTGTTATATTTTTAATTTTTTACTTCTTGTGCAGCCGTGTTGTATGAAATCTGAGGGTTAACCAGTCGCCGGCTTCTGCCCCCACGTAGGTAGTACGGGGGTGTTCGGGATGGAATCTAAACAATCTTGATCCAATTAGATGGTCCTTGAAGGAGTTGTTTAGCGCAACGAACCAGGCAACTAGACTATGCGACTGTAACACCCTGACATAGCCATAGGAGTGCGACAATAAAAATATGGGCGCAGCCCCTAGTACCCGAACTAGAGTTCTATACGCGTCTGATCGGGAAGTACCAATCCTTCGCGTAATGCGGAAGAAATCTCCAACGATTTGCAACCTCCGAACAGCTGACCGGCTCTCGCCGCATCGTGATAGTCAGTTTTCGGCTTTCTCTACTGAGGTGCTCCTTTGGATAAACCAAGGAAAAATCGCAGTAGTTCTCCCTTTACTACCTTAGCCGATATAGTGGAACGTAAGTTAGCAAGCACAGGAGCCGGGCAACCCAACTATTGTCCAAAGACATGATTCGGAGCCAATGCATATAATGCTAAATTTGGGGTACCGAACTATACTTATAAAATTGTTCGGACTTTTGTTGCCGTCGTGTGGGGTGCTATGAAGCCCCTGGAAAACATCAAGCATGCCAAAGTGTAAGGGTGCTACCTGATAGGGTTATCCACAGGGGAGCTGAAAAAGAGAAAGAAAATAGAAAAGGTACGAAGGTAAAAAGCTGGAGTCCTACAGCTCCAGCCGCAAACTGTTCTCATTGTAATTTAATTAGTACGTCAAGGCGCATTGATACAGGTAGTGCGATAAGCAACATGCTATTTGACATGCCGAAACCAAGGGAGAGCTGCATGTGGGTCCGGAAAAATAGGTAGAGTTATCGTTAACAGAATCACCTAAAAAGTCCCCCATATGTCTGCGTTTCTCGCCATCTTGGTGTGTTTATCCTTCAAGAGGACCGATGACCAGACCACCAGATGGTGCCTGTGGGATTGAGACCTGAAAAGGAAACAAGTAAAAGTGAAATTATGTGTGTATCCGATGTTGGTTGAGCCACACTATGGACCACAAGCTAGCTATGCCCATGGTATTTTGAGTGCGTAGTTATGTACATGCGACACGAATGCCACCACTTGATCGGGACTGAGACAGAGGCCAGATTGCTAGTCGAGCTCCTGACGAGTCGAGCTCTCCTACTGCAGAGTAGTTCAGACCCTCTTAACGGTGTCCGTGGGCTCGGCAGCCGAATTAAGGTTCTGCTTGAGAAGGCCGCTCTGTGCTTCTGCTGCTAAGGCAGATGTGTGCTCTTCTGTACAGAGGGAGCGTTCCGTTTTTCCGTTGACTGTTATGACGCCGCGTGGACCGGGCATCTTGAGCTTGAGATAAGCATAGTGTGGTACTGCGTTGAATCGAGCAAATGCAGTTCGTCCGAGTAGTGCGTGATAGCCACTGCGGAAGGGGATGATGTCGAAGATTAACTCCTCGCTTCGGAAGTTGTCCGGAGATCCGAAGACAAACTCTAGTGTGATTGAGCCCGTACAGCGGGCCTCTACACCTGGTATGACTCCTTTGAAGGTAGTCCTTGTGGGCTTGATCCGAGATGGGTTAATGCCCATTTTTGCGTTGTATCCTAATAGAGCAGATTGAGGCTGCTACCACCGTCCATAAGGACGCGAGTGAGGTGGAACCCATCAATTATTGGGTCTAGGACCAGTGCGGCTGAGCCACCATGACGGATACTGGTCGGATGATCCCGGCGATCAAAAGTGATCGGGCATGACGACCATGGATTGAATTTTGGGGCGACTGGCTCTATCGCGTAGACGTCCCTGAGCGCATGCTTGCGCTCCCTCTTGGGGATGTGGCTAGCGTATATCATGTTCACCGTTTTGACCTGGGGGAAACATCTTCTGTCCCCCTGTGTTCAGTTGCTGGGGTTCTTCATCATCGTCCTCGCTTTGCAATTCCTTTTCCCTATTCTCGGCGTTTAATTTGCCGGCCTGTTTAAAAACCCAGCAATCTCTATTTGTATGATTGGGTGGCTTGTTTGGGGTGCCATGAATCTGGCATGGACGATCAAGTATGCGGTCCAAGCTGGATGGGCCTGAATTGTTCTTTTGGAATGGCTTCTTCCGCTGACCGGACTTAGAGCCCTTGAATCCGGCATTGATTGTCGTGTCCTCGGTGTTATCACTGTTGTTTCGACGCTTGTATCTATTGCGTCGAGACTTGTCTTTGCTAGTTTTAGCTTCAGGGGTGCCGGTGTCGCTTGCATTGTTTTTTCCACGGGCCAACCGACTGTCCTCGCCCGCACAAAAGCGGGTCATGAGTGCCGTGAGGGCTGCCATGGATTTTGGCTTTTCTTGGACGAGGTGGTGAGCGAGCCATTCGTCGCGGATGCTGTGTTTGAAGGCTACTAGGGCTTCGGCATCCGGACAATCGACAATTTGGTTCTTTTTTGTCAAGAACCTAGTCTGGAATTTCTTGGCGGACTCTCCGAGCTGTTGAACTATGTGGCTTAAGTCATCAGCGTCCGGAGGTCGAACATATGTACCTTGGAAGTTATCGAGGAAGGCCTCTTCCAAGTCCTCCGAGCTGCCAATAGAATTTGCAGGCAGACTGTTGAGCCAGTGCCGAGCTGGCCCCTAGAGTTTTAAAGGGAGGTATTTGATGGCGTGGAGGTCATCGCCATGGGCCATATGAGTGTGGAGAATGAAGTCTTCGATCCACACCGCGGGGTCAGTGGTTCCATCGTATGATTCTATATTCAAGGGTTTCAACCCTTCTGGGAATTCATGATCCAGGACCTCATCAGTGAAGCAATTACGGTGTGCGGCGCCTCTATATCAGGCTGTATCGTAGCGTAGCTCTGATGGAGTCCGTCTGCGGTTTTCAGCCCACACATGACTAAGTTTGTCACGTCCGAATAGGTGGCCATCGTCGCGTGCCGAGGCACGTCCTCGCGATCCGTAGATTGATCTAGTATGTCCTGCTTAATTGTTCAGGTTTTGCCGGAGGTCATATGTATGACCGTGGGCTAATTTACCTCTACCTATGCGATGAGGCGGGGCTGGCTAGTGTTCGGCGTGAGTTGCCGTTTTGTCACGTGGTCGGTCAGCCGCATTGTACGATGGAGCTATGTATTTCGGGGCCTCCTCGTCAAACTGAGGTAGCAATTTGCGCTTTGGGTAGCTTTTAGTTGGGAGCTTGAGGCCATATTCTTCGGCTTCTAGGACATTGGACCATTTATCATTGAGCAGATCTTGGTCAGCTTGAAGCTGCTGCTGCTTCTTTTCAGGCTCCTTGCAGTGGCGATTAGTTGGCGCTTGAAGCACTCCTGATCAAGAGGTTCCTTAGGCACAATGAAATCGTCAGTGCCGAGGCTCACCTCATCCTTGGAGGGCGGAAGATAACTTCCGTCCTCTGAGTCTTCAGGTGTGGCCTGCTTACCAGGGCTAGCTCGCCCATCTTCCCGTTCATCTTGTTCATTAGCTGTGTCAATGGGGTCTTCGTTGTCTTCGGCACCTTGTGGAGTGTTATCTTCTCCTGTGTCGGTGTTGCTGTCTTTGCTGCGGCGTGACTTAGAGCGGCGCCGCTGACGCCGGCGCTTGGATTGTATTTCAGAAGGTTTATCCTCAGCTGGATCTTCCTTATCATCGCCTCTATTCTCCTTTGGTGCATCCACCATGTATACATCATATGAGGAAATGGCCGTCCAGCGTCCGGTGAACGACGGGTTCTGGGCCTCTTCTTCTCCGGCATCGTCGTCCATACCGTCGATGTCCTCGGAGTAGTAATCAAGCGTGTCGGTCAAATCCTCGACCATGGCTATGAAGTGGGTGGCGGGTGGGAAGCAAAATTCTCCCCCATCAGCCCCTAGTTCAAACCGGATAGTTTGGCTATGAGTCCTCCGCCAAGGATAGGTTCTTTAACGAGTTTAGCACATCGCCCAAAGGCGAGTGCTATAAGATGTCTGCGGGGCTGAACTCAAAGATCGATAAGCGATCAAGTTCGGCGTCCGCGGGCTCACGTGGTTCGGAACTTACGGCCGGAGATGAGTCCGGAGTTCCAGTGACAAAGACATTGTGAGAGTTTGAGTCTATGTGCGGCTCCAATGCCGTGGAATCTGTGGCCTCCATGGTGTGGTTGACCCTCCCGTCCTTGGATGGCATAGTCTGCTCCTGCTCTACGGCCAGAGCTGTTACAAGAGCGATATCCTGGATGTGGTCTGGTGACAGATTTAGGTCATGATCATCGGGGTGACCGGGAGCGGTCGCTGCGGTCTCGAATCCGGCGAAGATTAAATCTCTACGGATGTCCGCCACGTAGTTCAAACTCCCAAATCTGACTTGATGGCCAGGGGCATAGCTATTGACCTGCTCCAGGTGGCCAAACGAGTTGGCCCGCAGTGCGAAGCCGCCAAACGCGAAGATATGTTCGGGGAGGAAAGTTTCTCCTTGGAAAGCGTCACTATGGACGATTGAAGGGGCCATCGAACCTTTCGTTGACGGCACAGTGGAACTCTCAATGAAAGCACCAATGTCGGTGTCAAAACCGGCGGATCTTGCGTAGCGTGTCCCGAACTATGCGTCTAAGGTCGATGGTAACAAGAGACAGGAGACACGATGTTTACCCAGGTTCGGGCCCTCTCTATGGAGGTAATACCCTATGTCCTGCTTGATTGATATTGATGAGTATGAGTATTTCAAGAGTTGATCTACCTTGAGATCGTAATGGCTAAACCCTAGAGGTCTAGCTTCTATGGCTATGATAATGAATCTCTCCCCTCCGGACTAAGTCCTTCGGTTTATATAAGCACCGGGAGGATCTACGGTTACACAAGGTCAGTTACAAAGAAATGAATCTACATATCCGGTCACCAAGCTTGCCTTCTACGCCAAGGAGAGTCCCATCCGGACACGGGTGCAGTCTCCGTTCTTCGTATCTTCACAGCCCATCAGTCCGGCCCATGGCTAACAAGCCGGACGCCCGAGGACTCCTTAGTCCAGGACTCCCTCAGGCACCTCTTCCCATTGCGATAAATAGATCAAGTTGGCCAAACCAAATCCAAATATCGGAGAAGAAATACGAGGCTATAATAGATCATGCATATAAGAGATCAAAGAACCTCAAATAACTTTCATGGATATAAAAAGATATGACTGATCACCAAGTCAAAGTTCATTAGATCCCAACAAACACACCGCAAAAGAGTTACATCATATGGATCTCCAAGAGACCATTGTATTGAGAATCAATAGAGAGAGATGAAGCCATCTAGCTACTAACTACGGACCTGAAGGTCTACAAAGAACTACTCATGCATCATCGGAGAGGCACCAATGGAGGTGGTGAACCCCATCCGAGATGGTGTCTAGATATGATCTGGTGGTTCTGGACTCTGCGGCGGCTGGATGAATATTTCGTCGACTCCCCTAGGGTTTTGGGAATATTTGGGTATTCATAGAGAAAAGAGGTGGTCCGGGGGCACCCGCGGTGGGCACAACCCACCAGGGCGCGCCCGGGCCTCCTGGCGCGCCCTGGTGGGTTCTCCCCTCCTTGGGACTCCCCCCATGTGCTACCAGGGCCCAACTTGTTCCTTCTGGTCCATAAAAGATCTCCGTAAAGTTTCGTGGCATTTGGACTCCATCTGATATTGATTTTCTGCGATGTAAAAAACACAGAAAAGATAGGAACTGGCACCTGGCAATATGTCAATAGGTTTGTACCAAAAAATGATATAAAATTACTATAAAATGATTATAAAACATTCAAGATTGATA